>NW_020898046.1:4043525-4261357 GCF_003984885.1 Neopelma chrysocephalum
TAAAAGCAAGAAATACTGCTCTTTTAAAATGAAAACACAAATATGTGGGTCGTTAGATAAATTCACGAAAGCATCAAGCTTCTCTTGGACCAATCCATTGGAAAGGAAAAACAGCTCCGGTGGAGCAAGTTGCATCTTGTCTACTATGTTAGTCATAGCTATGGGGAATGCTACAGACTTCTAGAAGGATCAAGTGCATTTAAATCAGGTGCAGACTACAGCAGCTTAAAGAAAATATGTGTTAAGGAGGCCAAAAGATAATAAATGTTACAGATGGGAAAAAGAGACATGATTCTGTAGGGCTACTGGTAGTTGAACTACCATTCTTGCTGCATATGTGCACTGACGAGGCACAGGAACACCTTCATCTCGGTTATATTCCTTCTTTCAAAGGCTGCTCAGTCATTGGGAAAGACAAGTTGTGCTGGGTAAAAGGATTTCTTAGCTTGCTTTCTCAGTGGATCTTATTTCAGAAAGTAAGGGAGCTGGAATTCTCCGCAAATTGTGTTCCAGTACCTGCTTTGTTCTCAGGGCTGTTAAACCTGCTCTTGCTCATTGCTCAGGCATATGGTAGTATTATAATTAGAAATGATGGGGAGTGTTTCTTTGGAAACATCTACATTTAAAAAAAAAGTACAATTTTAACAAAATAGAAAATTTATCTTAGAAGAGTTTCTTTTTCAATGGAAAGTTGAACTGTCAGGTTCCTGATGCCTTACCTGGAAGGATTTCATTAGGTTTTCATTCCACCTAATAGAATGAGATCCATATGATCATCCAGGTTGGTGGCCAGCAGGTGGAAGTATTCTTCAGAAATGTATATATGTTTGTATATGTATTTGGAAATTCCTTATTATAAAAGAATTATGGGGTTTGATTTAGTATTTTTTTTAATTCCTGAATTAGTTGGAGTTTGTTGGGACTTACAGGTCTCATTTGCAGCCAGCCATTACTACAATCCTTAATACTTTTATCCAAGCTTCACTTTAATTTCCTAATCCACTGAAGGATGTGTCAGAGTCTCAGGCTGTTGATCAATAAGCTCTTCTAGTTAGAGAGAAATGGGTGAAGTGGATTGAATGTTCTGAATACGTGTTTGCTCTGTGTTCACATTTTCAGGATCATAAATAGCTGGTTTTTACTGGGCAGTGTTGTGTGTGAACAGTTAACTTTCTGACAGTATGTCTGCACTGCTGTGCATTTTCACATTGTAAGTGTCAGGGTATTATCATAAAACATAGTTTAAATTTTGCTTTGGAACAGAATTCCTAGTGCGTATCGATACAGTCCTGATAGATTTTTGTGGCACTAAACTGAGTGACAGCTCATGTAATGAAAGATTAGTCAGTCTTGAGTTGCAGTATTGAATGAGGACCTTTCATTTACAAAGGTCTTAAATTGCTGATTGAACTGCAGCTGCATATAGTCCTATGTTGTATAGCTAGCCAGTGGTGTATTGTTAGTACTGGAATTAAATGGGACCTTGGAATAAGAGTGATTAGGCTTCTCTAATGATCAAAGATAGGCAGTGAAGAAGATTTTTATTTAGTTCAAGTGACAAGAGAAATCTGGGCAGGCAAACTATTATGAGACTCACTCTTGAGAGATTTCTGGAGTTATCCCTTCCCCTGGTTTCAAGTGAAACGTAATTTTCAATAGCATGTGTTTTAGCTCAGTAATGTCTTCAGATAAAACATACAACCTATTACCTAGTCATGCAGGCTTACAAGATTTTTTTTTTTTTTATTGTTTTTCCACCTTTTCACTCTAATGCCTTCTTGACAGAGCACTTCTAAGAACCAGTCAGCTCAGAGCACATAAATGTTTGCACTGGAACACAAGCACTGGCATGATGAGGATGTAATCCTGTTCCTGGTTTGATTATATTTTTGGGACAGGAATGCAAAAGGCTTCTCTCATTCTTGCCATGCTGTGTCGTAGAATATATAGCCCTGTTCACCTGATGCAGAAGAGAAAGCAAGTACATTTAGAAAATTAATATTGTAACATTAGAATGGAATTAAAAATCGAACTTATAAAGTCAAGTAAAAATTATAAATGTACAATTTTATCATTGTCAGTATATTGTAGGCACATACTGATGACCTCTGAACAGACAGATTTCAATCGCTAAAGAGCTACAGAAATTGGTCTATTGCTGGTTTTTGCAAAAACTAATAGTTTCAAAACAACCCTTTAGATGCAACTAACTTCTTGCATTTCTATCCTGTTTGTTTCCAGTCTTCTAATGAAAGCTGCCACTTCAATTGGGAGGATTAGTTGGCAGACTAGTTCTTCATACTTTAAATGGCAGCAGAAGCTCACACACTGTGTTCTGCGAGCCTGCTGTTAGATTTCTAACAGGGAGGCAGTCCACTGCGTGTAGCTGAACCTGCTGGTGCTTGGTGGATGCAAAGTGTGTAGTGCCCAACCCGATCAGTCAAAACCCCTAAGTGCATTTTTTTTTATGTCAAGGAGAGTGCTCCAGCTGACTTGGGCTGCACTATCTGAAAGTGGACTGCTTGCTTGCTCCTCCCGATTGAACACTCAGAGCAGATCACTCAGCCCATGGTAGGACTTGAACTTCTCATTCCCGAGGAGATGTAGGAAAAGTAAGGTAGTCAAAGAGTTCTCCATGTTGGTTTGACTGTGCTTCCTTTGCAGTCAGTTGTAAAGCTTCACCTCCATGGAAAGCCACAATGTTTCAGCTTATTTCCTCAGATGAGTAAAGCAAGACTTCCGTCATAGATGTTTCTTTCCCTTCCTCAGCTGTTTTCACCTGAGCATGAGGACCTGATCCCCTGACAAGATCTGGGAGAAATTGCTGAGAACTCCCTGACTCCATGACTGAGTGGGCTCCCTCAAAATAAGTCCCCCTTCCCTGTCACCTCAGAGCTCTGGCCCCATGGTTACACACTCAGCAACACACAGGAGCAATCCCTCCTTTACGTCAGGAAAAAAGGCATCCGTTTCTAATCCATGTTACACTGCCCTGGCTAAGCCTGCAGGGTCTAGATAGTTTCCTTTATTCTTCTTTCATGTCTGGGACCATTTTAGCATCGTGTTAATGGTTGGCTTTCAGTACTGGATTAATTCTTTCCCATCAGCAAACAGCAGGAACTGATCTCCTTTGGAAATCCTTTCTGAAGATCTCAACAAACATTTCCGTTTTGTGCAATATCCCCTTATTTGGGCAGGTCACACGAGTTTGCTCATACCTGGGCTAGGGAGCACCAAAGGGTGGGAGTGGGTTCACATGGGAGATGTGGAGATGGGTGGGAAGTACATGAGGAGAAGGAGCACCTGTGGAAGTCTGTCTGCTGTTTTCTATTTAGTATTTCTTCAGCTAGAATTCGCTTTGCAGTTGTCCACCAGTGAGCAGATGGGCATGTTTATAGTAAGGGTATATAGTGATTCAGACAGAATGACATTTTAAGATGTGAGCTGACAGGAAATGAGCAATATGAGATTTGTAGGTGAAAGTTTATAAGCCTCCAAACCCTTCACCTATAGCAGATTCAGTCTGGAGTGAGGAGGATGGTTATGTTTATGCTGTGATTCAGAAAGGCAAGCAAAAAAAACCCTGAACAATTCTCGTGTAATTTTGAAAGAGCTTTCCAAAGAGCGCTGCTGTTTTTGACAACTCTGTATATGTATTATTAAAAGAGAATGTTTCTGCTCTTGAAATTCATTAAAGCATTCACAAGATTGTAAATCTGTCACTTGTGGTATTACTAAATGCAATCCTGAATATTTACACAAATATGTTAATGCTAAACTCTATAAAGTAATAAATTATTATGCCAATACTACTTTAGCTAGAATTTCACCAGTAATATTTTCATTTTAACACATTATGAGAATAAATTTGCCAAGATTTAGAACATATAAAGGAAACACAGACACATAACAAATGTCTTTCTCCTGCTGTCCATATTTCTAGTATACTATAAATTTTTTGAATACAGCTGGCAAATTTTGCAGTTGAGATGCTTAGGAGCTTTGTTTTTTTTCTCTCTCACAGTTTTTTCTTGAAACAAATGCTCATTGATATTATCATAGTCCCTCGATAATCCCACATAGCTAAAATGTAGAGATAATAAGATCCATATGTGTATGTGTGGCCTGGTCTGTACTTGCACGTGTTTTATTTGAAATGTTTTCATTCATTGTCTGTTATTGATTTGGATTTATTTGGGGTTTATTTGTTTTGTTGTGAGGTTTTGTTGGGTTTGTTGTTTGGGGTTTTTGTCGGGAGGGTGAGGTGATGCAACATTGTGATTTAGCACTTGGGAGCAGTCCATCTCAGCCAGTACAACATCCTATTTCAAAAGGGAACCACGAAAGTCAGCACGAAGAAACGAGGTACAGTAAAATAAACATGTCAGTCTCTGCTCTAGCCAACTGTTTCTGAGCATCCTTGCTATACCCATGGGGAAAAAAGGAGGTTAGCAAGAGGATGAGAATTTTTCTACTAAGGCAAATCTCTCAATTCCTGGTGTTTAGGTTCCCCAGTGTTTATTCTACTTCTCATTAATTAGTCATTCAGTTAATCAGGTTACACAAAATGATCAGCATTATTCCCTCTGTCTAGATCAGTAATCAGTGCTGTCTTTGTAACAAGGACACATTGCAGGCAGTTGGAACTGATCCAAAGTGAAGAAATGTAAGACATTTTTCAGCCTGTGGCATTTAATTCTAGCTGACCTCTGCCATTAGCTTCATCTGTAGTACTTTCAAGGTGGGAGCTTCAAAAGGAGTCAGAATTAATTCTTTTGCCCTTATTAAGAGCAGTGAAATGCTCATTGACTTCAGTATAAGTCCAATGCATTTTTGAAAAGCCCTCCTGTGAGTACTGTGAAGATCACAGTTTGTCCAGGAGAAGGTGGTTGGTACACCCTGGTGAGCCTGTAACATTTCTGGTGTCCCAAAACTTACTTATCATAAAGTGGGCTCAGGGCAGTCTAAGAGCAACAGGAGCATGTGATGCAAGGGGCACAAGGGGCCAGACACTCTTTATGTGTCTGAATATGTGTGCTCTTGAAAATCTGATATATCCAGTAGATCCCAGCAGCATTTGACCTTAATTGGAAGCAGTGAACATCTCAGTTTCACTGTTAAGAAAGGGATCTATTCTCTGTGTGCTGGGAATCTTACACTAATAACTAGAACAATATAGAGATACTCAGGACTCCCTAATTTACTGCAAATCAGATATACCTTTTAAAAGTAACATTGCTGAATTCCATGTGTGAAGAACTTTTTTGCTTGCGAATATTTTGATTTTTAGATCTGAAATGCAATTTAGCTTTTCCAAGGTTGAGTTTAAGCAACTGTAATGTGAGATGCAGGTCTGGAGAGCCTGGATTTCTCCCAAAGCTAGGTCTGCTTTTTCTGTTTTATGAATAACATTACAGTAAATAGATGAGTCAGACTCCAATTTTCAAAATTGCAAGGTAGAATAAAATGTTCCCCTGGAACTGCTCTGAGCTCTGTTGTTACTGAATACACGCACATACGCGCACACACACAGAGTTAGGTAAACCCAGCAAGAGAGCAGTTGTCTTGTTTCACTTTGTAAGTGTTTGATTTGGTTTTTTGATCTTAAGTTCTGCTGCAGGCCCCTTATTTGTACCTCAGCCATAAGAAGCTGAGGTGTGGTCATTATACCATTGCATGACACCTTAACCCTGCCATAGGATGATGGCAGCTGGTTTTAACTGGGGTTGAGTTAATTTTCTTCATAGTAGCTAGGATGGGGCTGGTTTGGATTTGTACTGCAAACAGTGTTGATAATTTGGGGATGGTTTTATTCCAAATTGTGGGGATGGGCATGGAAGGTGAATAGTTTCTCTCAGTGAGGTCTTTGTAACCTTTTACAAATTCTGGAATTGTGTTTGATCCCAGCATTGCCAGTTCAACTTCTGGGTGGCTGGAGGCAGATTTTTCTCTTCCTCCTAGAAAATACCATGATATTCCACAGATGGAGCTGGGAGCATTGAGATATATCACGGGATTATTACTATGTTTGTCATTTCCTTTTCTGTATTCTAGTCCTCTCTAAAAATAATGGACTTCCACGTTTCTCTCTTGCTTACGTATAACAATTCATGACCTTTGTGTGTGTTTTATGACCATAAGTGCAGTAGGTTGAGGTTGTACTGATGCAAAACAGAATAACCTTTAGCTATTTATTAAGAGATATGGTCTCAGGTAAAAGGTCATATATATAAATAGTCTTGGGAGAACAAAAGGAAATGAAAGGTGAACTGAATAGGGTATTAGTTTTGTGTTGAAAAGCAGTGATGTGGTTTTTTGCGAACTGTGAGATTTTGCTTTTTATCACTTTTATCTGAAACAGCTTTGCTGAATTCTGGTTATTAAAGTATTGTGTAAATGATGGCAAGGTAGAACAGCAGACAGGAAGAAGCTGACCTGGTATCTGTGTGGTAAAAACAACCAAGGCAAAAACCCCATATATAAATACTAGCTGTTTCAATCTTCATTACATGGTTTGTATGTCAGCTTTACTGACATTGTTCCCCCCTCACAAGGATGTTTTCATCACCTTCTGGTTATAAAATGGAAAGTGTACCTAATACATTGTGAATAGATTTTTTTTTTCCAATTTCTCTTCACATTAAATCATTTTCTGTATTTTTCCTGAAGGTACTTGTGCCACTGAATGATGACTCTGTGAACTGATACCTGAAAAAAAATTAGTTATTCCATCCAGTTAACATGCATGAAAACACCTGTGACCATATGAATTAGAAAATGCCTTTGAAGATCCCCATGCCATTGGCTACACAGTTTTGTCTTAGAAATAATAGGTTATTTGATACTTCGTGTGTCTTTCAGAGCTTTAATCAACCATGAGCTATTTTGCACGATCACAGAGGGGAGAGATTCCATATTGTCTTCATCTTGTGAGTAGGAGCAGCTCTGTTGTGGCTCTTTTGGTTCTTCATTGGCAACCTTGACAGCACTGCTTCGTATCACACCTGCGCTGCTGTGCTCTAGGGAACTTAGTACAGGAGACAGCGTATTTCCCCCTCCAACATCAAATGAAGGAAGAGCAAGGAACTCTTAAATTCACTATTTCTTTTGAACTGCTCCACACACAACCCTGTTGTGCACTTTTGTTGTAGCCTTGGGAAAATTTGCGGGTGTGACCCTGGTGACACCCACCTGAAGCAAAGGCTGCATTGTGCTGTTTCATGGAGTGCTGCTGAGGGAAATGGAATATTCCCTCCTCTGTGGTGTACAGCTGCTGACCCAGTAAAGAGTCAGCTGTTGCAGTCTGTCTCCATGCAATCAGCTAATGCATCATTTCTGCAGTTAGCCGCAGCATGGAATCCACTGAATAATCCTCTTAACGGTTGCTCATCATACATAAGAGTGGCTGTACTGGCTCAGACTTGGGATCCATCTAGCCCAGCGTCCTGCCTCCCACATTGCCCGTAAGCAGATGTCCAGGGAAGAGTGAGGAAAGGCAGCAAGGTGTTTCCTTCTTTTTTCCTACCAGTTCGTGACTATTCTTGGAGGTTTTCCTGCTCTTGAAATGGTTTGTGTATTCAGTGATGTACAGAGTAATTGTCTTGTGTCTCTCTTGCACGCGTGTAAGTTTTTTGCTTCCAACATGTCATCTGGAAAAGTGTGCCACAAATTGTTTCCTCTCATATGAAGAACTGACTCCTTTTGTTTGTTAAAAACATGGCTTTCACTGGTGTCATTTGAAGGTCACCTGAATTTTTTCCCCCTTTTTTTCCTTTTTTTTTTTTTTTTCATTTTTTTAGCTGAAGGGGATAGTGAACAGTCCATCTTCTCTCCACCACCCATGACCCCTACAAGCTACCATGGTGGGTGGTTGTTTTTTTTCCTAATGAAAAATTACTCTTGGTATTTGCAACCCTAATCACTGCACTGACAACAACTGTTTTTTCTGTCAAAGCCCCTGCATGAAGTCAGTGAGCAGTCACATGTAATAGCTTTCCTCTTTGGGGCACAAGGCCAAGTACTCTAATGCATTAAATTGGATGACATTTTGGTGAAGTCAGCGGGGCATGTTCTTTGTTGTAGAAGAGAATCTGACTCCTTGTTTCTGTAAAAAGTCTAATTTGTGCTTTAGTTAAAAAAAAGTTTCACATTGATTAAGTTCAAGTTTATTTTAATTAAGGTGGTCTTCTACATATTAATAGCTAAAAATAGATATGAGGCTTTCTTAGCAACATTTAAAACTTGAACTGAGAACCCTACAGGCCAGTTTCCTCTGATTATGCAGTTTGTGAGACCAGAAAGAGATTAATTACTGAATCAAGTAGGAAAGAGAGGATGAGCACAGCAGTAATAATGAGATTGTTCCAAAGATATCTTGGAATATCAAATTATCAACAAATAAGTTTATTGTTGTCATTAAAATACAGCACAATGTATAGCCATTGTTTTTAGTAACTATTTTTCCCTAATTCCTTATTTAAGCAATCATAATCAGATGCATTTAAAGGCTTGTGTTACAGTCTGGTAGCATGCTACAAATACAAAAGACTGTAAATTGACTGTGCAGTTCTGGCACTACAGTTGACTGAGGCTGAAACTTGACAATTTTTATGCCCATTCAACAATTTGTTGAAAAGGATAAAAGCAAGGGTAGTATTCTGTTCCATTTTGAATTTTGCATCCAAGACAGATAACAGCGTAGGATGCAAGTATGGTGTTTAAATCCCTCTTACTTAATAATGGCAATGGATAAAGGAACCAGTGTGGTTTATTCTATTTGAAGAAAAGGTATAATGAATAACTAAAGCTTAACTATTGTAGCAAGTATTTTCTCATTCCACTGAAATGTACAAAAACATTGCCGAGGTTCTCACGTAGAGTCAGTAGTGCTAACTATTCAGGATGTGGCAGGCAATGTCTTTTACTGCTAAGTTCTTTCTCAGTCTTTTCTGCTGATGTTAGTCATCTCCCTAAAATTAATTCAAGCACGTAATTGAAAATAAATATGTAATTGAATACTCTTACCCTTCCACAGATAATCCCGGTCAGTCAGTCTGTCTGAAGAGATGAACATAAAGAGAAATAAGTACAGGAAGGGTAACTGAGTAAGAGACATTGCTAGGTGTCATACCCTGCCTGTGATTTAGTCTCTCCTTTAAGGATGCCTTTGACCTATGGTGTTTCTTCATTCATGCAGGATGAAGTGAGGAGCTCTGAAGTAGTCAACCTTTATATTAGTGTCAGCGCTTCGTGATGTGAAAGGATTATGCTCTTGAAGAATAAATAGGTCAAAGAGTATTCTAGGGATGTTTTAATCTTTCCTAATCATTGAGGTCTCCATAATTAATTGGTTTAAAGCTTTTATTGAGGTGAAGTCTCATGCATTGTAAAATCTGCATTTTGTATGGTTTGTGAAGAATCTGCCAGAGAAAGAAAGATTCTTTACCAATGAAGATTTTTTACTTTCTGAAGGAAGATGACCTGTTTCTTGGGCCAGTATAGTTCACCCAAGCTAGATATAAGAACGCTGGGCTGGGATTTGAATGAAGTGAGTTCTTTTCTGTTTTGGGGGGAGATAACAAGTCAGCTGTGCTTTTTAATGGTTTCTGATAATTGTTAGCATTTGTAGCAGAGTCTTACCTAAGAATCTTATTTGAGGGTCAGGAAGTCCTACTATGTTTAACCTAGAGTTAAAAGATTGTCTCAGGCATGCCCAAGGAAGTTTACAGACTTCTTGAGCTGTTTGAGCAATACAAAAAGTTGCGTAGTTTTGGTATGATGGTAATACATCTTGTGGAAAATAACAGTCCATTATTTAGCATGGGCCAATGGAAGTTGTTGTTGTTATTATACTATAAGGTTAGGAAGATCTTCAAGTTTCTAAATTTGCCACATTTGCAGATGTAGGAGATGACTAGAAGCTTTGCTTTATGCTAATAGACTTCTGACTGGACTATTTGCCAATAAATACTGGTTGTCAAAGTTAGGAAATTAAATGTTCTCTGGCTTTCCCTGTGATCTTGTCAATTCTTGTGTGAAAATCATTAAAGAAACTTAGTTCAAAACCTGGGATTTGGCAGTGTCCTGTACAGATGCTTACTATTTACTTTGGCCCAAGTACTCTTGATAGTAGAAAATTTTCCTTAGGGGCTTGATGGTGGGCCTTGATGCCATCATGAGGAGGTATTCCAGTTTGGGCAGGTTTTGGGGAGTATGAGATGGAGAGGTGGTCACTGGCAGCTGTTGACAGTAAGCTGGGCTTAGGTAATTCTTCAGATACAAACAGTAACACTAATTGTTGAACACAAAACAAAGCTTGTTTTTTTGTATCCAGTATGCTGTACTAGAGGTTGTTGTTGGGTTTTTTTCACATGGGAATGAAAAGTATGCAATTGCTAATAAGCCTTACTCCTTAGAAGATTCTCTGGAGATCTGTAATGGTTAGAAGAGTGATGCTGAGGTAGTACTTCTGCATGGGATGCATGCTAGTTATTTTGTGGCTTCAGATTCATTTATCGCAGTTGTATAGTAGCTATGTCACTGGTTGTAAAGGAAATCAGGCCTTAAAGCACAACAGATTTCATCCCACAGTTTCACAGATTTCACAAGCAATGCTAAAAATCTCAAGGAATTCTCAAGCTTCAGTAATTCAGAGATGCACAGAAATGCATGTAGGTAATTGTGTAATAATACTATTTTTTATGCAAGCACAGAGGTTGGTGTAGCTACGTAATCTTCCTTAACAGAAACAGAGACAGACAAGTGCTACATTTTGTCATTTCTAGTACTCTGTGTGGAATACAAGTGCCTGACTTTCACTGGCATTTGAAAATCATGACTTAGTTTTATTGTTTGAATCCCAGTAGCAGACAGTGTTCTGAGAGTAACAGTGTCAGATTTCTGAAGATGTACAGTTATTTAATCTATGATAGTAGATTTAGAATTTAGTATAACTATAGTCAAAAATATCTTGACTTTTTTTTTTTTGATTTACAAGTTCACAGGATGTTTAGAAAAACAAAATATATTCCAAAATATGCTTAGTCACTGAAGTATGACATATTATTGAAAATGAGCACATATTCTTTCTACTTCTTGGATTTTAAAGGGTAACATCAAACCGATTGCCAGTCCTTCAAGAGCTAATATGCAAGAACAAAACATTGACAACAGTGGATTCTCAGCTTGAGCTGTGTTTGAGATTCTCATTTTGCTTTGTTTGTTGTAAGTTTTCCAAGTAGCCTAGGAACTCGGGCAGCCTGAGAATGTGACTGTTACGCCTGCTTGATATTGTCTAGTAGCTTTTGTCGTTCAACTTGCATCTTTTGTTTTAATGGTGGTGAGTTCTTCCCCTTGTCTTAATTAACATAAAGATATACTGTACAGTTAAAAGAAAAGAGCTAGTTTATAGGAAGAGTGGTATAATCTTATAGTAATGTTTGCCTTGTAAAAACCAGCATGAATTGAAAGATAATAGGGAATGAACAGGAGATTTGCAAATGTTGGAATAAACTGTGAATAAAATCTTTTCATAGAGAACCAGAAAAATACACTTGTGTGCACTCTGCCCAGTGTAAATAAGATCTCTTACCAGAGCCTGTATTGAGCAGACTTCTGGAGGTTAATGTTTAATAGGTTCTTAGCTAGTGCTGCTTGCCATGTTCTCAGTATGTGGATCTCTGCTCCCTTGGAAGCATTATTTTGTGCAAACTAAATTAATTTCTGTACTGAAACACATCAACCTACATGTGCTGTTGCACAATCCATGACGGAACAGTAAATAGTTGTTATCTGAGGGTTTTCTGCTTTTAGTTCACACACTTTTGTTCTCATTTTTCATCTCTATTCAACGTACTAGAAGCAATTATTGTACTGCCTGATTCCTGCAATCCGTGACTGTTGCATGCTTATCTTAATAGCATTCAGTCAGTGGCAAGCCTGGCCCTACGTTAATTGCAGGAATGTTGATTTCTAACTTTTGCTAGCAAGTGACAGAAGAATCTGATCTAACACACCTACGTGACTCATTAGAGTCATTTGTCTGCAGTGACTTGTACTTATAATTGCAGGTGTAGTTATAATGAAGATACAGGTCCACAAAAATGGGAGATAGAAAACACCTATGAGATCACCTGGAAGATTCTGTTAAGAGTACAGGATGTATTTTAACTTCTTTTCTAGTTCTGAGGTGAATTATCCAAGAAGAGGATCATTCCTGTTCTTTTTTTGCTGGACTGTTGCGTGATCTAGTGGAATTTCTAGTGGAGTCTCAGCTTATCTGTATTACCCAGTGTTGATTCAGAGGGCCATAAAAATGTGCTAGTTGAGCTTGGGCACATTTAGTGCCACACTTTATTGGTATGCCTGAGAGTACTACTTCACCTCTGTTCAAAATTCCTAAGGCCTGAACCTGCTTTTTTTACAGTTTGTAAACAGCATTCTTTATTGCTGAGAAGAAAAAGGGATTGAAGGGTGGGTAGCTGGAGTCAGCCTTTACAGTCATCTTTTCAGTTGTTCAGGTTCCCTTAGTAATGACTTGGCCATATGGTATTGCAGGGCAGGAGAAATTTTCCTTGAAGGATTTGTCTGCACTTTATAGGATATAGTACAGTTCGGGCCAGTGCCAGCAGTGTCTTTTAGGCAGCAAATTCTTTCATTACTGTGTAATTCACTGTCATGCTGTGAACAGGAGAAGTACCATACATGGAGAAAGACAGATTTCTCAGCAGCTTGTTTGAACTTTCCAACCTACTTACATGGACTTCAGTGGAGCAGCTCTGAATTTTGGCACATCTGCACATTTTTCTAAGGAAGAAATCCTTTGGCAAACACTTGTTTACACTTCAAACAATTAGCCAACGGGAGGGATGGAAGAATGTGATGGGCGCTATACTGGCTTACTTCTGTTCTCTTGCTTTTGATGGTCTCATTAACATTTGCCCTTAAACAGCATAGCACATAGTTACAGAGCATTTGCTTTAAGGTTCCTTCACTGGAGGTGACATTTATTTTAAGAATATATTGAAATATCAAGTGATGCCCATTGTAACTACAGTAACCTACCATAATTTTTATTGCTCTCACTATTGTTCTGACTGGGCAGGTGAATATGGACATGAGCAGAAAGTCTATAAGAAACTGAAAACAGGAATCATCACCATAGTCAGCCTTTTAAGTTCATTTCTACCTCTGTCCTCTGATTGTGATCATCTAGTCATATTTGCGCTTCTTACTCTTGATACAGAGAGTCCAAAGAAACCAAGCGAAGGAAAGGCAAAAGTTACTCCCAGGGGAGCAGTGTCCCAGCAGTGTGAGGGGTTGGTGCAATGTATCTGCTTATGAAACCAACCTTGGGACTCATTGCCAAAGCTTTACGTGGTAATTTGAGGTAGTACGATGCCTGATATCAGCACCTCTGTGCTTGATACTGCTTAAAAATACTGAAGCTGAAGGAGAGCCATCAGTATGGAGCAAAGGCCATAGGAAAGACTCTTGTCAATTGCTGTGGCCAAGTTTCCAGTCTCTGCTGTTTCCAGTCTCCATATGTGAAACAGAAATGCAAGGGGAAAAAAGGTAAGTACCATTTACAGTCCACTAACTGGTTTTACTTATAACGCTGTTTTGTCCTTGCTTTATACTGGATGGTAATGTTGATACATGCATAAGATTAATTCCACAGCATAAGAGAATATACAGCCATTCTGCTGTGTTAAGTGCATTGCCTCAGAGTACAGACACAGGAGATGAAGAGTGGGAGTTTGAGATCCTTGGAGTTCAAAAATGAATTTGTGAGTGACTTTGCAAGAGTATGTGGAAGCAGGCTTATACATGGGGCAGATTTAGGTTACCAGCAGTTCATATGATGACGTGATTACATAAATTTAAAAGAGGAAATTGAAAAAAACAAAAACAAAACCCAAAGGTTAGAGTCTTTCTCAGTGCAGTGACACAAACAGTACATGCCAAACCATAAGCTGATGGAAATCTCTAGGAAGGAGTGCAAGAGAGGATTATTTCATATTGCCCTGAAAAACATATGCATAAGGAATTTGGTATTACCTCAAGAAGGAGGAGGTATTTTTGTTATTATGTAATTTTCCCTGTATATTACTTTGAAACTATGCATTGTATCTTTCCAATGTGAAAGCAAACACGCTTGTTTTGGTTTTGAGTTTTTTATTTAGCCTATCAAGGAGTCCTCAACGTGCTTTTTGCTAGGATTCCTCATTGATGGCTGTAGATGCCAAATCAGACTTAAACATTTAATTCCAATTTACAGGGAACTGGCTGTGCCCTCAGCTGGGGGATGCTGTTCTCTGCTGCACCTGCAGACCCCCAGTTTGCAAAGTCTGCATCAATCCCACTCTTTCCTCTCTTCTTGGATGAAGCTCTCTTCACCCCAATTCAGAACACTGTCTGCACTAGGCATCCTTTGGCAAACAGATGCCACCCAGCAGTCGGCGATCGCTGGGAGCTGGTTGTATCTTCTGGCTTGACGCCCATACATCTTGTCACTTTTGGCCTACATCCCATGCACGCTGCACGCCTGCAGCGTTTTGGCAAAGCTGCCTGTCAAGCTGCAGAGGGCAGAAGGCTGAAGGGATTCCCTTAGGCGAATGTATCTGGTTTCCTGCAGAAAAAGGGCCTTAGGGTGTTGCTGGTTCACTCTAACAGCCTCCTGTTGTGCGTGTACCATAGAGAGTCCCAGGTTTGAAGATAATCTTAGTATTGGATTGTTTTCTTGAATTTGAATGTATTTAGGACAGTATAGCTTTGGGCTCAGATTACATCTTTCTGGAGCATACAATTTTTATGTTTAGCCTTCAGGGAAAATTTGGAATTTCTTCACGGAATGTGCTTTGACTGGCTTATAACAGACATGATTTTAACATTGGAAAAGCTTACTGAAACAAATTTATGGGATTCACAGCCAGTGACAAGGAAGGTATCTCTGGAAATGCAGTATCTGCATAGCTGTGTTGTATTTCATAGGCTTTCTGAGAGCATTTGCTGGCTTCTTATCTCTGGAATCATGCAACATTTGCAAAGCTTTTAGGTGTGTGTTTACTTTCAAGCATTTAAGCAGTTCTGCTGTTTGCAGTGGCTTCTGTCAAATATGGAGGCTGTGGTGATGTTTCTTGAACTTTGTCAGGCTTGGTGCTGTGACCACTTCCCTGGGGAGCCTGTTCCAGTGCCCAGCCACCCTCTGGGTGAAGAACCTTTTCCCAATATCCAGCCTAAAGCTCCCCTGGCACAGTTTCATGCCATTCCCTCTGGTCCTGTCACTGGTCACCACACAAAGATCAGTGCCTGCCCCTTCTGCTTCCCTCATGAAGAAGTTGTAGACTGTCTTGAGGTCTCCCCTCAGTCTCCTCTTCTCCAGGCTGAACAGACCAAGTGCCCTCAGCTGCTCCTCATACAGCTTCCCCTCAAGGCCCTTCACCATCTTCATTGCCCTCCTTTAGATGCTCTCTAACAGCTTAATATCTTTCTTATATTGCAGTGCCCAAAACTGCACACAATATTCAAGGTGAGGCTGCCCCAGTGCAGAGCAGAGCAGGAGAATCGCCTCCCTCGATCAACTGGCAATACTTTCCCTGATGCCCCCCAGGACAGGCTTGGCCCTCCTGCCAGGGCACTGCTGACTCATATTCAACTTGGCATCCACCAGGACCCCCGGGTCCCTTTCGATGGCACTGCTTTCCAGCATTTCATTCCCCAGTCTGTACAAACACCTGGGGTTGCCCCATCCCAGGTGCAGAATCCAGCACTTCCCCTTGTTGAACTTCATATGGTTGGTGATTGCTCAGCCCTCTAATTTGTCAAGGTCTCTCTGCAGGGCCTCTCTGCCCTCGAAGGAGTCAGCAGCTCCTCACAATTCAGTGTCTTTGGCACTCTTAGGATTCCTTCCAGTCCTGCATCCCGGTCATTTATGAAGACGTTGAAGAGCACAGAGCCCAAAGTGGAGGAACCCTGTGGAGCCCCACTGGAGACAGGTCGCCAGTCTGATGTCACCCCATTCACTAATACCCTCTGTGCTCGACCCGTGAGCCAATTCCTCACCCACCACATGATGGGTGTCCAGTTGTGTTCTGGACGGTTTGTCCAGAAGGATCCTGTGACAGACAGTATCAAAAGCTTTACTAAAATTCAAAAGGATTGCATCAACTGTCTTCCCTTGATCAACTAGGTGGGCTACCTTTGTCATAAAAGGAAATTAAGTTTGACAAGCAGGACTAGGATGTGGTTTAAAGGAAGATAATACTCAACTCTTTGAATCTGAAGAGTCTTGTCCTCTTTAAGGCACCTAAATTTGAATAAAACATCAGAACTTTATTGAACTTTAAAGGTTCATACACTTTAGGATTGCATCAAATTTATAACTTTGATATCTGAGTAGGGCAGAGTACAGAGGAGGTGTTTTAGTGATCCAGTGCCTAAAAATACAAGTAGAGTAAGAGAAATCCAAATTTGGCAGTGGCAGCTGCACATATTGTAAGGATGACCGCGTTATCGTGACTTTATGATTTTAGTGTGGCAGTTAATCAAGGAAGGATTTCAGGCTTCGTTCTGAGTATGGAAGAGAGCTGGTAACTGAATTATTTTGCAAGTATGTGTTGACTCTCTGGTAAACCTGGTAAGGATTACAGAGCTATTGATCTTTGTCTCCCAGTGTCAGTAATTTAAGATGATGAGGCATCTTTAATTTGAGGAGAACTTCACAACTGTAATATGTCTCTGTGGTTTTAAAATCAATATTGTAGGTGGTAGGTGAAGTGATGAATCAAGGAATGGAAACTATGTTTTGGCAAGTATTTAAGCACAAGCGCATTTTAGTAAGACAACAGCCTTGCTAAAGACAACTGTTCTCTTGCTTTAAGCTTAGTCCAGGCTTAAGGTCTTAGAATCATAGAATGTTTGGGATTAGAAGGGACCTGTAAGGGCCATCTAGTCCAACCTCCCTGCAATGAGTAGGGACACCTTCAACTACGTAAGGTTAATCAGAGCCCTGTTCAACCTGATCCTGAATGTTTCCAGGGATGGGGCATCCACCACATCTCTGGGCAGCCCGTTCCAGTGTTTTACCACCATGATTTTAAAAAATTTCTTACATATATCTACTCTGAATCTACCTACTTTATCATAATATGCCCTTGTAAAAAATCCCTCTCTGGCTTTCTTATAAGCCCCCTTTTAGGTACTGGAAAGCTGGCATAAGGTCTCCCTGGAATTGTCTCTTCTCCAGGCTGAACAACCTCCACTCTCTCAGCCTTTCCTCATAATAGAGATGTTACATCCCTCTGATCATTTTTGTGGCCCTTCTCTGGACTAGCTTGAACAGATCCATGTCTTTCTTGTGCTAAGGACTCCAGAGGTGGATGCAGCACTCCGGGTGGGATCCCACCAGAGCAGAGAGGCAGAACCACCTCTCTTGACCTACTGGTCATGTTTCTTTTGATGCAGCCCAGGACACGGTTGGCTTTCTGGGTTGCAAGTGCACATCAATGAGTCTCGTCCAGCCTCTCATCCACCAGCACCCCCAAGTCCTTCTCAGCAGGGCTGTTACCAATCTGTTCATCCCTCAACCTGTATTGGTACCAGGGGTTGCCCTGATCCGGATGCAGCACCTTGCACTTGGCCTCGTTAAACCTCATGGGATTCCCATGGACCCCCTTCTTGACCTTGTCCAGATCTCTCTGGATGGCATCCCGTTCTTTAGGTGTGTCCACGGGACACATGGGAATGATATAAGAAATGTGAGATGAATGTACCTGAAAAATCTTCCTGTAGAGCTACCCCTGCCTTTCGGCCTGAAAGATATCTGGTACTCACAGCTGCAGGAGATTCATCCCATCCAGATTCATCCCAGAAGTTGAAGAAGAATGGTGGCAAAGCTGGTGTTACGTGAGAACTGGCTGCACTACAAAGTTTTGGAGAACAAGACAAGTACAGCATAAATATGTGTTCTATTCACTGAATAACTTGAAGGACATTGCTGTCTCAGCAGGAATTTCCACCTGATTCTCTGGGACAATTCAGGATGACCTAAACCCTCTGGGAAAAGCCAGCGTCTCCAAACAAGGCCTGGTGTAATTCACTGTCATTGTTGTTACCATTAACTAACTTTGGTAGAGAGCTTACAGCACTGTGTGTGGTTAGAAATCTCATTGAAATATGTAGTGGTTTTAAATGGAGTGAATGGATTATATTTGTTTCAAGAGGTATCAGTGACCAAATACCAATCCTGGTTAACTTTGACAGATGTCTCATTCCCTGGTTATTTTACTGAACAGAACTGATTGAATGAGGTTGGTTAGCTGTCAGGCAAGAGCTGGCTAATGGTCTCCCTTTCTTCATGAAGTCATTCATGAAGCAGAGGTAATGCTGATCAGTGGATACATTGACATGTAAGCTTTGTGCTGATAGTTAGCCAAAATGAGACTAGAGTGAGAAAGAAAGCAGCATTCCAGATTTCCCTGCATCGCTCAGCCATGCTTAGATTTTTGAAAAGAAATGTGCCTTTTGCTATTCTGTGGAATATTTATATTGATATAGAGAACTTGTAAGTTGAAAGAACCCTAGGGTGACAAGAAGCCCTTCAAAAAGTGATTTGGAGCTCTTTGTTTTGGTGGACAACCCTCAGAATTCCATTTGTGTATCAAGCAAGTTTTTGAGTGAGATTTCTCTCTCCTCTAGAAGAGAAGTACGCTCATGCAGCATTAAAGCATATACAGCACATTCTTCTTTTTAACTACCTCATGGGTTTTTTTATGACAACCTTATAGAAATATCTTTATTATCCTTTCAATTGTAACATTTAAATATAAACTCAGGTAGTTTCTTCCAAAAGTTGTGCATTTACACTTCATAATTACTTACTCAAATGGATATGAATTGTCTAGTTATTTACATGTTCATGCTTAGCTTGGGATATTGGAAGTTTTTCTTTTTCCTCCTTGAGAACATGAACGATGTACTCAGATTTCTGAGGATGACCTGTGCCAAGGATCTGTGTCTTTACACCATGTTGATTCATATGCACAGGGCTCTCCAGACTCATCTTGGTGTGGAGCAGTCTCTGTTCTTCAAAAACAGAGAAAGATTAGTCACCACACCACGTCAGATCTTTAGAATACATGGCGTATTTATCTTTGATCTTTGAACCCAGGAACTCCTTATACCTCACAGGAAGATGAAACATCTCTGTGATGCACCCAGTCACTTATGAAGAATCTTGGTGGTGGTATTGTGTGGGATGATGCCACCTTGACTGGTCAACTTTTGCCTCTAGGGGAAAGGTTTTCTTGCACTTTCTTCAACACTCATCATGACGTATGTTTATAGTGGTCATAAAACTGACTAGTCTCTATTAAGACTGCAAACACAGTTTCTTGCATCTGAACTTTGAAACAACAAAACTTGAAAGCCAAATGCAGGATATAATGTCTAATATTTCCTTATGGTTTTTCTGCTCTTTGTGTTTTGATTATCGTTTATTGTGCCGGTCCCTTTGCTTATCAGTAGCACCTGATACTATTTTACTTGTATTTAGCTGGAATGAAAGTGTATTTGAAATTGCAGAGTAGGACATTTCAGCAGAGCCCATGCTTTCAGTGGCCACAGCCTGTAGTTATAATGTAACAGCCCACAATATACTTGGTCCAGGCTGTCTGATCTCTGTCAAATATAGTTTGGGATTAAGCTGCAACAAAAAATTTTAAGGAAACAAAAATAAAATTATTTTTTCTTCAACAAAAACATCCCTATTCTCTAGGGTTGTCCTTGGATTTATTGGTGTCATCTTCCAAAGTGAAGCTTTTCATGTATTTACAAAGATGTATAGATTACTGTTCAGGAGACCATAGGGGTTAGATTGTGCCTGGGACAAAGTGCTGCTGTGACAGATGCCACACCACATAAGGCATCTCAGTATGCAGCAATTCATACATTCAGTTCATTTGCTGGATAGATAAGATTGTCAAAGGGGAAATTAGAAAATCTCTAGAGTGGTTGAAGGGACCTCTGATGGTGATCTTGTTCAAACCTCCTGCTCAAACTCGTCTAGAGCAAGTTACACAGGGCTGTGTCCAGATGGATTTTGGATATTTCCTCAGATGGAGACTCCTCCAAAACCTACCTGGGCAGTCTGTGCCAGTGCTTTGTCACCCTCATAGTGAAAAAGTTTCCTGATGTTCAGAGGGAACCTCCTGTGTTCCAGTTTGTGCCCATTGCCTCCTGTTGTGTCACTGGGCACCACTGAAAAGACTCTTGGCTCCATTGTATTTACACACTCTCTTCTCTCTTCTATCATCTAGCAGCTAAATGTGCTTGTCTTCCCAGAATCATCTTAAAAATGCTTAACCTATAGCATTTTTGTCCTCGCTTTGTAAGGTAATGTTCTCAAGCTTAATTGCATGAAACTTATGCGTGTGCATGAACAAAGAAGTCTGCCAAAAAATGTTCTGTTGAGAGCTCCACCACTCAAAAAAGCACTTAAGCTGCCTCTCACAGTAGTTCTTTAATCTGCTTTGTGAGGAATTCAACTTACAGAAGTTTTTGCCTACCCACAAACATATCTTCATCTCAGTGGCACCGCAGTGAAGTGCTGCTGTTACGGTAGTTGTGAAGATGGCTTTTTCACAGGGTCAGTAAAAACTGGAAGGAGATAGCAAACGTTGTTACTCCCTATTGTTGATAAGGATTGAAGACACAATACTTAAACGAAAATGTTTATTTAACTTTTAAGGCATATGAGTTCAAGGAATATTTTTTTCTACATAAAATCACGGAAGATCTTGAGTTGGAAGGGACTCATAAGGTTCATTGTGTCCAACTCCCTGCTCCTCAGTGTATTTTGGTACTGGTGCAACTGAAAGCAGTTTTATACAGAAATTAAGTCTATGTAAATTCAATTCAGGTATAAGTTGCTATTCCTTGCAGACTATATGGCTAAAGAAATAACTACAGTGCTATGATGTTGTTTTCCAAAGCTATCAAAATACTAGCTTATAGACCATCAGGAACAGTGGACGGACAACATCGGTTCCTTCCACTTCTTGAGGATTTTGAAGTGCCCTAAAAAATGCAGTGGTAATCCTAAATGTGAATGTGATCTTTGAAACAGAATTTTCTTGCAGAACTTGTATGTGATTAGCATGCCTTTTATTGTAAGTGCCTGCATGCAAGTGCTCTTTTACTGCCAGAAAATGAGAATTGAAGACTGAACGAATTTTTTTTTCTTTTTAGAGCACCAGAATAATAAATAGATTTTTTTTATAGAATTCTCTAGTACAAGGAGCTTCTGTAAATCAGTGTAAAGTTCATGAACAATTTGCACAGAAGGATTCTGATAATGCTGTTCAGCAGATGTTGCCTGTTTGCTAGCACTTCTTGTTTGGTAAGGCAGATTCTGCAGTACCTGGTAGCAAAATTATTAGCTTTGTTAATTGTGTTCTTGAAATCAGGATGCACATGGTAGGGTAGGGGTGGAAAGGCTGGTGTCCTCCTGTTTTCCAGGCTTCAGTGACTGTTGCTATATGTAGTACATCGTAGAAGTTGTCTGCTTTGCTTACACCCACATGTGCTCTGTAAAGTAATAATGGAACAATGTGTAGGATCTGTTCTAGTTTAGAGGTTTATGCTTATTTACAGTCACCATTTTTGTTACTCTGGTGAAGAGCTTTTGTGATGTGCATGACATCAGCTCTAGAGGCTCATGGTGAAGTAGCACCAAAAGGCTATGTTAAGAGGTGATCTGCTAGAGGATAGGAAGGCTCTGCAGAGTGATCTGGACAGGCTGGATGGATGGGCCAAGACCAGTTGTATGATGTTCAACAAGGCAAAGTGCCGGGTCCTGCATGTGGATCACAACAGCCCCAGGCAGTGCTACAGGCTGGCAAAGAGTGGCTGGAAAGCTGTCCAGCAGAAAAGGACTTGGGGTGCTGATCAATAGCCACTGAACATGAGCCAGCAGGTGGCCAAGAAGGCCAGTGGCATCCTGGCTTGTATCAGAAATAGTGTGGCCAGCAGGACCAGGGCAGTGACTGTCCCCTTGTACTTCGTACTGGTGAGGCAACACCTCGAGTGCTGTGTCCAGTTCTTGGCCCCTCACTATAAAAAAGACATTGAGGTGCTGGAGCAAGTCCAGTGAAGGGCAACGGAGCTGGTGAAGGGTCTGGAGTTCAAGTCTTATGAGGAACAGCTCAGGGAGCTGGAGATATTTAGACTGGAGAAAAGGAGGCTGAGGTGAGATCTTTACAACTACTTGGATGGAGGTTATAGTGAGGTGGGGTTTGGTCTCTTCTCTCCAGTAACAAGCAATAGGATAAGAGGAAGTGACCTTGAGTTGTGCCACTGGAGGTTTTAATTGGATATTAGGAAAAATTTCTTCACTGAAAGGGTTATCAAGCATTGGAACAGGCTACCCTGGGAAGTGATTAAATCACCATCCCTGGAGGTATTTAAAAGATGTGTAGATGTGGCATTTAGGGAAATGTTTTAGTGGTGGACTTGGCAGTGTTAAAGTAATGATTGGGACTGATGATCTTAGAGGTCTTTCCCAACCTAAACAATTCTATGATTCTATGTCCCTGTGCAAGCATAGCAGACAACAGTCACCTCTAGCTGCAGCAAAGCTAAAATGGCTGACTGCAAGTTTCAGTGGCAAAAAAAGGGCTTAACAGCCCCTTCCATCAGAATTCAATGAGTTAGTGCCTCCAGATCCCGGGCCCTGATGCCTCCTGTTGCGATTCTTTCCTGTAATGCTCCCTGTCTCCCCTCCTCCCTGTAGACATGGTCTTCCCCTTTTAAATCACGTCACCGCTGCCATTCTGTAGCAGCTGAGAGGCACGGCCTGGTGTCCATGTGCTGTGTGGCCAGTTCCCATGGTGCCAACAGCCAGAGACTGCTGCAGGTGTTGGGCTAACAGAGAGAGTATTGCTGTATGGCTGGAAGCCAGCAGTGGTACAAAGGTAAGATCCTGACTTCGGGCAAAATGCCCATTGACGTCAGTGAAGGCAGGATCTCTCCAAGAGCATGCGGTCCAGAGGCTGAAGCTGGGAAGCTCTCTCAACATATCTCTCTGGTTTCCCTTTGCTGCTGATACACATTTTATTTTTCATTTATTCTCTTCAGAGCTCAGTAAGAAGCAGCTTTCTGTCCCATGAAACTTTTCAACACACACAAAGCATTTGAAAACAACTGTGAGTGGAACAAAGCACTAGGAACAGAAGTATAATGAAAAATTTTACAAAAAATCTTAGGGTAAGCCAGGTACAAAAAGGGTTTAGGAGTTCAGGAATTCCAATTTACTGTCCAACATATTTGTAATAACTACAGCAGACAGCAGAACTGGTAAACAAATGGATAATTAAAGTCATTAGGAGCCATCAGCATTATTTCTGGCAAATTCTCACAATTCAAAAACAAGGGAAAGATTGTCTGTCGCCATATCTAAAATAGAAGGGTTTTTTTTTTAATTTTAGTCAATTCAATGTGTAACAATGTTGTGAAACTCCCAGCCATAGGATCTTGCAAAGGCTAAAAACAGAAGTGAACACAAGAGAAAACTGAATTTAATCACAAAGGTTAGGTTCGATGTTTGCTGATAAAACACAGTGAACCAGGTGCAATGGCCAAGTCAAGAAAAGGCCCTGTACCACAGAATTCCAAATCTGGGGCAGTGCATGAAGGACAGACCCCCGAACTTACTCCTCTTCTCCCCTAGGCATTTTTTATCTGCCACTGATCCTGGACAGCTGTCTGATGAAACACTGTCTCTTATACTCTGTATGCTTCCCTGATGGGTCAGAGCAAGAGCCCTGGCCTTACTGTAGATGGATTCGATGGTGCTTGGAAACTTTGCATGTATTTAGAGATCCCAGCTTCCAACTCTGTGTTCTGTCTGCCTCAGCAAAGAGCACCAATCCAGAATGTTTTCATCCTTCTTGAGAAATTTTTTTCCAGGGCATGTGTTGATATCAATTGCCATTAAAAAGGGTGTGAAGGGAGTTGAGAAGAGGTATATAACTGCTTTTACCATCTGTTTCTCCAGTCATGTCAAGAAGCAATGCAAATTCAATGCAAACTTTTTTAATCTCTCTCGTGATTCAGAAAATAAGTATTTATTTAACTGAACCTTTCTTTTCTTAATGTCACTCTTGCCCCTGCTCTTTCAATAGACACACCTTTAGTTTTCTTTAAATAGCCTTTATCAAGCAGAATGTTTGATTTATATGTATATTATAATATTGTTTTGCACCTTGTCTTATTCTTTGCTGCTTGTGCACTGGTACGGAATGTCTTTCTGTTACAGATTATCTGAAAAGGCTGCTCTGGCCTTTCTTCCTTTCACATTTCTCTCCTTGCTTCCATAGATGACCAAGTCCACAATGGAACGATCCAACCAAATGTGCCTAGTGCCACAACCGGGCCGGTCAGATGGAATACCTCGGGTCAGCCTCCAATTAACAGATAGTGGTTCACGTGGGAAGGAGATGGACTTAACAGATGAAATCTCCTTCACTAACAGTGATGTGTTTTTCTCCAGGTTAGTGTTCCTTTTTTGTCTTTGTGTTTGTCTCCTTGTTTGTTTTGTAACTTCACCTCCAGCTCTGGGTTTTTTGAACACTTACAAAATATGCCGGGGTCTAAGGCAAATTAATTTGCCTATTTCTGTTCAATCTACACACTCCAGTGCCAACTGTGTGCTTTGGTTTGCCTTTCCAACATTAAATTTAAAGCTTTTGAAGGTGGGATGCTTGGTGAAGGAGTGCAGATGGACAGGACTGATCTATGATCAGGCACTAGAAATTACAATGAGCACAAGATATAACTGCAATGTCAGGTGTCTCCTCTGAGTAATCAAGCGTATTTGATCTGCCCAGTTTAAGTGTTAACAGATGGCTGACTTCGTTCTCACTCTCAGTCCAAAAGAAAGGGGTTTTGGGGGGTTTTCTCTTTCTGGCAAGAACAGTGCTAGTACTACTATTGTTCAGACAAGACAGAATAAAAGAATATATAGAGAATATCTGTAAGATTATCTGTCTGAATTAATCTATGAGAGTCTATTGGTTTAAAGAATCTACAAAGGTATCTATCTTAAAAGAATATTTTGAGTTTTGATTGCTGGCACATTGTTGATTAGGTGAACAGGTAATGTGCAGTTTGCTTTCTTGTAAAGTCCTTCCCTGAACATCAGGCTGAACCAGGATCTTTTTGTTCTTCTCAGGATATTGAATTGAGTCTGTCATTCTCTCTCCTCTTGTATCTAGTGCAGCACACGGAGGATTCAGGTTACTGTGGGAAATTGCAGTGTGCTACTGAAATAAGGAGTTGGCCTAATGTGGGAAATGGTGCTATTTTACATGTCATGAAACACAACACTGCAGTGTCTCAGCACACCAATAGGAACACAAAGCAGAGGCAGTGCTGCCAGACACATAACTGACTTCACTGTGTTAGCAGGAGATGTGTGCTATTCTCAGCACTAGTGCGGACAGACAGCACTCAATTTACAAGTTAGCAAATCATGCGTTGACACCAGATTTTGATTCATAGTGATGGTGGTGAAGCCCTTGCAGGCACATGTGCTCTCTAAGTTCTAGCTGCATTAGCTGTGTATTTACTCTCCCTGAACTTCCCCCAAAGCTCCTGCAGCCAGAACATATCAGGTTTGTTTACATGACTTCATTAATCCAGCTCCTTTTGACTGAGTTAGGAAACAATTACCAGAGCAGGTCATCTGGCAAAACTGAGAAGGCAGTATAGTTCTACCAGCTAGACAGGGCCAGGCAGGTGGGGCTGGGTCAGAAGCTACAGCCTCTTGTGTTGGTATGCTGGAGCTTGACAGAGAGTGTGCCCCTGCCTGTATTCTGCTGTGCATTGCAGGGTGTAAGGGGAAATGAAGTGCTCCAGGGTTGAAACAAAGGACTGCAGAGTCTTGTGTCTGGGAAGGTGTGTGTGACTGATGTACTTCATGAGGTACCCCAAAAACTGCTGTTCTCTTAGGAGAACATTCCCTGAAAGGTGTCATTATTTGCTGTAGGAATTCATACTTTCTTGTCGATGTGTAATTGCTTAGAAGAGTACAAATATGCAACAGTTGGGCCAGTACCGGCACAGGACATTAAGCACCAAATGAGATATGTTTGTAATTAGGCAGAAGCCTAATCTTCATGCGTAGGCCTTGGAGTGAAAGATGTCTGCATCTCTAATTTTATCTGGGAAATTAATAAACTGTAGAAATTAATTCTCTTGTAATCCCATTTTGCTCAAGAATGCCCTCGTTTTCTGTCCTCTGTCACACTTCTGTGCTTATTTACCTAATTGGGTTGAATATCCACACCACTCTTTGTGTCCGGTACTTTTGTGTCCGTGATCTGCTGCTGCTGGAGGAAGAGCAGGTAGTGTTTGTTGTTTCCTACCCAGCTTCAGGATGGCAGGTTGTTGGGCAGGATGGGATGGAGACAAGGCTTTGGAACACCCCTAAGAGGAAAAGCGAAGAGACATAACACATATGAGGTGTCTGTGCAACAGGCAGAAACCCCGATTCCCTGGCATTAATGTAGTGCTCTGATATATCAGGAGTGGGTTTAAACATGCTTTTGGCAGCCTTGGGTCACTCTTCTGTAATTTGAGTCCACAGTGAGGTATTACCTGGTTTTATTTCAGTGCAAGGCTATTATTAGGAGTTTCTACCTTTTTCAACAGAAGGACTCTGGCATCTGACCTAGATTATAAAGTGCTTTGCAAACACACTGCTATTCTTGTTGGGGTGTTTTGTGTCACAAGGTACTAATAGTTCTTAAATAAATGTTATCATTAATTATATGTAATTATCAGATACGTTTTAGTGAAATTCCTTGCTGTATCTGCTCAGCTATGATATGATCTTTGTTAGAAAAGAATAAAGGTTGTTCTTGGCAGTGATAATCATTTGCTGCTTCATGAAAACAACTGGTTTGTTCCCTTTCCATGCTCAGATACCATGATATGGGTGGATTAGAAGAGGATGAAGGGTTACACACAACAGTAGATGCAGAACTCCATCTTTAGCAGCTTCACAAGTGTTTAAAAGTGAAGAAATAACCACACACACACTAAGCCTGTAAGGCCTCCTCTAGCAAGGACTGCAATCTTCAATCTTTAATAAATTTTCAATCAGTTTCATTTGGCACTAGAACAGAGGCCTTCAGGGAGAAAATGAGAGACTTCTGGTTGATTAGTAATTTTTAATACTATTTGAAATACCTCTTAGTATGTGTCTTCATACAGTTGTCCTTAAAATGAAGATTTGTGTATTAAGTAGCAGCTGTGGTTTTGACTGTGTCTTCTAGATTACCTTACCTTTTTTTTTAAGTATTGAAAGTCATGTTATGCCTCCTTACAGGTATGTTATTCCTCATTGCAGGATTTTTTTTAAGGTGCTGATGTCATTTGAAATATACAATGTATCAGTTGCAGTCAAAACATTGCAGAGTATAAAATCTGTATCACCCTCTGTTCTCAACAGTTATCCTAAGAAAATGTTATTTGTAAAGTTGACACATTCTTTTTTTCTAACCAAAATAGGTGGATTAACTCTATGTGCCCAAAATCCCCAGTAGCACTTAATGTATGTGTTCTTTTGAAAACTGCCTCATTTATCATAATTGTGTGCAAGGACAAACTGCTAATTGTGCAGTAGCAGAAAAGCACACCTGTAATGCAGCTCTCGAGTAAATCCAAAACCAGTGGAGAATGAAAGAAAGGAAGCAGCAGGAGAGGAGAGGCTGGTCCTCTGAAAGAAGGATGGAAGTCTTTAGGCAATATGCAGCCTGTTATATACTTCTGTGAGTCTCATCTTGTTTTTGCAAGGGCTCCTGTGCAGAGCTTCAGAGCAGGGCAGCCAAACCTCCAGACCCTGGGAACCACACACATAGTTTTATCTTTACCTGGTTGAGAACCATAAGACTCACACTGCAGACCTCAGGAGCTGGGGAAGGCAGCAGCTTTGGGACTAGGGTGTGGGCTGGAGGAAATGGGGCTCCCTGGGGCATTATCAGACCTTCAGTGAGAAGATATTAGAGTGGGCTTGCAGCTCTGTGAACCTCAGAGTCCCTCTTTGGGTCCCTCTTTCTTTCTACTATCTACAAGGAAAAGTCTGCTCAAAACTGGTTCGGAAGGGGCATACACAATTGCGGTAGGAACTGGTGTGATTTTGGATGTGTTTAGAGGTACTAAAACTTCAAATAACTGCTTCAAATCACAGATTCAAATGGATTTTACTTTAGGGGTAGGATATGTTATGATTTAAGTGGATACAAAGGTAGGAGGGCCTCTTGCAAGCAGTGCTCTCAGCCTTTCGTGCTAAACTTCATATACAATCACCATCCTGGAACTTTTGCCCAGGAAAGGGCGCTGAAATTCGCTTTACTGTTGTGTATGTCTGTTCTAGCACTTGCTAGAGCTGCATCTCTCTGCAGTCCTGGTACTGTTTTGAAGGAGGAACCCTCAGTGGGAGAGCACCCTGCTGTTTGAGGTGCTGTTAGGCTCTGTGCGTGGAAATATCAACCAAAGGAGTGGGGCTGGGCACCCGTCCTTGCTCGTAGTGGTCAGGGGCTGAGGAATGGGTGTGTGTATGGCAGCCAGACCGTGAAAAACATTCTGCAGTTCCTGAGAGCCAAAGCTTAGAGCAACTACAGCAGTTGTTCAGTAAGCCAGCCATTGCCTTCTGTATTTTGTAGCCTTGCCTTTGTGTGCCAAAGATCATAAATTCCTGTTCGTGACTGCCATCACAGCTGCAATGAGATCTGCCAGCACAGATAGCCCGTGCTGGCTTTCTAACACGTGCATGTTCTCAAGGAGAAGGTTTGTTTACATCAACCTTTTGTTCACAAAGATCCTTATATCTGACCTATGTCCTGAAAATAAAGGCATCACGTGCCTAGTAGCATAGTAACCTCCCTAAATTAAGGGGTGGGTTAATGTACCCTGCTGTGCCCTCTTCTTAATGACACTGCATATTTTCACTGTTAGTTGTTGAGGTATGAAAACACATATATTTGTACACTGAGAAGTTTGTGCTTACTGTAAACGCTTTCCCTGTTTGTTGGCTTTCCTTTTAGCAGCTGCGGTTTAAAACTTACCATTATTCTCTGGCACATGCTAAGAACTTGGGTGCCTATTGCCAGAACAAATCAAACAGGGGGGCTAGTGTTGTTTGCTTAGCTGACTATTTTTGTTTAGGTTTGAGGTTTTTTTGTTTTTGAAGTCTGTCGTGCCAGTACATTCAGTCCCTATCCAAAGTAATAATTTGCCTTACCACTCAGGAGCCTGGCTGCCAGGTTTACATAAGGGATTGCAGCCAGGCAGCTGGCAGGGCTGCCCTCCAACAGCCATGGATTCTTCAAGAAAACGTTTCAGGAAAGGGTTAAAGGTCTGGAATGAGGCTGATGGAGAGGTAGTGAGCTCGGTTGCCTTCTGCATCATTCAGCATGCAACACCTCTGGCAGGCCCTGCTCTGAGCCCTCAGAGAGGACTTTTTATGTAAGGTATTGTTGCTGTTTGTCCCTTTGTCTCTTTAGGTTGTGTTGAGTTAGTTTTTCCAAGCTGACTCATTTAACTTTGAGAGTACATTTGTCTCCACCCTTCTATGCAATCAATTCCCTTCTTTCTTGCATTGTGGAATGCTGGCAGCAGGAACTGCCTTACATAATGAGTTGTTAAGAAAAGCATTCAGTTTTCTAAAAACACAGACACAAAAACGTGTGATTTATGTGTCTCTCCAAAGCAGGTGACTGTGAATGGCAAATCAGGGTGTGGTCTGAGCTCTTTCTGGGTTCTTCTACCATCTGTAGCCAAGATGTAATGACAGTCACAGAAACATATAATTATGTAGATTTTTCTCATACAAGTCACCTGGGTGGATTTCAGTGTACTTTTCCAAGCATTTGCCCTCTGTCTTCCACCCTGCACAGGTTAATCCTTTAAATTAGGCTTTCTCCATTACACTACTTTAACCTTCCTGTATACTTCTGTGCATCCTATCTTTGCCTCTCCTTGCAAGATTTACATGGTGACAAATTATGGCTTGTGGGATGGAGAACATTTTGAGTCTGATGCCCTGACCTGTGCCACAGAAGTAGAGGTTCATCTTGGAAGCAACAAGAATCAGATATGAAACAGAGATCTGGTGACTGTTAGAGGTAGAAAGCATATATGCACTTTATTGTCATAATGTGCATATGGAAACAGAAGTTCTGCTTTCAGTCCATTAGCCAAGTATATTAGCTTTTTCTGTTTCCTGGGACAGCATCCAGCAGCCTTAGAAATCAGGAAGGGACTAAAGTTAAGTTCCCAGTAATTGAGTAATAGAGCTGAAAAAAACCCTACTCCCTTTCTGTACCTCAGGCATTGCCCTTTCAATTAGAAAGATTCTTTATTTTGCCATCTTGTTTATTTCTTCTTTTGTATCTGCTTTTGCTGCGAGGAGAAACTCCCTACATCTCATGACGCCGGTGGCTTTCTGATACCAGCTGGGCTAGATAATAGTTTTTGCTGAGGATATCAAGTGCAAATATCTGTACTATTTTGAAGTAATTTTTAAACAAAGGGATCAGTGACTCCTCATTGGAAAACATACAGTGAAGAATTTAAGCCAGCCTTGGAAATCTTTGTGCTTTTAATATTTGTGTTTACAAAAACCAAGACACCCATTACTAACCTGTCTTACTAGCAACTAGGGAAGAGGCAGAGCCTCTGCACTGTAATTTGACTTATTTTTACTGCAGTGAGTAGTTCCCTCTCCCATAACTTCCTTAGCCTGTCTCCCGAAGTGCCTGGTGCCTTGTTCAGATGAGGAGGTTCAGCGTAGCGTGCCTTGTTTCCGGTAGCTTTGCAGAGCAAGCGGTTTTCTACCACCTGAAGCTGTGAGGTTCTCCTTCCTCTGTGCTTCCCAGAGGGGACCTGGCCCTGTGTCCTTCAGGAAGATCAGCGGGCAGAGGTCACCGGGTTCTCAGTCAGGCTTGTTTGCTGCTGCAATTTCCCGGTTCAGGCTGAAAGAGCTGTGCATTTGGACATTGTGTTCAGCACGTTGCGGCGTAGGCTGATGGAGTTCAGCTGTGACTTCCCATGACACACATGTATATTTTTAATCAAAGTAGTCAGCTGGCTGTCTAATAAGAAAAGGCTGAGGATGGCATGGCAGGGTTGTTATTCACTGCTCTTGCTTGCATCGGTTTGTCTCTGAGCTCTCATTTTATCTATTGTGAGGAGTGTGATCCCAACCCAACCAGCAAAGCTGGGTGCAGGAAGAAGCCCTAGGACTGACCTGAGAGGGTTGTATTCCTTTCAAATGTAGTCAGGTTTTAATAGATCTGGTCAGAATTGCCTTTTCACCAGGATCTCCCTTGCTTCCATGGCAGATGCATCTTCCAGCTCTGGACAGAGAAATGTAGTTAACTCTCACTCAGCTCGCTCTTCTTTTAGTGTCTCCCAGCCGGAGTCAACCTCTCCCATCAAGTGATCTTTTCCCACCAGCTCTCCCAGGAGCCAGGCTGGCCACTGGGGCACTTGTGCAAAGGGGGAACTCCTTGCTGTCACGTCATTAGCTGAAGAAGAGAAGCTATTTCTAGAGGGTTTTTTCCAGAGGGTAACTCCGCCAGACTGCCTCCCTTGCCAACACAGACGGCAGTTTATCTTTCAGTGGTGTAGAAAGCTGTGTGCAGCAAACATGAATTGTGTGGCCTGTTCCTCCACTTTCCTCAGCCTCTTCTCATATCCTTATTTTTCATAAGACTAAGGGTAAACTACAGGTATTTTACTTGAAGATGCTTTAGGAAGCAGGGAACAGGGATGATTCAGAGGCATGGAGTTCAAAGGATAATAGTTTTGTAGAGGATTGGAAGGATGTTTTTGGAAGATGGGAAAGTGTGAAAACTGACATTTTTGGTAAGAAATAAAAATAATGCAGGAAGTACCAGGTGCTCATTTTAATTTTTTGGAATTTTTTTGCTAGCAAATAAATGCTTTTTCTTTAGTGTTTTCTATGATAGATGTTTTCATTGGTCTGAAACAGCTGGATTTTTAAAGGGTTTTTGTGCAGACTGTTTGATAGAAATAACAGTTTAGAGGACTGGGAGAAATTTCACTGGACATTAACATTTAGAAATTTCACTAGATTAGCAGAGCTTTGGAGAAAGCCTGCTTTGGAAATAACTTGCTCCCTACCAGACTCCTGCTTGTTTGCTTGCTCTCCCATGCTCTGGCACTTTAACTAACTAGTGCAAATGAAGAACCTAGTGACCTTGTCACTCAGCATGCTTTACCCTGTTCCCACAGCAGATTAGCTGGCACAGCCATTCATCACTTGTTGCTTTCCCAGGAAACCTTTTAGGAACCTACTCCCAATCCTCTCCCTTCTCCAGGATGGAGGCCAAGAAATAATTTCTGGGCTATCCCATGGGGCGAGAGTCCTTTGAAATAAGTTAAAGCTGCTGACAGGAGGGTGTGGCACTGCTTGCAAAGGACACTGCTGCTTAATGAAGAGTAGCCACAGCAGCCAATCCAGGTCTCCAGCGAGTTTGGGGTGTCCCTTGCAATGAGAAATGAACTAGTGTGCTTATCTGTTGGCTGAGATCAGGAGCGCTGAGAACCTGACGCTCTGAGAAGCTTTCAGCTTGGTCTTTATTTTTCTCTTATTCTAGCAAGTTTAAGAAACAATTCTGGAATCTGTTTCCTCCTTAAGAGATTTTAATTAGCTTTGTTTAAAAGGTAATTTGGCTTCTAAGTTACAGGAAGTGCAAAAGCCCAGTATATTCTCCATGGATATGCCAACAAGGCTTGCATTTCTATGCCAATGCAAAAAATAAAAGGGGTAAAATTAAGTCAGCTGAGAGCAACCTGCTTGTCTCTTGGACAAGAGGAGTATCATTTAAGAAAATGAGTAAGAAAATTCTGTAAATTCTATCTGGGCAGTTCACCTAAGGCTTGGTGTTCCTAAACGGAAGCAACTGTTAAGTTGCAAGATCATTAAAAATTCACCATCACCTTTGATGAATTGCATCAGTAGTTAGTTATTCTCATCATTTAAAAATGTCTCATTTCTAGGCATAATTTGCCTGTCTTTGACTCCCAACCATTGGGTTTTGGTCAGTTTGTGAGTTCTAGGTCAAATATTAATGTTTTCTGCATGCATAGACTATTTTATTTGAAAAACACTAAACACGTGAGTTTAGTTTTCATGTTCCCTTTGTGGGTTGTCTCTGAGAACTCTTCAGTTTCTCACAAGTTGCTTGAGAATGGGAATTGCTGAACTGATCATAGTCTTCTGTAGCAACCACCCCAGTAGGAAATACAAACATTGTACACCTTTTCCACACAATATCCATGTTGATACCTCCTAAGACGATGATAATTTCTTCAGCCGCGCAGTCACTCAGAGCTTGTATAGAAGTGCTGGTCTGGCATGATGTTGTATTCGCCCAGTAGGACCCATCATCTTGCACATAGTTCCCAGATTTTACTCTTACATGGCTGTACTGAAACTTCTAATGCTGGCTTGCACATAACATACAAAAAGAACCACCAGCATAGTTTTACATTTCCTTTCACTGATAAAATTGCTAAGTGAAACAGGGCTGAGTACCAGCTTTGGAAAGGCACCATTAGTACTTTCACCCCCTTTCTGAGGATTCCCCTTTCACTAAATTATGTTTTTGATATATTAGTTGGTCTTTCTTCCTGTTTGTGCCCTTTTGGAGAGGGCTTATTTAATTGTCTGTCTGCTTTGTTTGGACACGAAGGGCTACAGTTTCCAAATATGGTTTCTGTTTACTCGTAACTTGCTTATTTCATGTGTGCACACAAGTCTCCTAGCCCGTGGGAGATTTTCCAGGGTATTTATCATTTGTGATTGCAGATGTTCATATGGACAGATATTCTAAAGAGGAAAATGCATGTATCAATGCATGTATGTGTACATAAATAATGGCACTTTAAATTTTTTATTGGTGGCATTTTGAAAAGTACATTCTTTAATTTTCAGTCTGTGACATCTTTGCTCTGCATTTCATTTTTCTGCCAGAGGGAAAATATTGCATAAGTAAGTAAATATTGTGGGAATAAAATGAGCAGCATCCTAAAAACCCTCAGATTTTGTCAGACCAGGCAAGACCTCTTTCTTTTAAAAATAGTATCTAATTTGTGTATGACTGTGCAGTGAAGCAAGGGATAACTGCTTTTCAGGAGGCAGACACAACCACATCCTCATAAAATCCATTATCTAGATCACTTGTATCCTCTGATGCTGCTCACAGATCCTCTTCTTTTGTTGCTTTATATGCTGAGAAAATTACTTGGTGTGCAGCAAAGTATGAAAGGGAAAGAAAGAGAAGAAAGCACTTCTGTAATGATGATTGACAGGAGACTTCCTTTCCAAACATGCGGTTATTCTTTAAACTTTGATGGAGAAAAGTGATTATTCATATTTAGTTCCATCCAGTGTTTTTTTTTTCCTTTGTTGAATCTCAGTAAGAAATTTGCAAATCTAATAGTTTGAACCCAGGTGTTGCCTTGGTGTAGGTGCTGAAGTGTGGCGGTATGTGTTGGTATTTCAAGGGGCTTTATCATTTTTATTGTTATTTGCTGTCTGTTTTCCTGAAGTATTTGCAATAAACTGAGGAGCTTATAGTCCTTGGGGAGGATGCTGTGCATGTCCTGAAGGAGGGTTTTCCTCACCCTCTGTATGTGTGTTTGGTGGTACCATAAAGGGCCTCTCTGGTACATTGTTGCTGCCAACAGGTGAGTTGGCCTTTCTGAGTAGTAGGTATGCAAGAACTGTATGGAACTTGCAGATAAGGTTTTGTTTTCCGTCTTTAACGCGGGAGAACAAATTGAACAAGTGCAAAGAAATCCAAAACAAAATGTTGTATAATCCCAGGTTTTATATGGGATAACCCATCCTGAATTATGCAAGTTAAAAAAGGTGTAAGAGGGCAGGGGGAGGGTGGGAATTCCTGCCTCTGTCAAGTAGCAAGTTGGCTTAAAGGTAAACATCTGTGTGAAGGAAGTGGAACTGTTTGGAGATAAGACTGCAGTTCTCTGGCAGCTTTTGTCTGCCTCCTTTGTGCCACAAGTAAATCACTTGTGGTCCATACTCCTGAACTGGGGAGGTGAAGAATTAATGAGTTGTGAGCTCATTTAGCAGGTGAGAGATTCAAAAGGCCCATGAGACAATGTGAACTGAATTAAGGTGATGTGCATCATGGGGAAATTTCCTGCTGTTTGAGTACTACTGCTCTTACTGATGGTTGGGTACTGTGCCCCAAAGTACTTTTTAAAATTTCACTCTCTTTCACATTTCTCCATGTTAAAATCTTTTGTTGCAGTATATGCAGCTGCTCCGGAAATAATGAAAACCTAGGGAAACCAGCAGTGCCAGCAACCACCAACTAGCATTTTTTCAATTTTGGTCACCTTTCTTTCAGAGGGTGTTGAAGTTGCATGCCAGTGGTGAAGGGAAACATGAGCTAGTGTACCTCTTCTTAGTCATGATGTTTTTGGCAATGTTGAAGAGGCAGATGAGGAAGGAGAGGGAGAAATAGATACCCTGTTGAGGGGACTCCAGAAGAAGACAACAGAAACAGAAGGTGGATCTGAAGGTGTTGATGGCACAGGGAGCCCTGCAGCTTTACTGTTTTCCCAAGGCATCTGGTTGATTTTAGCATGATGCCATAAACTAACCTTCTTCACTAATGCTAATTGATAAATTAATCTTTCTGGTTATTACAGCATCCCTTTTTGTTAGTGAATTCTTTGTCAAGGACCTTGCACTTCTAAGCTTATTTATATGGGCAAGTCCCATGGAAGTTATGACAAAATAGCTAGTGTATAAATTCAGAGTACAGCAGCTATTTGAGTTATTCCACTTCTGTTTATTCAGCAAGCTGCTGTGGAGAACCCTGAATCCTTCCCTATGTAGATGGGTCCTTAGTTAAATGTGGAAAATTAATTTTTTTTAATGGCATCCTGATGGTAATAACACTCAGTTTATAGAAGTGTAATACACTATGAATAATTGTGTGTGTATAAAAGAAGACTGGCCAGGGAAATGCAATTTGATTTATTGTCAAATTGTAAACCAGTACAAGGTTCTTTTGTTTTACACTGAAGTAGTTTTATGTATCAGAGTAAAATCTTTCTCTCAGGGTTTTAGTTGCTTAAGAGCATGTATGGCACATTTAATTTAACAGGAAGTCATCGAGATATTCATTTAATTGCCACAGATAAGAGCAGCCGAGATCCCGGATGGCAAAGTGCTTTATCAGCATTGCTGACTTTCCTAAAAGGGAGCCCTGTGCTTTGCCTGGTGTGGCTGTGGTACAGCAGAACAGGCTTGTGCTGAGGCAACGGGCATAAGCATTACTAATGCACTTCTTCCAGTCAGCCAGCTGACAGGAGCAAATATTAAACAGCTCAGCGTACTGAAGCAAAGCCATTTCTCCATTGACCTCTGTGTCTCTGCCATGCCACTGCCTTCTGAGGCTGCAACTGCCTCTGCTCTTGTTTTTGACTGAAAACGTCCCTGCCTCCTGCTGAGAAAGGTCAGGATCTGTTAGACATCCCTGTGAAATGTCTGATACCCTCTGCTAACCTGAGAGTGTCTGCTGCTTCTCCAGAAAGCTGATGTGGCTCATGTTTAATTTACATGACCTACATCTGCATGAAAGTCTTAAACATACAGGTACTAAGCTCCTGCCACAGCTTTCTCCCAAACCAGTGCCAGACCTCACTGAGGTTTTTAAGGTGATGGTGCTTTTAATATTGACTTGAATTTTTGAAGATTGACATCTGTCATTGTGCTTTTACCACCTAAAATGTAAAACAAATCCATTCTCTTATGCCCCTTTATCAGTTTGGCATCATCCCCTTCCCCGTCACATAAAGTGTGCTGTTGTGGTAACATTGTTTAGAGGCAGGGCAGCAGTAAAAGTATTTCTGTCCAGTGTTAGGGGAAATTGGAGTCAATTCCTTATAACTTCTGGTCAGATGAGGTGCAAAGGTGTACAGTAAAACCTTGGGTATGCTCCTTCAGTAGCCATTAAACATTTCAGTGTAAGACTTTGGGCATTTTGTACTGTTCATTTTCCAAGGCTGCTATGTCCTAGAAAGCGGCGCATCCTTTGTGTGGGTCACCTGTTGTATGGGGTTCTTTTGCTACCACTTTTCCCAGCCCAAATAAAATGACACGATTTGTTGTTTCACAGCAGGTACCGTAGATGTAGAAGCAGGAGTGCTTTAGGGTGGCCCACTGGGAACATCAGTAAAAATAAGTTCAGCTCCTGCAACACTCTTCAGTTCAAATGTTAAGGCAAGAGTTCTCGTATGCTCCTCTTTGCGGTGGGTCTGAATTCGCTGGCCAGCTACAGCACAAACCTTTCAAACCCTGGTGGTATTAATATCTGCTGCAACACAAAGGGATCAAGTTCAAAGGCGCGGTTGTGCCAGCCCCGACAGACACGACGATGAAGGTGCGTGTAGGCAGCAGTGGCTCGGTGTCTACTGCAGAGCCAGAGCAGCCCGGCGATGGTGTCCTGGAGCTTCAGATGGTCTGGGGGCACGGCCAGCGCCCTGCCACCCCGGACAGGAGCCAGAGCTGCTGGGGCGGTGAGGAGGCAGGTCGTGGGTGCCTGCGTTGCACCCTGGGGGGCGTTAAGGAAGAAGGGGAGTGGGTTATAGTAACTAGAAGGGTTACTAAAAGACCTTGTGGGGGTCTTTCTGTTAAAAGGTGTCTTGTATCCATCAGCCCGCAGGTTGCGGTATCTCTTGCAGGCCCAGGACATCATAAACCGCTTTTGGTTAACCTGCTCCTGCCGAGGCCGGCGGGGAGGGCAGGGAGCGGGGCCGGGGCCGGGGCCGGTGTCCCAGCTCCTCGGCGGCAGCGGGGGGGCCCGGGCCGGGGCTCTGGGCGGCGGGGCGGGTCGTCGTCAGCCGCCAACCCGGGGCTGGCGGCGCCTTCGCCCCTCCCCGGGGCCGGGCCGCTCCCCGTGGCGAGGCGCTGGCGGCGCTGCGGGCGCGGCCAGAGGCGCGGCGGGCGAGCAGCGGCTCCATGGCCAGCATGGCTTGCGAAGTGATGCCCCTGCAGAGGTACGTGTCCGGTCGGGGCACCGGGGGGCCGGAACTCTGGCCCCACCTTGGAGCGGGGACACCCCCCTGGGAGCTGGGATACCTGCCCCGGCACCGGGGCAGCGCAACAAGTCTGGTTATTAGCCTGTCTCCGGGGCTGGGGGGCTTTGTATTCCTCGTGCGGGGAGGGAGGCTCGATGTAGCGCCCCGAAATCCACACAGCGCTCCCCTTTGCGGGGAGCCTGCCGCGAGGTGGGGGTTGCTCAGGGGTTTATAGGGATTTGGGGGCCATCCTCTCCCTGCCAGCCGTGGTGGTCTGCCGGCTCCCTGTGCCCGGGCAAACCTGTGCCTCCCGCCGCCTCCCTATAGCGGGGGCTGTACTGCGGTAAAGGGAGCGTGGCCGGGCTTGTCCCTGCGCACACCCACCCACAGCTGTCAGCTCGCGCACAGCATGGGCGAGAGGTTTAGTTTTCGGAGGAAAAGGGCTGGTTTGTTTCCAAGGTGCCGACACACACCTCCCTTCAGCACCAGCTGTGAGTGCGTACCTGTGCGGGCGTGTGCTCCTGCCACAATATGGCAGGGGCAACTTCAGTCAAGCTTCTGAAACGGCAGGTCACAGACCCACTGCGGGGAGGAGTGTACACAGCCCTTTTACTGAGTCATTAATTTATTTTTTTTTTTAATTTTTACTGCTCTTTCAGTTCTCAAAATTAAGCGGCCCATACCTCCCCTAGCCATATTTGAATGGGATGAATGTCAGTCTTTTGGTAATCTACAAAACAGTAAATAAGAAATTTACCGTGCTATTTCAGCACTGTGGTGGAGCTCTTTCAGCCAAACCTGCGGAGTTGCTGCTTTTACTTGAACACAATAAAATAGTAACTGAAATTGCTGCCCAAACTGTTACTGTCTTGGTAAAGTGCAGGGTCCTTTGCAGGCAGATTTGTTGCAGTAATGCAGTCATGGGGGTCCATGTTGATGACTGCAGAGAAACAGAAATGTGGTTTCAATGTCTTCAAGTAGTCATGGTGCATAGTTTCTATTTGAAGGACCAGTCTCACATAATATTTTTAACCTTTTTGTGTTCCCGAGGATCTTACTGTCCTAGCAGCGGTCGGAACAAGTGGTTATTATTGTGCTCTTGACTCTTCACCCCAGGGGAAGATAGGTTTCACAGGCTGGCTCTAATTAGACTCCGTTTTTGTTGTTGCAAGCACTAAGTCTCTGTCAGTTAGAGACGTATTCTGCACTTTAGAAGTGAAGAATTTTTTCAAACTCCATTAAACCTTGAGCATGGTACAGAATTGTTTGAGTTTTGCAGTTAAAAATTATTCACAAAATTCTGGTTCCTTTTCTGTCTCCCTGATCTATTTTTAGGCTGTGTATACGGTACTTTAAACATCTAATTTTCTTTGGACCTAGGGGCAGATAAGCACAGAATGCCAGATCCCTATACAGTGGTGTTCTCTAGGGTCCACCTTTATTTTCCCCTATTCTTCTCCCTATAATGCTGTTTTCTCCCTTCTTAGTGCAGAGTTTTGCTGCAGAAGAGAGTCTTGCTGGCTTTGAGCATTTTTTGCAAGCTTCGGGAAAAGTGATGCCTGTTGGTGGTTAGTAACCAGCATGGGTAACACTATGCTTGTAGTTCCCGTGGGGTGGACAGGCTAATGTTGCTGTTCCAGCTGAGGCATGGACAAATTGCAGTGCACGGCTCCTGTTGCTGGGTTTAAATCAGACTAGTGCCACCCTTCAGGTGCTGCGACTTAGGGCACTTCCCAAGCTAAAAGCCTGCATCTTTCCCTCTCAAGAAAGGGAATGAGCTGCCAGCAATAATCACACTTGGTTCCCTTCCTGCGTAAGTGAACTCCCACCTGCCCCTCTCCTGCAGGTGTATTTGGACCACAAGCTGGCCATGCGGTGCCTGCCGTGGGAACCTCCTGTGCTGAAGCACTACAGATGTGTAGCTGATGTGTAAAACTTGGGAGAGGGAGAAAGGCTCTGTCTAAGAAGCTGTGATATGTAAATAGCATTTGTCAGTAGAGAGGCAAAGTATCAAATCTACCAAGGTATCTGTAAGCTCTGAGTCTGTCTTCCTGAAAATCATATAATGTGCTTGCATAGAGGCATAGGTACTATACCGTATCATTTTATTCTATATATAGATACTTGTGGAATGGCACATGATGGGTTATGGTGGCCTGCTGTGAGGAATGGGGATGTCAGGGTTATATTTCATTGCATAGGAAGAGGTGGCAGGCCAAATGTGTTGAACCTCCAGTGCAATAGGTACTATATTGCCCAAGCACCGTAGAAGGCACCAGTAAATGTCACATGGGTTGCATTATTGATTTTCCAACAACTTATCCACCAGTAATTGTCTTTTCCATTGCTAATAGGCTAACATCTCTTCTGAATAGCATTAGCTTACTTTAATGTCTTAGATTCCTAGATAGACCGTTACTAATGCTGTTAATACATGTTAATTCATCTATTCCAGCTCAGTCTATTCAGATTTAACAACAGCTGTGCAAAACTGAAGCCTGTGGTTGCCTTTGCCAGTCGTATCTGCTGGTTGCTGTAGGAGATAAGAAAGGCAGGTACACACTCGGACTTTGTTTGTGATCAGTGGCCTCTGTTGTTTTGCACTTTGCTGAAACAAGTCAAGGTAATAGAAGAGTAAAGCCATCACAAATATTTTTAGAAAGTGCATCTGATAGCAGTAGGGAATGTGACTGATGGGTTTCTAATCTCTACGCAGCAGTTGTCTGTATGGGCTATCTTGCAGTCATCATCAAGATTGTTTGATTTACCTTATTGATTGGTTTGCTTCACAAATACCCAGTATTTTAGCCCAAGAACACTATTTGTATTGCAACACACTTTATTCTTTTTTTCTTTTGAATGGCTGCTGTGTTCTCTTGAACACGTTAGTGAGCATCTGTGTGTAAAGTTGTATTGTAAATATGTCTGATCCTTTGGACTTTGTTATCACTTTCTATCCAAGGTACTGGGAGGGCTTGACAAGCCCTAACGAAGTATGTTCTGGAATATGTATGTGAAGTATGCTCTCTGAGAACTTGTATCTAACTTTGTTTGCTTTGAGTTTGGGTGTTTTTTCTTCTGGTGGAAGAATGGAGAAAAATTCAGAGCTGGTGGCCTAGTGGTTAGCATGCAGGACTCTCACTGCTGCGACCACGGGTTCGAATCCCATGTCCCCCGGGCAGATGGTAGCTCGTTAGCCCTGTGAGGCCATCCATCTATGAGAAGGACACTCTAAACAAACCTACGTCCTAAGGACCTCACTGCCATTGTCCAAGCTTGCTTGGCCCCGGCAGATGAACCTTAGGATTAAAGGGTGGGCTCAGTTCAGCGCAGGCTGTGTCTCACCTAAAAAATCCATTGCGCAGGCTGGAAAGGTAAAAAGACCTTTCCCCAAATCTTCGTTCGCGAAGACTGGCCATTAAGGTTCTCATCTTCCATGAGTTATAGCTTATTACAAAAGCTATGTGAATTTTATGTGAATTTTTTTGCCTTCCAAGCTCAGATTTGGCCCACAGCTGGGTACCTTGTCTTGTCACAGCTGTGACATGGTGAGTGTAGGAGCCTATGGAAAACTGTCTGAGTACAACTGAGAGTGGGGGGCTCTGACTAAAAGAGGAAAGTGAGATGGAATTTTTCTGTGGTGTTTGCCTCTGGGATGTCCACCTGATTAAGCAAAAAAGTATGAATATTTACCTAAAAGCTGGGCTCTGAGATACCTTTATTTGAAGTGTGCAAGCTTTTAACAAACAATCCTGAAACTGAAATCACTGGTTACCTAGTAACAGTTCCTCACCATTATAATGCAACAGGTATGTGTGTGTTATGCAACTTTACACTGTTAAATTCTGAGATGAGATGAGACTTTGGCTGGTACATTCATTCTGCCTCTTTCTGACCCATTTTCTAGTTTTAACCCAGTTAGGGCTATTGCCAAACCACAAGTAGAAGGAAAGACATGGCCCTGTCTTTCATAATAAGACCCAAGTAGTTTAAGAAGTAAAACAACAAAAGCAAGCTGTTTAACATTGATGTCATTTTATAAAAGATAAACATATTTGCAGTCTAGGAGGATAGTAGGTAGAAAATCATTATACAAAATTATACTGTCAAGGATTCTGGGATATTCAGATATGTTAATATAAAATGGAAAATCAGCCTCTTGCTCGCAGTGGCATTTAATTAGCAACAAGTTCTGCTAATTGCACCTTGCTGTACAGGGATAGCCTGTACTCCCTGATCCCTGATGTTGCTTTGAAGTGGGAGGAGGTGTGTAAAAAGGCTTCAGTGTAGTTTTTTTTCCTGTTCAGGTAAGGTGCCTCAATCTCAGTGCCCCCTCGCGCACAGCCAGCACAGTTATGCCTGTGGATAATGCACTATATTCTCATTATGTTTGGCTGTGCTCTACGATAGTGTTTCCTAGAATTAAAAACCTCCTACTCTAGGCTTGGGTCCTTGTGCCTTAATCGTGACTGTGGCAAGAAGTAATAAGTGCTCATCAGGTGTGACAAAGTGATTGTTCGTATTTACCTCAGCTTGTCTCTGTGGAGTAGTAATACAGGTATTTTGAGTGCCAGAGAAAACAAGAAGCAGAAGCTTCTGCTTTTAGAAGGCGAATGGGGAACTCTTCCCCCAAAAAGTCTCTTTCTTCAACCCTGCAGTTATGTTGCTGCCCACTGGGATCTCACATGCTTAAGATGTAATTTAGTTGAGAGACTTTAGGAAAAACACTGCTGAAGAAACAGCTTTGGGGAAGATGGTGGGATCCTTTGGGGATTAATATTTAAACCAATACCAATCCACTCCCACCCAAGTAATTGGAGATGTTTTGCAGAGTATGTGAGTTCAGAATAAAGAAGCTGGATTGTCAGCCTCATATTTTGACATGTGGCTCGTTGGCTGAGTAGCTTATTTAAGTTTCAGTGGTATGCATGGTTAGATATAAGCATAACTATTGTGAAGACTGGAGATAAATATCTGGAACAACATGTTATGGTTTTGATTTATAAGAGTTACTCTTCAGGGAAAATGAAAATGTTTTCATGGAAATAACTCACAGAGAAATAGCTGTTAAGCATTTGTTTCTTAAACAGTGCATATAGGGCATTCCTCCCTCCCCCTTCTTTAGGTGTATAGAGGAAGGGTGGTATTGCTCAATAATTGATGGTAGGTGCTGACTTTAACGTTGACCATTATATCACCACACTGTTATGTTAGATGAAATTTACAGTTAGTCTTGCATCGAGGGTGGCATTATTCTTCCTTCTTTTGCATAATGTACCTCAATATTTATTTGAAGGAAGTTTGTTTTGAAGGATTTATTTGAAGGAAAAAGCTTATGTTGCTTGATATTTCTCATTGGCAAAAACATTGCCTTTTACCCACTGCTGCGAAGCACAAGCTATGAGTAAATTGCTCTATTGAGAAAATAAGTATGCAATAAATTTTCATGAGCTGTTTCAATCTTGCATTTTTTGCAAGATTGAAATAACTTTTATGGGGAATTGACTTAGGGGGGTGAAGAAGTGCTGAAAAACTTGTGAATAAGACGAGACATTCAGCAAAAAGCAACTACTGTGGCCTGAAAATCAGTGTTTCCTTGAAGCTGTTTTTAGTGTTCTTAGTATTGAATGTCGGAACAAGTAAATAAACAATATTGTTAATATCCTCTGTAAATGCAAAAATTGCATGTCTCTTAATCCAAGAAGGCACGGTGGTTCTGAATGATGAGAAGAAAACAAGAGGAGACTCAAGCTCGAACCTTCCTTCTCCTGCCTTCAAAAGCTGTGTTAACTTTTGATATCGTTAGTAATTTGACACCGACTTTTCAATGCCTTTTTGTTTGATTGCATTAAAATTAAAAGCAACTATTGCCTTGCCTGAAAGAAGTATTCTCACTAAACAAGCAATTAATTTCTTTTCAAGTCCAGAATATCTGTGGTGGAATAGAAAGTGAACCATTTCCTTATCTAACTTTTGAGGTCAGAACAAATAGAGTCTATGGCAAGGCACTAGGAAAACATGACCTTGGCTGAGCAGCAAGACCCTGGCAGTCTCTAGGTCTTTCATTTCTGGTGTAGAATGTTGACACTTCACTCAAAGTACATTTTCATGATTGTAAAAAGAACCCACAAACCCCAAACCCTGCAACTCAGTGTATTAATTTAATTTCATCCACTTAATGTCCCATTTATCTTTTGAAAAGAGATGTGGAATAGGAAAGCAGCAGTGGATTTGCAATGGAGGCTCCAGTGCCAGGAAGCCAAGACAGAAGAACTGCTGATAGTTAAGTGCAAATAAAACAAGGAGGAAGGACCCTGAGCTACCCTCTGACTTGGGCTCAGGCAGTTGAGGAGAGGGCTGAGACAGGGGTAGCCCATATATGTGTAAATAAATTAGGAACTTTCTGTCTAAGTGGGTGTTCTGCAATAGGCTCAGCAGCCCCCTTGTTCTTCCTGAAGGGCAAGTTGATTTAATGGTTGAACTTGATAATCTTAGAGGTTTTCACCCTCAACAATTCTGTGGTTCTATGACACCATCAGCACAAAAAAAAAAAAAAGGGCCATCATTGTATATTTAAGGATGTGAGGGGTGAACAGTTGACTGTAACATTCCTGTTGCAAAAGAGGGAGGCAAAAAAAGGTAACTGCCCTTCTGTGATGGAAATTTATCGTTTAACAGTTAGACTTCACCCAGGCTTTCCTATTTCCTTTCTCAGAGACAGAAAGGATGAGTTGTGTAAATGCTGAGAAATACATGTGCCTGAAAATCCCCAAATGTGCTAAACTAACTAGTCAGCTAAACTGGTGTTCCTTCCAGTCTGACAAACTGTTTTGTTAGCTCAGTTGAGGTCACAAACATAACAATATTCCTTCTTTAGCTCTGAAATAAACAGAACAAGTTTATTTGTTTGTTTTTGTTTGTTTTTAGTTTGGCTGGTATTTGTTTTGGTTTTTAGCAGGAAGGCATCAGTTAGGTAATCTCCCAAGTATTTCATGGAAGCAATTAATTTCTGTTTAATCCCTTGATTTAGAGGAACTATTTATATGCCTGAATTAAAAGAGACTGCTGTGTTTTGCACTCACCTACTTGGCCAGGTAATCAGGGGTAGCTGAATAAATAACTGGGGTTTTTAAAAGTTATTTCATCCTTTTAGTACCTTCTCATCATAAAGCATGTGTAAAGCTAGACAAACTTTGATGATAAAAACCAACCAAACAAAAAAAAAACAAAACCCCAGACTTAATCTACTGCTAATCCTGTTTGTCTAATGGGTAAACTCTTTGCTGGGCAAGGTAGAAATTTAAACTATGTAAGAGCTGCTCATCAGAATGACTTGTCCTGTCCATACTGTGGGAAGCTGACTTGGTTTGCCCAGTCATTGTGCCAGGTATTAAGCTTTTCCTTCTTTCTGGAAGGGTTATATATCCCTTTAACCAAAGAGGAATTATGTAACCCAAGTACAGTGATAATGGCCCATCTTCGCGAACGAAGATTTGGGGAAAGGTCTTTTTACCTTTCCAGCCTGCGCAATGGATTTTTTAGGTGAGACACAGCCTGCGCTGAACTGAGCCCACCCTTTAATCCTAAGGTTCATCTGCTGGGGCCAAGCAAGCTTGGACAATGGCAGTGAGGTCCTCAGGACGTAGGTTTGTTTAGAGTGTCCTTCTCATAGATGGATGGCCTCACAGGGCTAACGGGTTCCATCTGCGCGGGAGGGACTGGGAATCGAACCTGGGTCGCAGCGGTGAGAGTCCTGCATGCTAACCACTAGGCCACCAGGGGTCCCACCCAAGTACAGTACAGTGCAGTTAAATGTTAAACATATCTTAGCGACTTATAGCATTTTCTTTTGGAAGGATATATGGTAGACACCTTCAGTTCAAGGTGTTTTAAAAACAAGTGAGCAGTTGTTTTCTAATCAGCATAGTGTGAGTTATGTGCCAAAGAGTGCTGTGTGGAAGGTTTTAAAGCAATTTCTAGCCCATTTATTGTGTAATACCAACTGGTGATCATTTATGATTACGTCTTGTACATTTTTGCTTGCTTGCCTGTCACTTCTCTGTCTGAAACCATGTGGTTAGGTATATACAGGTTTAAAACTTCTTGCGCACAATTTCCATTTCTTTCATTAAACTGAGCTGTGCTTGTGTGGATAAGCGCATCAGTTTATTACCTTTCAGTGGGAATAATCCGTTATTTCATAAAGTGTTATAATCAAAACAGAATCTTTGTGTGCTAAGTGATTGGAGTAGGATTTGGTAGTCTCACATCTAATTTGAGAGATTATGAATTGTGTGGAATAACTACTTTAAATCTGTTTGCAATTTAGACAGCTCATGTCTTCCAGCTTGCACTAATGACTTGGCTAAGGTGCATGAAGTTAGGGAAGGATGTTTGGGATATGTTGTTTTTAATGGTTTAGTGGGGAAATGGGTAATATGCTTTACTCAGATGCAGGAGATCTTCTTAGAAGATTTTTATGGTTTTCTCAGAAGTCTGGATTTCATACTAATTAACTTGGAGGTATTCATCCCAGATTCAGCTACTGATCAGTGCTGCATATGTAAAACTATAAACCATTATTTAGTAGAAGAGGTTATGCATAGCTACAATTATTACCAACTGTGAAATTCTGAGACATGATGATCTGAATGAAGCTGGCACTTGGTTTCTTGCTTCTGTAAGAGCTGTTTGTCTGCCATTCCCAGCTAATGTTCTTTAAATATTTGTTTCTCCTCTGTTACTTTGTATGGGTGGATATTGATTTTTTTTTTGTACAGATATAAAGCTTTCTTGAACTTACAGAGCAGCAGTTGTACTTGCTGTGGAAGAACAGGAAGGAAATGCAAGAAGTTTCAGAGTCCCTCCTGAATACTGCTTTTCCATCTGATCTGTCAAAGCAAATATTGGAAGCATGAATGTAAAAAAGCTATTTGGACTTTTTCAGTATCATTGTGCTTCAGTGACTTGGAAAGTAATTACAAATCCTGAGATAAGGAAGGGGTTTTATGATAGAAGAGAAAGCATGTTTGGTGTGGCTTTGACAACTGCCACTTGTACATAAAGCAGCATTTGGTGTTGGCATTTGAAGTTGCACTAATGAACAGAAATCTTGATGGTGCTGTGAACTTTCCTCTGAGAAAACATTTTTCATGTTTTCTGTCCAATACTGGGACTTGTTTGCATTGAGATGACAAGTACAGCTACTAACGCAATGAACTGAACATAGCAAAAAACTTCACCAGCAGCTTTGTGAATTTAAAGTAGCTTCTTTACACTTACAAAAATATATATTCTGTAAGTGCTAAATAAAGTGATAACATACATGCAGGCTGGGAGACTGTGCATGCCATCAGGGGAGGGAGCCTGTGCCTGGCAGAGGTTCTTACCTGTGCCTTTTTTGCAGGTTGTCTTCTGGGAAGGGCAATAATAGGCACTTCCATGTTTCCATCCACTTTTTCTAGGCACTCTCAAAGCCATAACAGTTTCTCTCAAAGGCTCTTCAGGTGATGTTGGCCTCAGTTCACAGGCAGGCACTGTCCCCCTGCATTGCACTGCTCTGCATGCTGGCCAGCTCTGGGAGCAACAGTGGTGTTCAGTGCTCCCACAGCAGTGGCTGACTGCAGTTTGCTCAAGCTGCTGACCTCAGTGACATATCCTGTGTGCTTGGAGGAAGCCAAGTATCCTGTTCTGGAGAGTTAAAAGTCTTAAATACCCTGCAAAACTGACTGTTTCTCCATTTGGAATGAGTAGGTGAAATTTGTTTCAACCCCTTTGTACAGTGGCATGGTCTTACATTGACTTAAGCCATCAGTCCACCACAACTTTAAGCTTCAGTGTTCCAGCAGCTCGTTCTTAGGCTTGTGCCAGCACAGGCAGGCTGAGCAGGCCAGCTGACAACTAAAACACCGTTTTGTCAGGGGACCTCCATGCCAACCGATGGAAGTCCCCGATCTCAAGCCTACAGAAATTTTGGCATAGTCAAATAAGCTTTCCACAGGAGCAGTGAAACTGGGGAATTTGTAGCCTCGTGCATACACCTATGGCCATTTCTGTGGTTACTCAAGATGTCATTTGTGTTTTTTTCTCAAATTTGGCTTTAATAGGCAGATTGTTTAATTCTGGAACAGCAGGCAGCAAAGGGCTCTCTTGGTTTTGCTGGCAAAAAAATGCTTTATTGTTGCTATGGGAATAGTCCTCACACTGCTGCAGAGTCTGAATGACTCCTGGCTGTCTAGCAGGAGATCTGTTACACCACGTTTGTGGACACTGAGGAGTTAGATTGCCAGGATTTAAGAAATGTAACTTAAAGGTTTCTTCCATGCGTAAAACCAGGAGACAAAGTAGATGTGTTACCTCTGTAGCAGATTTCACTTTTGTTATCTCTGCTTGTTAAGAGTATCTTGAACTGCACATACAAGACAGAACTGCATACTAATCTTAAAAAATATGTTTTATTTTTAGCTCCCAAGAAGATGAGCGGCCTATGTCACCCTTCTATGTGAGGTATTTACTCAGTTGTTTAAATTTATTTTTCTGTGCGGGCTTGACTCATTATTGGAATTAAATGTGGGGAGGGGTGCCAGAAATGCCGAACAAACTGTAATCAAAGTGAAGATTAATGTTACATTTGTAATTATTGCTCAGTTAGTGAGATAAGTCTTTGAAGATACAAACTCTGTTGCGATTTTTTTTGTATTTACAGAATAGACATGGGGTTTAAACTCTTAATTAGAAGATGGACATGGGTTTCCTCTTTTTTTAGATTTGTTATGTAGCTTTGGTGCCTGTCTTGAGTAGTTTATAATCTGCAGGCACAGGAGAGATTTTTGCCACAAGCTTTGAGGAACTCGCAGCATGTGCTGCTCAGAAAGAAATCAGGAACCAGATGGTGAGTCAGCAGCCCGTACAGCAACTGCTTCTCTGCTGCAGCCCAGAAGAGCAGGAGAGTGCCTGGGTCCCCAGCAAGCCTTCCTGGAGGGAACGGTGCTCATGCTGCATTTGAACAAACTGTGTTTCTTGTTTTGCCAACTGGAGGGCAAAGTCACTGCTTGTAAAAATGGTCTAATTCTGTTGACATCAGTGAAAGTTTGCTCTGCTTGCTTCAGTAGCAGGCTCAATTCCAGTGCTTTCATTTTTACTTAGTGGAAGAACAGGAGCCAGGGCAATTAACAGTGAAGGGCTGCAGAGGAGGAAGGGGCAGATATTATAATTGGGTTCTTTGATCTCTGCAGAGTACACAAATAAAAAGAAACCCCAGTGGTGCTTTATGTGAGAGCAGTGATAATTAGAATTCTTACAGCGATCTTTGAAATTTGTTAATTCTCTTGTATATATTCCTATTTATCTTTGTAGCTTGGGTTTTTTCTTAGAGAATTTTTTTAACAAACTATAGAAACACTGCATTTAATGCATACTGTGCAGAAGTGTGTGTCAGTGAACTGTTCATGGACTAGCCTGGTTGCATGATCTTGTCTGCCTTCCTGTTGATACACCATCATTCCCTTAAGTGTGTTTGTGAAGATGTTGCCCAGTCTGGGCCTCAAAAGCTCTGAACTGTCTGAGCAGGTTCTGCCTTTTCCATTGTGAGATTATTTTGTAGCTGCATACATATATTCCCCTGTCTCAAGTTTTCCCTAGTTTAAATCTTCATCCCGTCTTTCCATTGAAAATGGTCCCCCTCTTTCTTTCTGGCTAAATGTGACCTTCAGATCATTTTAGGCTTTCATTGCGTTTCCATCTATCTTACTGCTTAAAACTGTCCTTCCAAGCCCTTTCCTGGATTATGGAAAAATCATGCATGAAGGAGATTGTCTTCAGCTGACCTTGTCAAGATTGCCAAGGAGATAGGGAGCCAGGAGAGAACCTGACGAAACTGACATCAAAGCAGGACCTTTCTGAAAGCAAGTTTGAACATTTTAAATAGAAATGTGGGCATCAGGCAAAGCATTGCCAGCCAGTCAAGGGAGGGGATTGTCCCGCTTTGCTCTGCACTGGTGCGACCTCACCTTGAATACTGTGTGCAGATTTGGGCACCACAATATAAGAAAGATATTAAGCTATTGGAGAGTGCCCAAAGGAGGGCAACGAAGACGGTGAAGGGCCTTGAGGGAAAACCGTATGAGGAGCGGCTGAGGTCAATTGATCTGTTCATCCTGGAGGAGAGGAGACTGAGGGGAGATCTCTTTGCAGTCTACAACTTCCTCATGAGGGGAGGAGGAGGGGCAGACACTGATTTCTTGTCTCTGATGACCAGTGCCAGGACAGGAGGGAATGGCCTGAAGTTGTGTCAGGGGAGGTTTAGGTTGGATATTAGAAAAAGGTTCTTCACCCAGAGGGTGGTTGGGCACTGGAACAGGCTCCCCAGAGAAGTGGTCACAGCACCAAGCCTGACAGTTCAAGAAGCATTTGGACAATGCTCTCAGGCACATGGTGGGATTCTTGGGAATGGTCCTGTGCAGGGCTAAGAGTTAGACTCGATGAAAATTGTGGGTCCTTCCAACTCGACGTATTGTGCGATTCTGTGATATTAGGGTGGGTAAGAAAGAATGTGTCCATTGCAATGAAGGGATGGCTTTCCATGGGAATCTATCTTGCAAATAGGAAGGAAACAGTCAGGAATAAGCATATAGTTGGGAAGTGCAGGAATGGCTTGTAGGAGCAGAGAGGGAGCAGCATACCTTGAGACAAAGGCTTTATGCCAAGCTTGTGTCTTTTGTAATGTTGCTGGGATACAGTTATTTGTAGATAAAGCAAACAGCTTGTAAGTCTTGCTTCTATTTATCACACATCAGAAATGTGTCCTCCTGCGGTCAGTTGCCAAGTGCAGTTAATTTGGCAGGAGAGTCGATGCTGGCTGGGCAAATCATGGTGCTTCAACAACTGAGAACTTGAGTGGGTGGCCAGTTTTTTAAGTGCAACTTTGACTGTTCTAATTGCTGCCCCAGAGCTGTGTGTGATATATGTAGGAATTGTGTTTCACACCATGGGCAAGGAAGGGGAGACTGTTTCCTTTAGCTGTCTATTGGTCAAATATGTTTCTATTACTACCAGCCACATTTATAAAATTTGAAATACTGTTCAAGTAATCCTTGAAGTAAATCATGAATGTTTAGGTACAGAGCAGCCACTGCTGTGTTTATGCAGTATTTCCATATAGATAATTATACAAGTTAAATAAGTGGGAACAAGAGCTCTTTAGCTTGCAAACACTGCATGATACTTGGCTTTGCCAGACTGAAGGAGCATTGTGTCCGTCTGTCATGGTTTAACCCCAGCCAGCAACCAGGCGCTTGCTTACTCCTGCACCAGAGAGACTGGGGAGATAATTGGAATGGTAAAAGCTAGAAAACTTGTGGTTGAGATAAAGACAGTTTAATAGGAAAAAACCATTCGCACAACCAAAGCAAACCCAGGAATCAATTCACTGCTTCCATGGGCAGGCAGGTGTTCAGCCATCTCCAGGAGAGCAGGGCCCATCACATGTAATGGTTACTTGGGAAGACAAATGCCATCATTCCAAGCGTCCCCCCCTTCTTCCATCTTCCCCCCACTTTAAATGCAGAGCATGATGTTGCAATGTATGGAATATCCCTTTGGTCAGTTTGGGTGACCTATCCTGGCAGTGTCTCCTCCCAGCCTCTCGTGCACCCCCAACTTCCTTGCCAGCGTGGCAGTACAAAAAGCTGGAAAGGCCTTGGTTCTGCGTAAACCCTGCTCAGCAAAAACCAAAACATCTCTATATTATCAACCCCGTGTTCAGCACAAATCCAAAACACGGCCCCCTATCAGCCACAGTGAAGAAAATTAACTCTACTCTAGCCAAAACCAGCACACCCCCATAGACCAGTTTTGGGATAATCAAACCAGAGACTTGATTATTCAGTGCCGTACCGTGTCAGCTAGAAATGGAGATATTGCCCTGGCTGTTCTTTTTAACAATAAGGCCAATACTGAAGGTCTTAACTTTTAAGTTGGGTTTTTTTCCTTTAGACATTGGGAAAGTCAAGACCAATTATAGAGTTTATCACCACTGCTGCTTTGTAAGGAAATAAGCAGTCATTAACGGTACGAGAGTAAGCAGTAAATGAGGCAAAATGTGACATAGGTTTGTAAAGAGTGGTGGCAACCATACAGCAAAATTATTTTTATAAGACTTTACAGAGAGAGGAAGAAAAGTAATATACCTAATCTGTCTGACATCAGCAAAATGTTTTATATCATGCCATCGATATGGAAAAAAAGGACATTAGTACTAGAACTTAAAGATGGGTAGGGAGGGGGTGAGACCCATAGAGCAAGGAGATTGCTACTGGAGCTCCTTAAATGTCATGGACTTTTTTTCTTTAATAGCCACTGGCACAATAAAATCAAATCATGTGGAGAAACTGAGCTTATAGCAGAAATTTCGGAGGGGTGAATGGGTTGGAAGTGTCTTCTGGGAGAAAATATATGATAGTGAGATATTATATAGGGTGATTTTCATATATATCTGTATAAAGATAAGCATCAAATATAAGATAAAGTATAAAAATAATAACATAGGCAATAATGTCATATATCTCAGGACTAATAATGAAAATCTTTGACGTGAAAGGGGGGTTCCTCGCATTTGGAAGTGCCAAGGAAGAAAAGGATGTGGGCATACTTGTTCATGGAGGGATGGAAGGGAGCCATGGGATGAAAATATTCAAGTTGAAGTAATCATATGACAATGGATATACAAAGGATTTATTTTCAATATACTTAGAAGAAGTATGGATACCTTTGTACAAGAGACAGGTAAGGCCCTGCACAGCTTCAGTAACTTGTGTTCCAATGGCATTAGGTTTATGAAGATGATTAAAGAAATGGGCAGACCCTGTTATAAGATGGAGAAAAGAGCATGGAGGTCTCAGTCACCGTAAGAAACCAGAGGACACATATTCATTCTGAGTTTTAGACAGAAGGGAAGGATTGTTTGTGTTAAATAACAATACTGATGCAAGAGGAAATGTGTACAAGTAGTCTATAAATAAATTTTGGCAGAAAATTATTAATTTTGTAGCTGAAGCCCTCTTTTGTTGGGCATTATAAGGGTGAGGTCACTTGACCAATTTGAGAGATGTGAGGTTTGAGTCCAGGGTTATCCTCTCCCTCTCTGTAGTCCTTGGTCAGATAATTTGTTGGCTCAGCTGTGCTCAGTAGCAGGCAAGGAGATTTCTGCACTGTAAAAGAAGAGGAGAATCTTGCTGAGTGATTGATTGTTCCAGGGAGTCTCCCCTGAAGGGTGTTTATGTTCCAAAACCTTTTGTAACAAAACCTTTTGGTAAATGGAGTTGAGATTGTTAAAAAGCGCAAAGCACTGCTCCTTGTGTAATTCTGTGCTGAGACTGTGAATGCCAGCTGTACTGAGTAATCAGTACTGAGGAACAGTCTGCAGTTTCAGGTAATGAAGCAGCATCTGGCAGCAGCAGTTCCCTGTAAGCACAATTCTGCTCAACACGTGCCACGAGTTTTTAGAAGTCAGAGGATCTACTGACATGCTTTGTGCTGGCGTATATGATTTAGATTTGAGGTTAGTCAGGTAGATGGTTTCTGAGGAGTTCCCAGTGAATACATCCTGAGATAAGGCAGGGTGATATTAAAGGGGGGAAAAAGCAAAAGCTTTGTAGTGTGGAGCTTCCTTGCTAACATGCAGAGCATTAAACTGAAATTGAGATGAGAGCTGACATCACAAGCAATGCCAAAAATTAAATACCCATGTGGGCAGGGCAAGGCATTGGACAGTTTCACCTGATTTAATACTTCTTCTCCTAGAAGTACAGATATCCATCCTGTTGGCAGTATTCTGTACAGCTGACTGTTTCTCCTTTTAACAGTTGTTATTTGAGACAACTCTTTTTATATAATGCAATTCAAATATTCTTAACCTGTAGTATCGGGTAAGATGTTTTACTCTGTTTGTTATCAGGTCAATTTCCTGAAGGAGCTGAAAAATTTTGTTCTGGATTTCACATCTGCTTGGCCACCTTCCTGCTGGACACTTCTTTCTCTGTGGACATGCCATAAGAGGTCGTAAGGCCCACAGGAATACTGGGCCCCATTGCAAATCATGATTACATTGTGTGATGCATATTCATGTCCTGCATCACATCAGCCCTAGCTGAAAGTAAATGCCAGGCCAGTTGGTGCCCCTGCTCTGGGTGTCCAGTTACCATGCAGGTCTGATGCTCCCTGAGGCGTATCTCCCTTCTCTGTAGGGGAACCTGTGCAGACATAGCCATCCAAATTCACCGAGCTAAATCGTGTGGCCCGTATGAGTCCCCTTCAGGGTTGTCTCTGCTCCAAGCAGTAGGTGTCAGTGTGCATCCGTCAGAAAGGATAATCTCAGTGCAAGTGAAAAAGATTAGGAATCGTGAAGACAGTTGCTTTTAGTGGGGTTAGTTTTCTGCATAGTTAAGAAGGTAGTGTCAAAAATAAGGTACCACATTTAAAGGAAGGGTAATTTGATCTGAGTTTCTGAAAGCATGGAGATGCTGAAAAAATACTGAAAGTGTATCATCTGTGTGGTGAGACATCCCAGTAACTAAGAGCACATCTCTTTTATTTTTAATCTCATTATTTTCACATTTTATATGAAAATGTAAAGTGAAGTAGTTGTCTTAAAATGGATCCCACGTGAGTCTGCCATATTGCATGTCACAGTGTGGAGAGTGGGTAGTGTTTAGACTGTTTAAGTACCTATGAAAAGAAATTTCTTAGGTCATGGGTTGAAATAATATATTCATGAGGACTTCAGAAAATTCCCATCTAAAATGTCAAAGCTATTTAAAAATTCTTGACTTTGCTGGAGTGGCAAAATGGTAAAAAGTTTTTGCGTCTATTGAGGCTTTCTTACTGTTGTGCTTGGCTTTCAAAAAAGCAAAAACAGGAAAAAAAACCAACCCTTTTGCTTCCTGAATAAACAGTTGGATTGTAAATAAATCTCAGCAATGAATGACCTTAGCACCAGATTGTAAGTCTAGTTTATGATTTAGGCCATTAAGTATTGTCAGGAAGTAATTAATTGACTTCATAAATGAAAACCCAATCTGGGAAAATACTGTGCCAGTAAAGTTAGTTTGCTCTGTTTGATGTTTTTTTCTTTGCTCTTTTTACCTGGAAGCTAAAACATTAACAGTGACCTGAATGAAAGAAATTTGGAGAAGGGGCTTTGCTATCCAACTCAGTTATTTGTCTGCTATCACAAAATGCCCAGCGCAGACCAAACAAGGTGCAGACATTGAATGAGATAATTCTCACTTCAGTGCACATCTTCTAAACGTAGACAGTACTAATTAGGGGGGGCAGGCAAGCTTTAATGTGCTTTAAAGTGATGGAAAATACCACCTTCCCATACTTGAGGTTGAAACAGAATGGGAGAAGAGACCGTGCAGTAAGAGTTTACCTTATGTGCGAAGCAAGACATTATTCAGAGTTGATGGAGAACCTCTGAAAGTGAGCAAAAAAGACTTGGATAAACAAGTTAGACAACACTAGGAAGTGCTAGAGGTCAGACTTCCTAAAAGGAAAAGCATGAGGGTCATAAGAAGCCAGTTCAAAAGTTTATAGCACTTAAAACAGCTGTGTGCCTTGATGCAGGTTTTCTGGCAAGCTTTCTGAAAGTAAAAATCCCTACCACTGGGAAACTGTCCTGCTGCCTTCTGTCACCAGAGAAGAACCTGTAAATTCTATCAAAAGTCGGTATTTCTCAGCATGCTCTGCAGCAGCTGCGTAATTTAATAAAGATAATCTAGCTGTGGAGATAATTGACCATACATATCAGTGAAACGGAGCAGATGTGAGGAGAAAATAATTAACTGTAGCAGAACATGAGTTGCCATTGTCTGGATGATTTACTGAGCAAGGCAGCCCTTCCAAGGCAGCAGCCTGCACGGGTGGGCATGCCAAGAGGGCTCTTCTAGGCAAGGCTTGCCTCGCCTGCTCCGTGAAGCATAAATCCAACTGCAGAGCAACTTTTGCCACCCAAGAAGTTTGGAAAACCCCGCAGGATACGCCCTGCCTGCCTGGTTGCTCTTCTGGGCTGTGAAATCCTTACTGGGTGGTGTCTTTCCCTGGGTTTGCTAACGTGCTCGTGCACCTCCTGCTCTGTCCTGCAGCAGGCTCAAATCGTAAAACCACTGTGTAACTCTCTACCCTCCACCATTTGTTTTGGATGTGAACTTCCTCAATTTAAGAAAGGTTGGTGGAGAGTAAGTAAAGCAATTTAGCAATGCATTTAAATTAAGCTTCAAAATGAAATAGCCAGAAAAGTTACCAATTGTGGAATTAAGAGGAAGTTGGGGTATCTTGAAAAACTCTGATTTAAAATCTCTGTCTTATTGAGAGGGGGCTAATGAAAGAGCATTAAAATATCACAGAATTAAGAATAAACTTGGATTCAGTACACAAGGAAGAAGTATTTAGAAGGGAAATATAGTAAAATCAGAATGTCAGACCTTCATTTTGTAGTCATCCACTCAGCTGCCATGAAACTATGCATATGTCCTGGTTATTTGTCAGTAGTTTGAAAATTACCATATTACTGTCTTTTCTCTAGAATCAGTGTTGTCTGAGTAGGGCTTTTCTAGATACCACAAAGGAATTGTTACGCAAATATGCAATATTATTAATTAGTTGGGTTAATGTACTTAAAATTGCGTTGGTGTTAGTAAAGCACACAGTTAACTGTGAATTAGACAACTACAGAATGTATTGGAGTGTTATAAAAAAATATATGGATTAGATAAACCTATATCCTAAGGATGTTTAAAAAAAAATAGAATCCAAACAGTCGTTTTTTTCCTCTCCACTACCACTTTCCTGACAGGAAAACAGAGAAGAAGGGTGTGATAACACCCCTGCTCATTTTGTATTACATGTAAGTATTAGAGAAAGTTGATCTATTAGAGAAAGTTGATCCAATATTAACCTGCTCCCACACGCGTAGGAGCAGTAGCCAGCATATGAATTATTAGCCTACCACACTAGCTCCTTACTTGCTAATATGTCTCCCATGGGAGGCCAGGTCTTAAAAAATAGTTTTGGACTGGGAAGAGGCCAAATAGTTTCTGTAAATGAACAAGAAAGCAAGTAGAGTGCTCAAAACATGCTCTTCAAATTACAAAGCCATCCAGTAGTTAATAGACAAGATGTTAGATGTGGGAAGAGAGGGATCTTGCAAATTTTTTGTTTCCTATATGCAGATTGTGTGTCCATACTAATAAATACAGTAGTACATGTTTGTATGTCTTCTATTCATGAAATCATATGAATGACACAGCTGCTTGGGTGCTATGCAGGTCATGTGGGATATACTGGCAAGTCCATGACTGCTTTCCTGGTATGCCACCACTCCAGGGACCTGTGCCTGGACTGGAAAGGTGCACTGAGTGAAGCTGGGACTGTAAAGGATGAGTGTGTGGTTAGGGCACGTTGCTTAACCCAGATGGAGCTGAACACACTGGTTCAGCCTAAGGAAGCTGAAGCATATTGCAAGTCTGATTTGCAGCTGGGTGTTTGTCGGGTTTGTAAATTGGGAGTCGGGCTGTTTTGTTGATAGCTGTAGTGACTCCTTACTTACCCTTCTATCGTCTGTTGCCTGCTGGAGTGGTTATCTGACGGTGTTGCAGCTTCTTAGATAACTCTAGGCCCATACAGTGAAGTGCACAATATTTGAGGAAACAGAGGAAACCTTTGGGTAGTGAAGGAAAGTCAGCTGTTGATGGTTCTGCACTGGAAAGGTTTGAGAGAAACTGGTGAAGACTGAAAGCAATAAATGGCTATTTTGGCAGGAAGCACATTTTGCATCTATCCTGGCTCATACCCTGACCACAGTGCCATTTTATTGGGATATATCAGTCAGTCTTACTAATTCCTCTGTTGATGTGGGGATAATTTGAAATGAACCCCTAGGCCTGTAGCTTATTTGACCTAACGGAGGTCACAGGAGGGATGAATAGGCAAAAAAATCACTTTAGCTGCAAAGCTGAGTCAGCATGGGGGAAAAGGAGGCAGGATGGGACTCAGCTTGGCAGAGGGAGGAAGACAGTGACAGCTGTGCCAGGTGACAGGTCAACTTGTTCAGAAGGACTTTAAACAGCAAGCAGTTACTCCATTTGACCACATTTGTGTTGGCTTTTTCTGAGCCTGAAAATAACCCAAGATAAAAGGGAAAGAAGAGGACATAGGTTTTATTTTTTTAAAACGTGAAGCAAAGAACATGAATGTCAGAGAGCAGTTAAATATTAAGTGTATATACATTTTCAAGTCAGCCTCAAAAGGCAAGGACTTTTGTGATGAGGCTAAAACAGTTGGCAGTAGCAGAAAGCTCAGAAGAAAGCAAAAAAAATCTGCAGTGTGTTGAGGTTGAAATACTTTATTAGACCTTGGCCTAATGCATGGGAATGACAGGGAAATTAATTTTTGAGAATATTGGCATTGTCAAAATGTGCCATTTCACAGTGGGAGAGAAAATTCCTTAAGAGGAAAACTAGTGGCATGCACAGGCAATTGTTGTTGAGACAGCTCAGACCTTTAAGTCTTAGTGCTGCAAAGAACAAGAGTTTTCAAGACCTTATTGTGATGATAAGATCTAATTTTCTTCTCTTTTTTCTTTTGTGCAGTGCCCATGTATCACAAGTCAGTAGCAACATTCCTGCTACGGGAGAGTAAGTGTCTCTTGCAATTTTTTAGCTACCCTTCTTGCATATTGGAGCTTTTTTAGTATCACTGGTTATTCTTTGATTTCTCCTTAAGGGTTGGTCTAACAAAAAGAAAGAGCCAGTTTCCCAGCAAAGCAGATCATCTGCAATGATAATAAATCACTTCCTTCTGAAAAATTCTCAGGCCCTTGGTTCTTTGCTCGCACTGTGCCTGCGATGTTTTGGTTATGCAAAACTTGCATATTTAGAGAAGCTATTTGCACTGTGTTATCCTCTTGCTCTTGTTGGCTCCCTGTTGCATCTTAACAGAGGATGTGACCTGACCCCACTACCATAACTGGGAGCAGCAGAGCTAAGAGTTGACTCCTTTGCCAGAGCTGGAAATTCCCAACGGCTGATGGGTTTGCAGAACTGATTTGTGTCAACAGTGAACTACAGGCGTACTTGGCTAGTTAAACCATGTGGGGGTTTGCAGTTGCTAAGGTATTTTGACTTTTTTTGGGAACTGCAGTCTCAGCAGACTTTCAAGTATAGCAACTGAACACAACTTCTGTAAAGGGGAAGTCAGCCCAAGTACAGGATCCCATGCTCTATCTACTCAGTTAAAAATTAACCAGCAAATCCTGAAATAACATTTTAATTATGAAAAAAACAGTAGAAGCTATACATGGACTTTGGATGAGCATGTTTGAAAAACCCATTCTTCAGCAGACTACTTAAGCATTGCAAGAAACAGAGATGGGATGGGGATGTAAAAAAATGTGTTTCTGTGTGATATCTTTGCAAAAACAACAACAAAAAAAAATTAGATTTTGCCCCTAAAAGCTTCCTCTGATGAAGGATGGAAGGGAATATTAGAAGCAAATGTGAGTACCAAAATAAAGGAGATTCGGTTGTGTTTAAAGTTCAAGTAATCCCACATCTTTAAGCAATGCAACTGCAGAGAATCCTTTGCTGTGGCTAGTGTGGAAGCCCTCTTGCTGCCCCTGGGTGTGACTGTGATCTCTCACCAGAGTACATCAGGGGTGGCTTTGGGTGTGTTCGTGGCACAAGAATGTGTGAAAACAGAATGAATTCAGAACAAAATCCATGCTTGGTCACAAAGTTAAACACGTTAGGAGTTTGTAGTGAGCTACTGTTTGCATATTCTCATCCCTGTGTGAGACAGCAGTGAATCATCATCTTGCAGGTGATCCATTGCCTTGCTGAGCTTGTACTGCACAACAGGCTTGACCGGTGTCAGCATGGCTGGGAATCAGATACAATTTTGTCAGGCCAGGGACTTTTAAGTGGAGGGTGAAAGTTAGACACCAATGTTTGTAGTTGCAGTAGGTAAAATTAGATGTTCTACAGAAGGTTCAAACATCCCTAGAAATAAAAAAGAGCAAGATTAATTGGGAAGGCTCAGCTCTTCTGAGGGACCTGAACTGCAGGGTATCTGAAGATTTTGGCTTTGCTTTTTGCATATGTTGTAGCCCTAGGACATTTTGTGCTGCTTTGCCATCATACGAAAATATAGCCCGCAGATACCCTTGCTTTATTTATTGTTGCAGAGAGAGAGCTCCACAAAGTCTTTGAGCTCAATTGACCTTATTTTTCGGCTTGACAGGTATTTAGAGAAGACAATCCGCTCAGCCGTGGAGCAGCATCTCTTTGATGTTCATGGCTCAGGCGGCCAGAGTTCAGAGGACTCTGAATCGGGAACATCTTCAGCCTCTTCTAATGTGTCTGCCAGGCAGAGGAGGCGGCACCACAAAGAGCAGGAGGAACCCCGGAGAAACAGAGACATGTATGAGCCTGATTTCTTTGTTTTGGAAAGTATATTTGGTTAAGTCTACCCTAGCCATGTCCTCTTATCAAGGCGATGCTACATTCTGTTATGAAATGCACTGACCTTTGCCCTGAGTTGAAAGGGCAGAGCAGGCTGCAGTGCCTGTGCAGAGCTCCATTGCATCAGTTAGAGCTGGGAAATTTAGAGTTTATTGGAGATCATGGAGTGGGGCAAAGCACGATAAGAATCTAGGAGGTTTATGCAGTAAAGTTTTTAATTACAGTATTGGGAATTGGTTACTTACAGTATTTGTTACATTAGTGGAAATTCCCAAGCAGTTGGCTCTATTGCCAGTAACTTTTTTTTTAACATTGGGCTTAGCTGCTTTTCTGAATTCAGAATGGCTTCAAAAATGAGATTAAGTTCTTCTTTTGTGTGTGGAGGCACAGCTTGTGTTTGGATTTAGTGAGGAAACTTGGGAGTTTGTCTGAAATTAGAAAAATCTTCTTTTTGATTAATTGGAATTTAAGATTTTTTAAACATGATTTTATGGTGAATTTCATTAAATGTCTGTGAAAGAGTAAAGATAATACCTATTTTTCCTTTCATACTCCTCTACTTGTGGCACATATTATGTGGTACAAATATATTACCACCACAGCCTTAACAAACACTTGCCCAAGGCATATCTGTGTTTGAGAAATTGTAACTACAGACTTTGCAAGGCCGTGTTCTGATCAGTGCTTACCCATATGTCTAGCTTTAACACAGAACCAGTTCTTGTAAAGAATGTGTGTGCTTCACTGCAGTATTGAATTGCTAGGATATCAAGTTAGATTACAAATAAACATCTAGTCCCCTGTTTTTTCTGGGATGCTGAATTCTCCAAATCCTATTGGATCTGCACCATTCTGTACAACACCACTTCTGTGCAGGTGCATAGCCATCAATACCTTGTGTTAGTATTGCAGCAGTGGTATTTCCCAAAATGTGTCAATGCTACTGTTGTAAAAAAAAAAATCTACAATTACCCCCCCCCCCCAAAAAAGCCATTTCCTTAGAGAATGAAAATGTGCTATGAAGATGGACTGGGAAATTAGCACTTGCAAGTCACGAAAGTATCTGGCAGCAGCTCTAAAGTAGTTTTTCTTGTTTAGTCGCCCTGCTGACAGGCTTCTCAGGTAAGTAGGTCATAGACTGGCTAGTCTACGTGTTTGGAAGCATATAGTACTGCGGGGCTTTTTTTTCAACATTGCGTTACAGAGCTGCCTTTAGATATGATTGACACAGTTATTCAGGTTCAGTCCTTAAAGCTGGAGCCAAGGATTTAAAGCACGTTGGAAGTTTTGAATGCTGGCCAGGAATCAAATTGTTTTCCCTAGTTTCCTTAGGTCAGATTGGTGGGACTTCTTTGGGTAAATGATCAAAATTGGGAATTTCTTTCTATAATTGTTGTTTTGATTGTCAGTGACTTCATCTCTTTGCCTTGTGATGGATCACAAGAGGATTCATAATGTCACAAAATAGGACTACAGACAGGAAAAGTGTTTATTACAAAAACACATAGGTGAACTCCCAGGCTTTGAAGATTACATGATCCATGGGCTCTCTATATGTAATTGGTCTGCTCAGGGGTTTATAAAAATTTCCACAAAGGCGAATGTGTTATCTTAGAAGTTTAATCATAGATTTATTATACCTCTTTGTATCTCTTTTCCACCAACAAAACCTAGAGAATTGTGATACAGAAAGTCACTGGAACCTTCTGGTTTTGCTTTTGTTCTGAATACTTGTGATGCTAGCACTGTCCAGATACTGCAGAGTAACTGGTTTCTTGTGTTTCTTCACCAGTGCAAGAATAGATAAATTCTCCTGCTGTTCGTAGAAGCAGATTTTGGAGCCACATGGCACTGTGTTAAGGCAGCCACACATACAACAGTTAGCAAATATTGCAGTTTCAATGTCAAGTGTAAGCAGGCTGCCTTTAGCCTCTGGCACGGTAATACAGTGATGAATGAGGCGCACTGTGTTTCTTCTGTTCCTGTAATGTAGTGATGTATTATGTACGTGCATCTTCACTCTTGGACAAATTAGAGGGAAGAGTACTAAACAGGTTGTGAATGGAAAGCTGCATGCTGAAGACTCAGCAGGTTAATTATGCAGGGCAAGACAAGCCATATGCCAAGCTTCTGGAAAACATGAGCAAACCCCACCAGCCCAGAGGGTCCCTGCTAGTGCATCACGTGATGGCTTAAGGCTAGCTGTCCCCTTCACTTCCCTTAGCAGAGCAGTCCTCTGCAGTTGTGTTGCCATTGCAAAGATACATTTATGTTTTGTGTAATTCCCAAATAAGATTCAAGGATTTGGCTAAAGCACTACAGTCCTGCTCTTGCGTTTGAGAGTATGAGTAAGAAGGACAATTATGTAGTGTCATGCACCAAAGGAGATCCTTGGACCGCAGCTGTGAATCACTTTTCTAAATTAAAAGCACGTGTCTCAAAGGAAAATATGCTGCATATTCTCTATAAAAATACCACAGACAGCCACGGGCTAGTCCAGCTTCCATCTGAAGTCAATGGGATTTTCTGTGTTGGATTTAGTGGGAAGTGAATCAAATCTCAAACGTTGATCCTCACAGCTTTCTCATCTGAGGTGTATACACTTGGCTTTCACTCCTCAGTGGGATTTAGCGTTGCACAGTGTGTGATTTTTGCTGCATTGGGAAGAACCAGAGATACTGGTTTCATAGGGCATAGAAGATGTTGCCAGAACTAGTCAGCATGATGCAGTTCTTTCTTGGTACTGTAAATGTAGCAGAAGAGCGTTTTAAACAACCTCTTGTTGTAACGTCCCTTTTCTTTTTAGGGAAGTTGTCAACAAAGAAAACATTCCCTCTGGATTCAGCAATCTTGAGGACTGTATTCTAGCTTCTCAGGAAGTAGAAAAATTACAAGACACCAGCTCTGGATATCGCAGTGAAAGGAATAAATCAAAGCGGCAGAAATCCAGCACCAAGCTTTCAGAGCTCAATGACAACCAGGACAGTCCTGTGGTAAGCCAGCATGCTGTACTATTTGACACCTGTTACTAGGGTGGGAAAAAGACATTTTTATTTCAGTGCACAACTTGTTTCTTTAGGAAGCCTCTTTTTGACCTGCAGTACAGGCATAAATGGCTGTTTCGAACTATGGGAAACACTGGATCCTACAATTGTAACCTTTGTGATAAGGCAACTGAAAAGCTGTATTTCTGCTATGACCCTCTTACTCCACCTGTAGTCATTTTCTCTTTACACAACTTTTTGCTTTTTTTTCTTTTGAATTCAGTGAAGCATTTTGGAAAGCAGAAAAGGAAATAAGTCTTTTTCCCAGTCTTTCAGAAGTCTTACAGGGAGGTTGGAACCTTAGATGTAGGTTCTCATGTTCAGGTCAAGTTTATTTTTATGTTCCTGCTAAGTTCTGAAACTAGATTTCAAGTGCCTACTTGATAATGAGATGACAAAGGTGTTTTATGCCTTTTCCCAGAAGTCTGTGTGTTACTGTGGTGTTTGCAATTTGCAAAGCACTTTGGAGTGTGTTGGTCCAAAAGGTGATCCCTCTAGCTACTTTTTAATGAAGACGTGAATGACTTTGATATAACGTCGTAAAAATCTGGAATAGTGTAGAACTTTCCCGATGTATTCATGTGTAATCTCCACAGTAGAAGACAATTTGCCAATTTTTAGAAGCTGTAGAATAAAACTGGTGCACCCTTCTTCCCTCTCAACCAAACCAGACACTGATTAGAGTGTCAGCAGGTGAGAAACTGTCCTGTGCTTCATGCAGGATCTGCATACAGTGGCAGAGGTGTTGTACATCCCAGGGCCTAGCACTGAGCATGCATTACAGGGTTAATAGTAACAGCGAAAGCTGTGTGAAAAGACTGTCCTGAGCTATAGGGCATTTCCTTCAGTTGTGTTTGCTTAAGTTTTAGACCGTGCTGCGAGCGAGTTCTTACCATGACATTGTGTTTAGACTCATTTTGTTTAGATCATAAGATTGCAATGATTTGATGCTCTTACCCCGTGCAGAGATTCTAGAGAGAGGTGGATTTTGCTTATATTCACGATAAAAAGAAGGCGAGGTGCCAAAAATTGTACACTGTGCTCAGTTTAGTAACTTAGATTTAATGTTCAGTATCAGTAACCTTCTCAGGTGGTACTTCATGAAAGCAGAATGAGATAGACACATTCACACTTGGAGTCTTTGCTTGTAGCGATGGACTTTGATAGGCAGAGGTCTAGTGCTTGTCCTCTTTTCAGCACCTCTTCTCTGTGCCTGTGGAGTATAAAGCAGTTTAAATGTAAATGAGAATTTGTCTTAGGATTTAGGAAAGGAAAGACTGACAGAAGTGTCCGCTTTTGCTGTGGATCTGAAAAACATTCATGAAGCCTTAAAACATGCCCAGAAGAAATGTCCTCAAACTTACCTGTCCACTGGACTTTGCCCTGCCCCTCATTTTTTGATCTCTTGAGGGGCAAAGTCTGAAAGGAGTGTAAAATGAACTAACCTTGTACTGAAAGCAGTTTGACCATGATGATCATCAGTGTGGTTCTTGCTTGGTCTGCTAGAGGAAATGTCACAGTGGGATTGTCAACTGGGAGTATCGTTATGAAACAGCTTGCAGAGAGCACGATGCTACTCTTTTGGAAGAGCAAAAGCTGCTTTTTAAGTTTTAATGTGTGTGCTTATTACATACTTGCATTTCAGAGACTGCCAGAAGGATGTGTGGTGGTTTAGCTCTCTTTTGACTACACCATTATGCTTCAAATAATAACCCAAATTAAACTACCAACTTGAAGTATGAAAAGACATAACCTGAACCTTAGCATTTACTAATAGACCTTTGTCATGTAAGGAAGTCTGTGATGCTGTATCTCCTTAACTACCTTTTTCTGAGCCTTCCTTCTTTTCAAAGCCTGAAAGAGTATGTAGGACAGTGCATGGAAGCTTTCCTCTTAGCTGTCTGATTGCATCTGACTCAAAAGTGTAAGTCAGCAGGGGAAGAGCTGTCAGTTGCACTTACTCTCCCAAGCAAACCAACCACAAAGCATTAAAAGCTTGTAACTGCGTTTCAAAGACACAGTAGCCAGGTACCAGTAGGACTTGAAGAATCACATTAGTCAAGGCTGGAATGAGTGATCTGTGTCACCTTTTGGGGCTGGAGGTGTAGCAGGTGAGAGAGGGCTATGACTGTCCTAAAAAGTCTGTGCACATAGTTTCCAGGACAGGAACCACACTATGCCACTGACTGGCTTCCTCATATTTAAGAGGGATTTTTCCAAAACCCAGGGTAGAAAACCTCCTGGACATGTGCCCAAAGTGGCAATGTGACTTGTCCTCACAGTAGTTTCTCAAGCTCTTAGAGGACAACAACATTAATGTTCCTAATGGTAGCCAAGGCAAACATCAGAACAAGTTGTCATAACCAGTTGGATTTCTCGCCCTGTATTCATATTAGTATAGCATTATGTTTTTACACATGGCAGTCATTTTGCATTCTTCTACCTGTTTAAGAAGAAACTAGGGAAGGATTTGGCTGAGAAGTGGAGTATTTCCTAAGATGAACGTAAGGAGTCCTGCTGAGAAGATGCTTGGATTTTGGTACCTGCTATTACAGAAGTTGCACAAAACACAGAATGGCGCCCAGGCTCAGGCTGTCTCTGTCAGTCTGTAACATGGGAACTGGCAGGATACTGTGCAGAATTATTCTGTTTTGATGTTTTGAGGTCATCTGATAAAAGAGATGAAGCAGTGAGCAGTTGGGTTTTTTGCAGATTGTGGGCAATAAATTGTGGTGTTTGTTTTGTTATAAATGTGCAGCAGGCAGTAGTCTGTTGTCTTGTTCCTAGAAGTCCTGTTTAATATTTTTATATTTGATCTGTTTTATGGCCTACAGCTTGAATCTGTTTCTCATATGTATCTTACTGCTTTAACATTTACTGTATTGCAGAGTATGGAAAGCTTTAGCTCACCCAAGCCTATAGACAGAACAGGACCTGATGACATGGAAATTTTATCTGAAGAAAGGTGATTTTATTTTTTTTTTTAAATATATGTCTGTTTTCCTTTCCCTGTGATTGTAGTACAGCCTGAGAGATCTTCCACCACAGACTATAAGGGTGACATTTAGTTATGCTGCAGAACAGCATTACCCACCATGTTAACTTCAAAGTAGAACTTCATGGAGGCACTGCGTATGTTGTGTGGGCTTTGCCCTGCAGCATATGCCACCAAGACTCTTTTCCCAGCCTGTTAGGAATGTCTCTGAAGGTGCTGATGGTGCAGACCTGAAAAGAAGTCAGCTGTGAAGCACCTGAGCCAGCATACTCCACACAGAGGATTGCAGGGCCTGTCTTACCTGGCCTCTGGGTTGGGAATCTGGGCCTTTTCTTTCTGCTTCTGCAAAAGCTGAACAGCCTCAATCTGCTCACCTGAGATGACAATTTCTCTTGACAGCTATGTTTGGTGGGAAAGTGGTACTGATTTGGATTAAGGGCGCTGGAATTAAATTATGTTATTTATTTTTCACAAATAGCTTCTGAGAGGAAGCAAAAATACATAGTTTAGCAGCTTGACATGCTGCAACCCAGATTGTCCCTTCATTTACTGTGTGAATTAGTGAGGGTGCAGGAATAGCAAGAACATAAAAACCTGGTGTGCGTGCAGGAATCCTGCTTGTTTTTGTTACAAGACAGTCTGGTTTTGTATTTGTAATATGTTGGTTTGTTTTTGTTTTTTTTGTAGCAAAGAAAGTGAAAACGATGAGGTTTTTTTCAGGCATTCTCAGGTTGGTATTTTATTTTGTTTTGGTTTTGTTTCAGTTTTCTGGTCTCTAAATGAGCTTTTTATTGAGTAGAAACAAGTAGTTAGTTACATGTACAGTTCTGTGAAATTTTGTTTTTCTCCGAGAAATGGAGTTAGCATGTACTTTCTCTTTCCCTTACCTATGCTTTTTATTTACATAATTTAGGGAGCCTCTCAGCCACTGAGTAGTCTGAAAGCATCTGCTTCAGTCCCTTTGATCCCTCCTTGCCAAAAAGGGAAGGATCACTGAAGTCAGCACTTTGGTTTAAGTGATGCGAAGTTTCCCTATTAATCATGGCAAACAGGGCGTCTTATCTCCCAGGGCAGTAAGATCAGCTTGTCTCTCTTGATTTCTCTAAAATGGCTTGGTCTTTTATTTATGATTTCCCAATGCAGCCTGTTGCTTTTGAACATAGGTGTCTGTGATCCGTTTGTCTTTAGAAAACTGGATCATCTCCTGTTTCTTTCTCAGAGTTGGTAGTTGGGATGGATGTCAGGAGGGAAACATGTGGCATTGATGGCAACAGTTTTTCCCCCAACCTTCCGTTTGTCTTCAACACACACCTCCTGCATTAGCTTTATGGTGTTTTTTTATCTGACTGTTCAGCAAATCAAAGATTGGGGTTGGGTTGGGTGAACGCTGTTGCAGTCACTTGTTCATTTGGGTTTCTTTGAAACACCTCTAGACAGCCAAGCATTTAAAATACTGGGGAGAGTTATCTGAGGCACCTCTCCCTCAGCTATGCACCCATTTTAGAGGAGCACAGTAAAACAACTGTAGCCAATGTCTGTTTTTTCTGGCTGTCTGGAGTTATCTGAAGGCTGGTAATATTTGTAAACTAGACTCCTCATGTGGTTGTTTGGGTGTTTTTTTCCAATAAAAGCCACTATGCATTTATTGCCTTTGAAAGACTGTTTCTGGTAGGAATTATTTCCATCTAGCAGGAAAGATTAGAGATTGCTAACAACTGAGCTCTAACCAGCTGTGTTGTAGCTGGAGAAGTTTGTAGGACCCTGAAATATGTAACCTCTGCAAAGGGTGTTCAGGGCTGCCTTTGATCACTGCTCTGACTGGGCTTAGATGGATCTCCTGCTTGGCTCCCAGAGGGTCAGTAATCCCCAATGATCCTGCTCTTGCTCGTGAGTAGTTGTATTTTCCAGACTGTAGATTTTGCAACACCTTGTTCCTCACGTATCTACTTGCTGGTGGAGGAGGTGCTGTTACTGCCATGCCACGCAACACTCCTGTTAAGCTTTTAAATTAGCCTGATGGAGGTATGTTTGAGTATGAAATCATAATCTTAAAATAAACTTCTCTTTAGGACAAGTTTTAAAATGTAGAATTTTAACTGCAGGAGAGGACAGCCTTAACCCAGAGCCTGTATTATATAGGAATTACAAGGTCAAGAAAATGTTACATTCCTGCAGAGTTGTTTTACATTCCTTGCCCCTTATAATCCTTTTGCTTAGGAAAGCTTAAAGACATACGTTTCATAACAAACAACCCATTATGTATGAGGAAGGGATAGGGATTTCCTTTCTCTTTCTCACCCTGTCTCTGGTCTGAAAATATTAGGAAAGGTATGTGGAATTTGCCATAGTTACCAGTTGTGCCGACTTGGGTCTCCATGAGAATGTAAAAATACCTTGAAACTCAAGTCCCAAATGAATTTTCAGTACTTTTGTAACCTTCATAATCTGCTCGTGGAAGTAACTGAGTTCCAGGATGAAAAGCACAGCTTTCTAGTATCTAGGTTTTGACAAGGGAAGGGTATTTAAGATTCACACCAGCATGGCAACAAGTGTAGAGGGGGATTGGCATGACTCAGGAGTAAGGCAGCAGAATGGCTGCATTCCTGCATCAGATTGTATTAATAAGATGTGCTTGAGGATGCTTCCTGCTTGTGGTTGTAAGGGATGATCAGATGTAGGGGAAGAAATCCTTTTAATTTGAATCCGTATGTAACTGATCAGAATACAACTTCCTGATCAGAATTTAAAAACCTTTCTGTTGACATTTATTTCTAGCTGCTTGAGCTACTCTTTATGCTGAATCTCCATTGGAGCAGTGAGAATGAAAGCAGCTGACTTGTCCCCAGGTTACTTAGAACTGTAGTTACTGCTGCCTGCAAAAGCAGCTTCTAAAAAGCAGAATTCAAGTACCTACTTTGAAGATTTTTTTCATGGTCATTTATGTAATATCCGCAGTGCACTGAGACTGCCAAGCACTACCGAGATCATCAACTTGCCGCCCCTTCAGTTTGTAAGAAATTGTGGCACATCCATACCTAAGGCAAAGTAGTTCTCCCTTACGTGATTTTTTCCTTGGAGGTTGGCAACTTGTGGCATCAGGAAATCAAAAAGGAAAAATAAGTGATGGAAACAGTGAATTATCAACCCCCCCAAGGGTTTGGAGCATTAATGCAAAGGAAGTTAAACATCTGCTTTCTTGAGTCTCCTGGGTTTTTACCACCACTGTTCTTCAGAACACCTGATGATTTATTCATTGTATTAGAGGCTACATCAGTGAGCAAGGAAAGGAGAGTAACTGGCGACAGGCAGAGCACAGGCCTGTTTTTTAAACAACTTTTAAATATTTTCTACAACTCAAGTGACTTTAGAAGGATGAGAACATGGATATGATCTTTCTAATATATCTGTAATGGAAATGTTTATCCATCTGGGAAGTGCTGTTATATCTGCCAAAGATATCTTTTAAGAGTCTTAATAAATCAGGAGATAATACACTCTTCATAAAAAAATGTTTAGCTCTGTAATTAGTATCAATAGTGGTGACAAGATGGTATTTTCAGGTTACTCTCTTTGAAATTGTTAATCTAGATAAATTCCTCTCTTCACACTTCTTTATGTTATTAAAAATAACACTTGTTTTGAAACTTACTGCTTAATTTCTTTCAGCCTCTAAAATACTGTGCTGGCAAATTATATGCAGTTTATCAACTGGTACAGTTTGTTCTTTTAGTAAATGTAGAAGACTGCCTGTTTCTGGCCACTGACCAGTCTTTCTGTTTGTAATGTACACTGACTATTTAGATCCTAGCAGGAAATTTGTAACTGAACCTTAAAGAAATATTTAAGTCCTCCCAACTTGGAAGCAGCTTAAAAGATATTGAACGGTGAATTAGCATTTTTCCATGTACAGCTCTCACAATAAACACATTTGTAATCAGATTTAGCGTCAAGCTGTACGAGTTATTAGTGTTTGGCAAACTGTCATCTAGTGTTTCATTTTGTTATACTGTTTCAACAAGGTGATTTATTGAAATGAACAGGAAGTACACACCTCATACAAATACAATGCAGAAAACTCTTTACAACACCAGGGTATTCATCACCCTGATTTTTAGAACCATAGAATAGCCCAGGTTGAAAGGGACCTCAAAAGATCACCTGATCCAACCTTTTGTGGGAAAGGAAGCCTAGATGAGATTATTTAGCACCCTGTTCAATTGCAGGGATTGATGGAATTGAATCCAGATAGGATTAAAACATTTACTTATGTGATTTGTCTACTGGGCAAGGTTTTCTTTCCCCTCTTCATGAAATTTACTTGTTTTTCTCTACTCAAAGGGAAAAAAACATAAACACATCATTAACTTTATGCAGATGAAACAAAGTAAATGTGCCTTAGTGGTGTGTGTTAGGGATATTGAAGCATTTGGCCGTGCCTCTGGATTCACAAGAAAAATATGTCCAAAGATACCAGTTACTTTCTTTAGGCCCATTTTCTTTGCATATCAGCATATGCAGATTGCTAACTAGATTATCAAAATACCTGCAGGGAGAAAATCTGCATGTTGACTACCTGCTAGACTATGTTGGAGAGAATTATGCCTAAGCTGTTCTTATCAAATTCCACTAGTTTATGTAGTAGTGTAGTGCTATCTATTTGGATAGCTCTGTGCTTGTTGGTGGATTTATACATATCACACTATATGTTTATGTACGTGCTTTACACTTCCTTTTCCCTGCTGCCCTCTGTGAGGCATTACAGCTGATTTGTTTTAGAGTCACAAAACTGCTCGTTTTGTCAGGCACTATTGCAGACACACGCTGTGTCTCTGGATTGTGGGAATGGCAGTGGTTTCTGCATAAATACACACGACGTGTGGTATGTGCAGGGGTGAATAGTGGTGAGACAAACAGCAATTGCTCCTAGGTAGTGCTAACTGGTGAATCATTTACTTGACAGCATTCTGCCTTTTTTTTTTTATTCCTAAGTCATTGGATGCTTGTGTGAATTTTTTGGCTTTTTCCCAGAGTCCGCACTGCTTCCAGCTGAGATGCCAAACCCTACTGCCGTTTGGATTTGCGCAACGCTGCTTTAATACCCCGAGCTCCTCCATAAATAGTTCTGCTCTCCCCACGCCCAGCTAGAAAACAACCACAGGAAATCAGGGAATGTGCAGCCAGCACAGCTTAGCTGGCACTAATTGATCTGAGCCAGCACAGCCTGCATGAGAGCATTCATGTACGTAGCCTGCACTGCTTGCTGTCTGCAGCTGCTACCTCGGGAGCTCTGGTGCCTGCTTTTTAGAAGGCACCATATTGCTACAGCCTCACAACAGCAGCAGCGGTTCTGTTGTTGCTCGAAGGAGTTGCGCTCCTGTAGGAAGTGTACGCAGCCACCCCCTCCCTCTCCCTTTCTCCCTGCCTCCCTCCCTCCCTCCCTTTTCATCCCAATCCATTACTGGAGACTTTTTCAGCTGCATGCAGTTGTCAGGGCAGGCAGTCTCGGGAACTTGCAGTGGCTTTCTAAAGAAGGAGAAATTCAAGGAAGGCAGATGGACAGATGTCTTAACTGGTGTGAGTGAGCAATTAGTACATAGGGGTCACCAGGCAGGGGATTTGGATCTGGAGCTGGAAACATCAGGGTCTGTTTGTTTGGATCCTATTAGCTAAAGGCATGAGCTTACTGCTGCTGTGACTGCAGGGTTTTTTTTTCTTCCTCTGCATCCTGAAACATTTTTTTTCTTTCTCTCTCATTTCTTTGGGTATATGGGAACATAGCTGACTTCAAGTATGAAGATTCAAGAGCATCCAAGCATGCCTGAAAACAAGTTGCAAAGAAATCAAGATGCTGATGATCAGGAAAACAGCTTTGTATCTGAAGTGCCTCGGCTGGATTTAACCTCACTGTGTGATGACAACAACTGGGAAGGTAGGATTGTGTGATGGCTGGTCATATGAGTGAAATGAGAGAGAGGGAAACCTGAGTGGGCTGGGTGTATCTTTATGTGATCATGTTCTTATGCTAAAAACAACAGGAAAGCAATTTTGTCCTGAATGTAGAACTGAAAGTTTGGAGAAACTGGAAGCAAATACTAAATGGTACTAAGTCTAATTGTCACTTAGAGAGAGAAAATTAATTGTTTCATTCTTGAAGTTACTTTCATGTTCCGTTTAGCACTTTTATCCCTGAGTGTTTCATGATATCTTGTTTCGTGGTGACGTTGGAGATTTAAGCTAGACTGTCTTACGCTTCAAAGTAACTGGGTGTTTCACAGTCTAAAAGGAACATTTCTTCCTCTTCAATCACTGTTTGGAAATAATGATTTGGATCTGAAAGGCACAGCTGGAAAAAAAGGCTGTCTATCTGTTACTTTGTCTTACAAACAACTTTTTTTTTTTTATGTATTCTGTGAAGGAAATCTAAAGTGTTCAAGAGTTCACCAGCTCAAGTGGCAGTTTTAAATTGATTGTATGTCATTTAAATTATTTTAATACTGTTTATTAGATCTCAGGTCCAGCGTGCATGCTTGGTTGGCTGTTTACACTTACTCTTTTAAGAGAGGGAAATCTGGGCAAACTCTGTGGGTGCCATGAGCCTCAATTTCATTTGAAATTGAGATGAAATGAAGGTGTCCAGCGCTTTTGGGATCAAACCCTTTTCCAGTTACTGAAATGTTTCTATGTACAAGCAAGAATTCTTCTGTTAGTTTATGCTTTAAGAGTGAAAGATGGGTTTTGACAGGGAAGAAACAGGAAAAGGCAAGTGTTTTAATAAAGCAAGAGAGGGAAAATGTGCTACTAATTCATTGCTCTGAAAAAGCAATCTCTGAGGAACACTGAGAAGTGAAGTTCTCTACTCCTGCCTCCACAGTGTACGTGACCTAGTACGATTTGCCTTCCCTTCTAGGACAGAAGTAGTTATGACACTTCAGCATGAGTAAAGAAAACCCGCAGCCATGGCTGCCTTTGATTCAGCCAGGAATTCAACTAGTCACCCTGGACAGGAGGGAATTTTTCCATTTGCTTGCTAGGCAGGGAATCCCTGGATGGAATCACCACATGTGCAGGACTGATCAAAGCGCCTCAGAAGGGCTCCCAGGTGGCCTTGGCCACTCTGTGTTTACTGAGATGGTAATTAGCAGAGCCCTGCAGGGTCTCGAGGCAGGGCGAGCACGTCTGTGTCCTCAGAGGTGATGTGTGGCTTCAGCCGTCCTGTGAACCTTTGGAAATAATGACTCTTTTTTTTCCATCCTGCATTAGTAATAGGAGTCATATGAATGCATGAAGGAGAGAACACAGCTCCTTTCTGTCTGCCAGTGGCTTTCCCACTGTATAAAATAACTTGTATCTTTGGTACAACTTCCTTGTAGCAGGCATGCTCTTATGTTTGGATTCTAGCTTTCTTGCCCTGCAAATACGAAACAGGATTAAGGGCACATGTGACTGCACTTGAAGAGTGAGTGCTTCTCTCAGATTCTTCCTTCCTCCCTTCTGTTCATGTGTATTTCACAAGAGGAGGAGGTGGGCAGTTGCAAAAGAATCAGCTGTTGGGGATGAGAGAGACATCATCTTCAGAAATATGTGCCTTCCAGAATCACCATTTTGTTGGCGTGGATGCAACAGCAGCAAAATGGTGTCTTCTGTATCTCAGCAAGGAGGGACTGAATCTTTCCCAGCTGTGGATGTGAAATCAAGCTTGCAGCAGCCAGGAAGGGAAGGTATTAACATCAACTCTCAGACTGTTTCTATAGCTAACGGCATAGTCTGTTGTTGAGACTGGTTTTGCAAGGCACGGTTGTACCACCCATCCACAGCTCTAGCAGCCAGGATATCCTCCTGCCAGCCAACCTGTGTCACTCAAACCTTCATACATCTCTCCAAGATCCCTGCCAGAGCTCTGGTTGCATCCCCATTGGAAAGGAGAAAGGACCATGCCTTCAAAAGTGGCAACACTGAGGTGTTTATTGCTTTGCTCTAGCAAATTTGGTAGGTCTGTCTTTCAGGAAATTACCCATTACATAGTTGACTGACTTTTGGGGACCAGATCCTCTGTATCATACTACAGGAGAGACAGAGCATCTAAGGACAAGGGCAACTGCTGGGACTTTCACAAGTGACTTGTGAGAACAATTACAGGTTGAGGGGTTGCCTTTGGCTGTAGCTGTCACTGCCTCAAGTGTTAGGAAGAAGCCTTGAAAAATGGGCACAAAATTACACAAGGCAACCTTTTCCATTGACTAGGTTTTATTTGCCAGTCAAGCAGGCTCTCCATCGTGTAAAGACCAGAGCTGCCATAAAAACCCTCATTCAGGGGCACAGAACTCTGATAGTTGCTACCAGGTAAGCTGGCAGTCCCATGCCTTTTATGTTATGCTAGAAGTAATTTTTACCAGATTTTTCTTTCCCATAAGGCTTCCCATGTAGTCAAAACTCTACACAAGAGGAGAGATTTGCTGTACTTCTCCAAGCTGTGTTCCCTTTACCTAAAGCTGAGCAGAGACAGGACAGAGAAATTTGCTTCCCGCAATGCATAGGCTCACACTCCACCACATGCCCACCTTCTGTGTTCCCCTTGCCTGCTATGTATAGAGGCATAGGTGTAATAATCATCAGGTTATTACTGTAGTAGGCAAGGCATGAGCAGTGCCCCAGCCAAATTCAAGAGCTGAACTCTCAGCCTAGGTGCATTTCCATGGTCCAGAAGTAGTTTCCTAGTGTGCATCTAGCAGGTGCAAATCAGGTAGTTTTGTTCTTGCACTGGGTGTGAACCGAGGTGTCTCTGTGAACTGGGGTATCTGACTGCTGGGCTTGCCTGCTAAGCTGCTCAGTCAGTGCCAGCTGAGATGGCTTTGCAAGCAAGCATTTTCAGAGCTGCTTCCATAGCAAAGGTTTCTAATTGTTGTGGATTATGTTTGAATTGGGTGCTGTGACTGAGGAGGACAGAGTGTTCTCTCACAGTCCAAAGCTATTGTGCAGATTTCTTACCAAATGTTTCTAATTCAAGCCCAGAACTTGCTATCCTGTCCTCGAGGAAAATCTGGAAGTATGTTGCTCTTCGGAACAGTGGCTGGCCCTGTCAGCAGATTCGGCTGAGTAGGCAGTTCTGTGAATCAATACAATGTGTGTGATTGCTGCCGATGTCACCTGATTACTGATGCTTTTAAAAAGTTCTGTAGCTGAGATTTCAAGCAGAGTTTGCAGTAACAAGCGCTTACGGAATAATCAACAGACATTTTTCTGCAAACTATCAAGCTTAAAAAAAAGCAGAAGTTTAAAATGCAAAAACACAATTCGAGTTCTCAGTGTTGAGAACTCAAGTATTGCAGCACTTAGACTCTGAGGGTGAAGCTGATCTACAAATAGTTTTAGCATTGACTTAGTTGATACTTTCCCATGAAAAAAAACCCAAAGGAATGCAAAAAAATCCAAATAGTGTAGCAAAAGGGAAGCTGCATTTAGTTTTCTTTTTTTTTAGCACTGTGAACTTAGACTGATCAATGTATTTGTGTGTAACAGTCTTTAGCATAAGCTAAATAGGTAATGAAGCACATTTCATTTTTATTACTGAGTGTAGAAAAAAATGGTTGCGTTGTTTACTGAATTTGTTTTATAGCATCAATATATTAAAAATGTGGTTTTGATTGTTAAAGTTTGCTTGCTAGCTGAGAGATGTGTCATCTCACTAACTGAATAGGCATGGCAGTGCTGTATTTGGGCCATTCTTTTGATCTGCGTAGGAAGAATACCTCCTGATGTATTCAAACAAGGATGTTTTCATACAGTTATTTTTAAGATGAAGAAAATAGGTTGTTACTGAGCTAGTGAATGCTTTGGATGGAGTTTTAAATTGCTTTATTCATTTCATTGTAAGAGGTCTTTCTGGACTCTTTCAAGTGGCATTTTGATACTAGGACCTCAGGTGTTGTAATGAGTTTAGACTTATTAATCCCTCTGGACCTACTTCAGTTTACAGCAGCTAAGGTTTGGCCTCCTTTGTTTGACAGCTGGGTGTGTGTAAAAGCGGTGCTAGCAGCAGGCATCAACTGTGTGGCTGCAGAGAGAGAAACAGGAGATGCCTGTGGCATTTTGCTGGCTGCACCTCAGATGCTATTTGTGTGTGGACACCCCTCTGTTGGCCCTGCAGCCCCCAGTAACCGTGTGGCAAATATACAATGTAATGATTAAAAAAAAGACATGTTTTTGTCAGCAAGAGGGCTTGGAGCTCACCAGTAATGTACCAGTGTGATACAATAAATCTTTCTTCCTTCTTGCATTTTACAGATTTATTAATATCTCTAGCCCTCTATGCAGCAGGTTCGCAGGGAGGTTGTATTGCCATATTGTGTCTACAGAGTTCTGCAGAGCCACACCTGGCAGATGGCTGACAGCTTTGTTGAAAGCTTAGCTGGTTTTGTGGGATTTTGAGAGGGAGTGCAGCGCTTCGGAAGGACTGCAGGCTCAATACCAGCATAGCTCACTGCTTCTGCGCCAGCTTAGAAAAGGCAAACCTGAAAGAAATGCCTTGAGAATCTGACCAAGAAATAAAAAAATTTTTCACCCTTTCTCTGCACTGGTACAGCCACAGTGGCTAGATATTCCCTTTTGGTTTTTTTTCACGAAAAGTTGTCATTAGGGAAAAGAGGGGGGAAAAAAGTGCATGGAAAGAATGTGGAGATGAGTAGAAAACAAAGAGTCTTCCCTGAGCAAGAGAGATCTGTTCAGGACAGAAAATTAATAAGGGTAGCTGCTCTGTCAAGTCAATGGCAAGGAAAAGGTGAAACATTTTCATTCTTTACTGAGATTCTATCCTTCAGTTAGCAGAAAGGGGAAAGAGTGGCAACATTAATCATGATAGCAGATACTTCAAACCCGAACCATTAAGTCCAGGAATTTAACAGCCTTCAGGAAAGGCTCAGTGCTTTGACAGCTATCTTGGATAAATAAATAACAAAAAATATGTATCCTGTTAAACAGAAATTGATTGATTGTACACCGTCAGAAAAAGTGGCAGCTTACCCTTAGTGGGTTCCTATATGTTTGTGTGATCCAGCAATTCCAGTGCTTCCAGCTGAAGCACCTGGCACCCGGCCAGAAAAAGAAAGAAGGCAGTTGGACTACAGCTCTGGTCTACTTTGTGATCTGATGTAGATAAAATCCATAATTCTATATACCTACATATGTTCCTTGATTAATTGCTGTGTTACTCTCTGGGGGTCTAGCTGTTTTGTGTGTAGATGAGTTTTTTTCTTCTCAATATGTGTGGTCAGCAAGGGAAACAAAATTACCCATAGAGTCAGGCCTTCCAGGAGCAAGGGTTAAAACCAGCTGATTTTCTATAGCAACCATTTGTTCTGTCAAGACTCAAATTTGATTTTTCCTTTTAGGACTTTTTTCTTCTTTTTAACACTTTCTCCTTTGCACTGTGAGTTTCTGTTTTGGGGGAGTATTTTGAAATCAACAAAATAAAAAGTACGTATACCTCAGTCTTGAATAGCTTATGTGACATTAGCTTTGTTGTCTTTTGGGGTTTGATCAGAGGCTCTTTGAGCCTTTGCAGTTCCCTGAATGTCACGTGCTATCTGGTTTAAAAATCCACCTTGGACAAAGTCACATGCATCATGCATGATTAATAATGGCTTTGTTAGCTGGTGTTATAGGAGCTTAATTTGGTTACTGCTAAATATGCTGCTGATTTGTTCTAAATTTATTCTATCTATGTAAATCCCACAAAGGTGTTATTTAACAATTTCCAAGAGCAAATTCTGCTTGGGGGTGAGAACGTATTCAAAGAACTAAAAGGGAGAGATGTCTAGAAGAATCCCGTGCATCATATAACACTCATTCCTGCTAGTCAAATGTATCAACTTTTTTCCTTTTGTATTATTACCCTTTATTTTGCTACAAGAGATCTTGTGAGATCCTTCCCAAAATCATAACAGATTCAGGGAAGCGGGTGCAAAATATTTCAGGTATTAGATACTGCCATGATTGAACAGTGCTTAGAAAAACTCTTTTTCCAGAAATTACCTAAGAGAATTGCAGGCTGCTTAAGCTTTCTGATCCTACATACACTTGGGACTTGCACACCTCATGGAAGTAACATCTGTGAGCCAGGCTTGTAGGTGCTTCTCTTATCACAACACCTTCAAGAAGCTCTTATACAAAAACCCTCTGCCATCCCTTCCAGGGTAACCATCAGTGTGAATGCAGCACCAGCCTCTAAGCAGAGGCATGACATTTATATTCATGTGCTAAGGAAGAAGAGAAAAGGAGGAGAGCATCTTTTGAAGATGTGTATGGGCAAAACACCACTGAGCCTGTCATTACTGCATTGGGGATGATCTCGCACTGCCCGAATTGTACAGAGGGGGAATATTAAACAGCATAGAGGTTCTGCAGGGGAGTCCTTATGCAATCAACTCTGAGCTGTGAAAATGTTATCCTTGTTCAAGAAAAGGAAATAACTGGGTTTTTTTCATAAATTGATAACTTCTAAAGCCCCTTCTCTTTGTGGATGGAGAAAAGGCACACTAGGCACAGGAAACAGTTAGTCCATAGCTCTGCGACTGATCTGGGAGCTTTCTATAAGGTTTTTGTTTTGTTACTTGACTCTAGAACTGTTTGTTAGATTTATAAGTTCAAAGCCTGGCTCTTAGCACCACGGGATTAGACAGTTTAAGTAGGAGCATGCAAATCAGCTTAGTAAACTATCTGAACACAAAATGTTGGACTCCTTATGGCATCTGGAGGGAGTGATCACAAGATTGAGGCGATTGCTTTCCGTGGGCTCTATTATGCTAATCAGCAATGCTAAGTTGGGTTTTCCTTTCTCTCCCACTTCCATCTCCCTGTACAACATTGCTTTTACTTCTAGCTGGTTAGGTAATCCAGGGGACTGAGAATTTCCTCCCTTTCGTACCATGCTGTTAAGCAGCAGGATTGCATGTGAAAGAGATAAGGGGAAATTGGGACCATGTTACCATAATTGTTAATTTATGGGCTAGGCACCCTGTGGAACAAATAGTAGTACCAGACACCTTTTGCTTGCAGACTAGAAGAATCTATGTTTACTCTGAGGCTTTGAATTTCCAATAGCAGGTGACCAGGTTGCACTGGAGTGCTGGGGGCTACAGGAAGACCTACTCATTTACAGTATTTGTACATCCTGAAACTGGAAAAATATCCTTTTGTAATCCAATTGCCTCTTTTGTACTAACGTGTTCCAATAATTCTCTGTCCAGCATAACATTTTACTCAAAGGTGCTACCTGGTGATAGGCTTGTTTGGAGTCAGTCTGTGGTTAATTCCTCATCATCTTTTGGGCACAGTTTTCTGTTGCACCTAAGAGATTACTTATGTTTGTGTAGGGTGCCAGTGTGGTCAGGCAGTGCTTTGAATTGCTTTGCACACGGGGCAGATGCGAGTAATGACCCAAGAATGCCTGGTGACAAGGAGTCACGGTCCAGGACAAATGGGTCAAGGTTCATTAGAAAAGTTACCTGGAGTCTTGTCTTACATGTAAAACAAAAACGATAAAACCAGCCTTTGTCTTACTGTTCCCAGAGCCCATCCCTGCTCTTTCCTCATGGCAGCGAGACGGCTTAGACTCAGATGAGGCTCGCCTTTCCCCGCAGGCTGGGCGCTTAATTCGCCAGCTGCTGGATGAGGACAGCGATCCTATGCTGTCCCCTCGTTTCTATGCCTATGGACAGAGCCAGCAGTACCTGGATGATACAGAAGTGCCTCCTTCTCCTCCCAATTCTCATTCCTTCATGAGGTGGGTGGTGATTTGCCTGTGCTGACCCTCCCTCCCAGCTGCATCAAGCAACATCCTCATGTTATCGTATCATATACATCAGATAGCTGTGCTGTGTTGTATTTCTTTTCCTGCTCACAGGAAACTGTTGTTTTTATGAAAGTTCTTGGTAGCTAATCATTTCTGGGTTTGTGAATTTATATCTAGGGAGTTGCTGCTGCTGAAAGAGGCTGTTAGAGCATCTTTTGCTATCTGTCATTACAGTGTAGCAACATAGCATTCTCATGTTTTTGGGCTTTGCCTTTATTTACACAAAGTTTAAATGCCGTTCTCTGCATCAAGATGTGCTGTGACTGTTTGGATAAGCTCTTCCTGCAATCTCTGTTCTTGGTAGGAGGCGGAGTTCGTCCTTAGGATCTTATGAAGATGACAGAGAAGACCTTACCCCTGCACAACTCACTCGGAGGATTCAGGGACTGAAGAAAAAGATCAGGAGATTTGAGGACAAATTTGAAGAGGAGAGGAAATACAGAGTGAGTCTCTAGGAGTTAAGCATTTATGTGGAGATATATGAATTAACAATGAAGGGAAGGGACATCAGGGAAATGTGTCAAACATACAGAGAGCTTGAAAGCTTTTATAAGGAGGAAAAAAAAGAAGAAATTAAAAAAGCTGCTGCCTCTAAAAAAATGTGTATCCATACCAAGCAAATTAACTTTCCAGGCATTATGTACTATCAGTGCAGCACAAGAGAGAGAGTCTAATATTAAACTCATAGGATTTTGATCTCTGCTTAAGACAGTGTGTAGGAATAGCTATGTTAAACTTCTGTTTGTTTACTTATTTAAGTTCAGCTTATGGAAAGCACATTTGCACATCTCATTTGCATGATGGTAATCCCAGGACACCTGTGCATTGCAGAGGAGAGAGAACAGCTGCCTTCACTCCTGAGCAAGGAACCACAGTCAATTGCTGCTGAGCGGTAGTGGTGGACTGTACTCTAATTGTTCCTGACATGCCCTTCCGATGCACAGAAAGCTTTTTAAGGAACCAGAGCTCTGCATGTGTGTATCTTTGTTGGAGACTGAAGTACAAAGAATTGTACTGAAAGGATCTTGCCTGCAGTAAAAAAGGCTGGAAGAAATGCTCAGAGTTTGCTGTAGCCTAGCGTTTAGGTTATTTTGTTCTTTGGATATAAGGCAACCTTTGGTGTGGATACATGTATCCTAACACTTTTCAAACTATTCATGTTAGGTTTCCTATTTTGGAGATGCCTTCTTGTTACAAAACAATAGACACAAGGATTTCAATGTGCATCTGGCCCTCTGAGCCACTTCTGCGACTTAATTGTTGCCATCAAATGTTTCGTGTTTTCTAAAAAGAAAATCAATCTCATGATACCCCTAAGACACAGTGTTGCGAAGGGCAGGAGCAATTAAAACAAGGTCTGAAATGAGCTGGTCAGAAACCAGTGACTGTGCTCTGTGCTGGATCCAAGTTCTGTTGTACCTCTTTGTGCCACACACTTGTTTCAGTGAGTCTCTCCTGCTGGTTTAACACAGATTCAGCATGATTCTTCTTTCCTCCCAGCCTTCCCACAGCGACAAAGCAGCCAACCCCGAAGTGCTCAAATGGACAAATGATTTGGCCAAATTCCGAAAGCAGCTTAAAGGTGAGCAGCCACCAGTGGTGCACCTTTGGGAGGCGACTCAACTCTGACTCGTTTAGATTTGATGTGAGGTAGCAACCCCGTCACTGTCACATTTTAAAAATGAAAAATTACGCATCTTCCTCCAAATGTTCCTGTTTAGAGTCAAAACTGAAGATATCGGAGGAAGACCTTGGCCCTGTTGTGCGTCAGCGAAGCAACACACTTCCCAAGAGCTTTGGCTCTCAGCTGGAAAAGGATGATGACAAGAAGCAAGACCTGTCAGATAAATCTGCCAAGCCTGCTGTGGAAGTAACCCTTGACTCTATCCAGAAGAAGCTTCAAGAAAAACGAGCAGAGACAAATCGACCTGAAGATATTAAGGTATGATGTAGACAGATCAGGTTTAGGTCTTTAAGTACAACTAGGTAACTTGTGGCTGCACAGTCACTTGTGAAAGCACTGTGGTCTTCTACTTTTGTTAAAAAGTCTACAACCTTTACTCTGGGCTCCCTTGCTTTAGTTTCTTTCCCTCTGCCCGTTGGTATCTGATTTTTTTCCAGAGCTTGGTTTCTTTTGTATGTCATCGTATGTTCTTTGTCTGACCATTGTATATTCTGAGTAATGTTTCTGAATTATTGCAATATTTCCTGCCCTACATTTGGCTATTTCTGTTGTTACATCCAAAGGCTTCTGGCAAATTCTGAGTCTTCCACTGATTCTGGAGATTGTGTCATCTGTTTGCTTCTATTTGTTCCAAAGCTGAACACTATTCTCTCAGGGTATTTTATCACTACCCTGCAGAGTTTCACATGGAGCTCTGTTAGCTGCTGTAATCTCTGAGGGTTATCAGCAGGGAGGTCTTTGTGTCTGGTGTTGAATGCTCCTGAGGTTTGGGCAGCCTTGTAAGTGAAGTCCTTGAGTCTACTGACATGTAAATTGTGCAGTGGTTTGTAAGAGCAAGGCAGACAGCATTATCTTTGTTTAATAGATCTGAAGAAGAAGAACTTGCACATAGTGTGTGTTTGGCTATTTTCTGACTGTAGCAAGAATCCAAGCCTGGCTGTTTATAGAGGGCCTGTTGATAGTATTTGGTGCTGTGATAGGGAGAGAAGGCGTGGAGTCAGGTAAGTTCAGTGGGAGAGCTCTGGCCAACTTATTTAGAGAAGTCTGTCTGTCTGCCCTTTATTTTTTTGGCTTTGTCCCCTCAGCCTGTCTGCCACAGCTTTTCACTGCATGGCAGAATTGGCAGAAGGAGATGATCTGACTGTACTTCATCTCTTGGTAAAGTGTATTTGTGGCAGTCAAAGCAAAGGTGTCAAGTTTTGCAAGAAGTATTGGAGCTTGTCTCAAATTTGGAGAAAAAGAAAGGACATGTGTTCTGTTGTAGAATTTTCACTGCAGATCTTAACTGAAAAAGAGCCACAATCATCAAAAGTTGCATAGCTTGTTTTTTCAAAGCACACTGATAATCAATAAATCCCCCTTATAAAATATCTTCATATGCAAAATTTACATGTTTTTAATCAGCCTGCATTGTGTGTAGGGTTCTACTCACAGTCTCTTTGGCAATATAGCTGGAATCTTCAAAACTTTCATGACAATATGACATGACTTTGATTATATCACAGATCAGTATTGTTTGAGTCCAGGAATCTGACTTTGTTTTCTTCTTCCTCCTCCTCTCTCTCTGTGCCAAATTTCATAGGACATGACAAGAGATCAGATAGCAGCTGAAAAAGTGGCTCTTCAAAAAGCTTTGCTGTATTACGAAGGCATTCATGGCAGACCGGTATGTACTGCAGCTTTTTTTTTTTTTCAAAGTACATCTTTCTGTGTCTTTGTCTGTGGTAAATGATGCCCCTAATGCTCCTTTGATGTCACGGTCACTGGAACTTCTTGCTCTTCAAACCCCACATGCATCCTCTAATCCACCTCCCTGATCCTTGACTTCCACTGCCACTGAGGAGTCTGTTCTAGGCAAGGTGGTGCCACACACAGCGCAGGGATTGACGGACACCTGCAGGACAGAGCACACAGGCCCTGTGAGGCCAAGTGTGCATTATTTTGGCATGACACTCACTAGATTCCACAGACATCCAGTTTGTGTATGTTCTCCCATCTAACCAGGAAGTTTGCAGTTTTTTGGTATTAATGGCTAACCGGGAAGGCACTCCAAGGGAGTTGACAGGACATTTGGTTCTTCTCCTGAGAAAGAGGTGGGTTTTATCTGTGTACCAGAAGAAGAGAATGGCATGAGTTTTCTTGTGCATTTGATCTTAACAAAGCCAAATTATTTATGAAGATGGGGAATTAAGTATTGCATCGATCCCTGCTGTGGCAGAAACACAGTGGCTTCCAGGCCACCAAGTTGGCTTTCTATGAGTCCCTCCTTCTCTTTCAGTGATGACACTGTAATCTTTGGTACCAGCTGCATGGGTAAAGTAACTTAATGTCAGAGTGGTACTAATCCTTTGAGCAGTGGCCTGGGAGCAGCAAATTACTGCTTATAAGGAGTACTTGATTAGTGCAGCTGACAAATCTGTCATTCTGCTCCTGCATGGGATTCCTGATCTTTTCCTTCCTTTTGCTTCTGAATTATTTCCTTCTTTATCCATTGTTTTTTAAAAAGTCTCACTAATTTATTTAAATGCGTTCATGAAGTGCTAATATTGTACAGTCACATATATTAGCAACTGAAAATGGCATAGTTATATGAGAGGAAATGCAGATTTATTCTTGTGTAAAATAGCAAAAGGGAAGCACAAGGGAGTCCACTTAACTTTCCCTGTCTTCTCCATGAGACCAACTCTGCTTTTGCTGCCTTTACAATGTTGTAAATCAACAGATAGCATCCTTCTGAAGTGAACTCACTTGAATCTGTTGAAAAGGAAAACAAGCCCAGAGCCTATCTTGTCAGCACGCCTTTTTTCCCCCCCTTCCCTTGCTTCATTTGTACAACTGCTTTTTAATTTATTTGTTTTTAAGTAAGCAGTCTATACCAAGCAACACTGAACTGCAAGGCAAGGAAGACTGTAGCGGATCAGCTTTTGCTGTTCCTAGCTCCTGGCAGTGCAGCAGTGGAAAAGTACTAAGAGTTTGAGGAGAATGGGGATAGTTCAGCCAAGTTTTTTTTGTCTTAAAGACATTTAACTAAACGAGAAAAACAATGGTGCTCAGAACTATTGTGCAACTGGGTCTTTCTGCACCAGTGATACACGAACCTGCAAAGGTGGAACTGAACTGTTTTAGTTAAGCCAAAAGTCTCTCTGCTGAAATTCTTGAGCTGCTCTAACAATGCGACCAATGGTCTGTTCCTCAGCTGCAGCTCTTTTGCCATGTGGAGTGTGCCCCAGAGTTGTGTCAAAGGCTCCATTATTCCAGCAGTCTCTTTGCATTTTGATGTTCTCCCAAAATATACTCAGGCTTTGCTGGTCTGACTTATGTTTGCTTAATGAGACAGTTTTCCTGTGTGCTAAGCATTTACTTTCAGAATCTGCTTTCTGTTAAGTTTGCTGGTGTAAGTCTCAGACTCCATACGCTTAGCTTCCAATGCCTAAATTAATTTTCTGTGTTGTTCCTCCATACTGATATTCAGACACTGAAGTGTGTTGCTTATCTTCTCCATTCTTTGACATACCTAAGGATTTTTGTCCATGCCAAGGCCTATGTTTATTTTTCTGTACAGAACAGTACTGTTTATCAACTTTGAAATATTATTAATTGAATGCTTTAGTTCTCAGCCTCAACACAAGCCTCAGCACAGTCTTGGTTTGGTTTTTTTTAAGTAACAGAGACTGTCTGAGCCAACAGTAGTGCTGTACCTCCTGTTTTACTAATTGCTAGTCTAATAAAGCTAGGATTAATATTACATATATATAATTTTAGGCTACCCAGTTTCTACAGCTGTATTCTTGATTAGTTACAGAGAAATGTCGAAAGATGGAGGCAACTTACTAACCAGTGCAATTGAGTGCAGACACATCAATACAAAACTCAGTACGAAGAGGGCTGAGTGAATTGTTTGATGCTGCTCACATTCCTCTAATCCATGTGAGCTGCTTACTCAACGAACAGGCAGTATCGAAGCCCTGCTGTGCTTTGGAAGTGTGGGACATTCAGGCCCTAGAGCTCAGACTGCCCATCTGGGTGCTCCGTATCAGGCTTGGGCATGTTTGCATTGAACAAAGAGAGCAGTAAAAAGATCTTCCTCCTCCTTCCTCCCTGTTCATCTGCCCCCAACATAGGAAACAGGCTTGGTTTTCAGGAGGAAGATGCTACCTCCAGGTTCTGAGTTCATCTCTGCCATCCCACTCCTGGCAATACTTACAGCTCTTCTGCCCCTTGCACCAACACCCTCTCCTGCTCTGGAGGGAGAATGTGAAAGCTTTAGAAAGCTTACTCCAGTGAAAGTCAACTGCAGACAAAAGGCAGTTCACTTTAAAATTTCCATCTCAAGCTGTATTCCCTTTCCTCCTATTTCTGTTGTAGAAAAAGAGGCCGCACAAAGCTCCCCAGAGGTTACGTTGTCAGTGATGATTTTTATATGGCAGTTGTTCAGGTGCCCTGGTGATTAGCAGCAATAGAAAGCCTCGAGGAAGATAGGCATGACATCAGTTAAAGCTTCCCCATAAGAGCTTTATAATCTAAAGTTAGACAAAAGATCTAATGGAAGGACACTCATCATAGGATGTGGGTCAGACGGTGCTGAATGATGATCAGTTCTGCTGAGGATTTTGTTTGTTTTCTAACCCTGCTGTAACACAACACTGAAGAAATAAAGAGCTTCTTCACAGCTAGTACTTAGTTGGACAGACCTTTGCTTTCCCACACTAGCTACTGGCCGTTAGGTCTTCCCTTCTGCACTGTCAGTACTACTGACAGTTTTTGGCTTAGCTTAAACCTGAAATTAAAACAGAAGTAAATACTCTCAAGTTTGTAATGCTCTCAGACTGAGGAGGGAGCACAACAGGCAGTTAGGAGTGGAGTTAAGGACAGAGCAATGTAAGGAATGCCTGAGGTGGGCATTACAGCACTATTCTGTATTCTTTATGCCACACAGCCCTGGCACCTTCATCCCTTCTCAGCTCTGTGGTAGCTTCTCCCCAGCAAGGTGACTGGAAGGAGGTGTGGAGGGCAAGGTTAGGGGGTTAAAAAAGTGAAAAACTGCTGGCTTGGACAGGAAATTCGGAGGAATAACAAAGCCAGAAAGCCAGCTTTTATGAAATCTGTAGTTTAACCTGCTTGGGGAAAGTCTCCTTATGTTGTAATGTCCAGTCATTGCAGCTCGTTTCCCTTTTCCTGAATCATAAGTACAGTCTCTGAAAGCCAGCCATGGGAATAAGGATGGGAAACTTCATATTGAACTTGCGATTGCAGGCACAGACTGCTGCCTCTGAGGGTCATTTTGCACTGTGGACATGACACTTAATCAGTCATTTAAACCACCTGTGTCATACAGCCACCTTCACAAGACACTCCACCCACAGCTCAACTGGCACCGGGCACAGGAGTTGCAATGATCACTTGCATTACCAATTTCAGGGCTAATGCTGCTCTCCTGTCGTCTCCATACAATTCCTTTCAAGCCTCCTCATACTAATGGTGATCGCAGGCATGTGAGTTAGAGTGGAGTACTGCTTCAGGCTTCATGGATGTCTCTTCTTTCTCCCTTTCAGGTTACCAAAAATGAACGACAGGTGATGAAGCCATTGTATGACAGGTATCGCTTGGTCAAACAGATCCTCTCCAGAGCCAGCACCATCCCTATTATTGTGAGTAGAGCATTCTTTTGGGGGCTGTTTCTTTGGTTTCAAGCTGAGGAAGCAAGAACCACCACACTTCTGCATACAACACAGTCACTAAGGCCAAGTCCCAACCTCCCTGATCACTCAAAGATCAAGCAAATGAGTGAATCAGTGACACATCTTGTACTGAAGTAGGGCAAAGCTGATCAAGAGTCTCTAAGTGGCCACCCATGAGCCATGGGACACATCTCACTTTGTGTTGTTTCTTCTCTTTCCATTGGGCTGCTGCTGTTACTTCATCATCTTCTGTTTGGCTACAGCCTCATTTCCCTTTCCATACCAACCCATGCTGAGCTGTAGGTCTTTCATGCTGCTTGGTTACACAGGGTTGTATGTCAGGAACACAGACTTGCATAGATCCCGCAGGGCATAGCAGTGTCCTTGGTGAAAGAAAGGGCTGGCAGTCTTCTAATGCTTAATTTGTATTAAAGAGATCCTGCAAGTGGTAGATATTCCCTCATTCAAAGTGGTGCTTTGGCAAGGAGACACAGCCACATGCAAGGAACCCAACATACACCTCTTGGGAGTAAATTCACTGTCATTTTAGACAACTTGTGTAAGCCACTTTAAAAAAAAAATTATCTAAAAAACCCACACAGAATACTTGGAGCCTTTCTGTGGGACGAGAATTCTTTTATCATGGTTCCTGTTTACTCTGTCCATCATGTATAAACCTTTACTTTTTTTGCTATTCCCAAGCAGTGCTGATGTCCTGCCCACTTTTCATAGACTGCCAGTGATGTGAACAGACTGGCAGTATCACTCAGTGCAGTCACACTGAGAAGTGAGGCTTTTTTCTGCAAATAGTGGGAGGTGGCCCTAGTCCTGCATTTAAAACAAAACAAAAAGCTATTCCTCCCTGAATATGCAAAATACTCCCCAAAATGGATGCTGTGAAGACAGTGCTGGCAATCAGGAAGGAAGATGCCATGTAGGTGTGCTGTGGGCAGTTTAACACAAAGCTCTCAAAGGAGCTCAGGTCCTGTTTTGACACAAAACTGAAATTTTACAGTGGCTATCAGAGGAGAGATGAGACTGGCTTTCCCCAACCCCCTTGAGTGAGAACAGTGAGAGGCTCATACAGAGTCAGGATACATTTGAAAATCCATCTCTGCATCATTAGGCACTTCAGTGGGAAATCAGGCTCCTGGAAAGCAAGTCTGAAGAGCCTCGCTGAGCTTATGCCGTAGCTCTGCGGAACCATCCAGGTGTTGTGTGTGTGTGTGGATGGACTTTGGGCTGGGGATTATTTTCTTGCAGCCTTTGCTTTGTACTTACTGCCCAGCTAGTATTCTAGCATCCAAGCTTTTTTCTTAGAGGAGATTGGCAGTGATGTCTTTGCTAAGCAACATCCTGAGAAAAATCAGCCCAAGGTTCAGGGGGTTTGCCAGGAATGTTTTTTTCTGTGAGAAATAGATTTCTCCTGGTGGTCAGCGATGAGCTGGGAGTGAATGTGTGGGTGAGAATGAGCTGAGAGCAGGTGGTGGAGGAGAAAGGGGTTCACAATGTAACATACTTGTTAACACCTGTCACAGGGTTCCCCCTCCAGCAAGCGGAGAAGCCCTTTGCTGCAGCCAATTATCGAGGGCGAAACAGCTTCCTTCTTCAAGGAAATAAAGGTGAAGACCTCCAGCTGCTAACTAATTGCTCAGTTTGCATCAATTTTCCCCTTATACCAATGAAAGAGAATGATTGATTGATTTTTTTTTTTGTCAGTGTTGATTTTTTTGCAGTGTCCTCCTGAAAAATCAGTAGGTGCTTTAAGCCTCGCCAATTCTGATCAGATTCTTTCCTTGTTGTAGATAAGACTACAGTATTTCCTTGGCTTTGCATTCTTTCCTGTCCTTCTCCTTCCCCCTCCATCTGCACATAATATATTTTATTTTGCTTCAAAAAAAGACTAGAAATCACAATTACCCTTGTATCTTTCTTTCTTCCTTGCTTTCCTCCTTTCATTTTAATGACACTAACTTGTTTTGTGGTAGTTTCTCTCACTCCAAAGCTCTGTGGCTTGCACACAGCACCGTGGCAGGAATGAGCTCTCACAAAACTAACACTCTCACATGGAGCCAGCCGGGGCACTTACATGATCCTGACCTACTCCCATTCATGTGCTTATTTTGTCTAGGCTCTGTGTCACCACCTGGTGAGGGGTATTTCTAGCTAAGTCACATGAGGATGGAAGTAAGAACAACTTGATTCTGCTAGTTAATGCTTGGTCATTTGGATGGCGGGATTGTTGTGTTTCTTCTTCTCTTGCTGCTGTGGAGTAATAATTCTAGGTGATGACAATTGCTATGATATTGGGCCTTCCCCTGAGGAGTGAAGTCCAACAGTTGACCAGGACAGAGAGCATGAAGCTGGGCCCTGGCTTACTTTTGGTACCCTTGCAATGCAACAGGGGAAAAAATGGCTTGGGTCATTTATCTGTTACCCAGCCAGAGCTTGGTTAATAGTGTAAGTACTGCAGACTTAGACATCCAAGGTAATTTGATTACTAGGCAGTTACAGTAGATTGTGTATTAGTGGACTATTCAAGGCACATATTCATTGATACCAGATTGCAGACTGAAGATGTTGAGCTGCTGTTTGGAGGCTGGTTAATAATCACTAAGCTTCTTAGTATTTTCTAGATGACCGCTGGATCAGATCTGCAGTAGTGTTCTGGTGGGGGAGTATTTTTGTTTGCTTCTGTTTTTTTCTTTTAGTGTGTTCTCTGTTTTTCACCTATGCTTGCACCCAGAGTCAGAACTTCAGCTGTCAATTATGGTGATCTCTGATGGCCAGCATGGCTGGTGCTGTGCCAGGGCAGCATCGAACGAGCTCAGCAGTGTCCTGCAGGGGATGCAAACCCTGGAGAGGTTTCTGACTGAAGATCAGGATGACAGCCTTAAGCCTGTTAACACTTACATGCCCATTAGCACTTAAATGGGGCTCTGTGGAGCCACATCTGACAGCTTTGTACTGAACTACACTCAGAACTAAAGAGAGGAAATGGCAAAAAGGCCCCAGAACAGCCCCTGCGTAGGGGCTGTACACTATTTGACAGGCTCCTGACAATCGGGTTGTTGGGGTTTTTATCTTGGTTGGTTGGCTGGGGTTTTCGGAAGCATTTGGGAGAGTTGGCTAAAAGCTTGAAAGGTGTTTGAGGTGAAGCCTTACCAAACATTTTGATACAATATTTTGAAAGTTGTGTTGAAAAAATCATTGGGATTCTTGCTTTCTGTGAGTGGCAATGATAGGATACTCTATAGATTTTATATTTGTAACTCTGGAATGCCTCATGATTACCCAAAGATCCAAGCAGGTGCACACTACAAATGGATCTAGTCATTGAAGATCATTCTGGTTGAAGGTGTAAATGCTGGTGCAGGTTTTAAATAAGATTCCTGTGTGAGACTTGTGTAAAGGGAAGGCCTTAGATGGCCATTTCTATTTGAGTTCTTTCTAAGAATCTTTTTAATTTGCTCTTTCATTTGTACCATCAAATTGTGATAGCCAGATGCAGTGGTTTGGCTCTGAGGTCTAAACAAATGAAATTTCTGCAGTTTCTCTTCCTCCCGTGGTGCCCTGGAGTGAGGCAAGACAGGCTCATCAGCATCCATGGGGAAGACACCTTGCATCTGTCCTCAGGAGCAGTTTGTCACAGTGCCTGTGAGAATTGTCCGTTTACTTCTTTCCAGAAGCTCACCTAGGAAAGGGCATGGGAGCTTCTCTTTTGGTGCCAGAGAGATTCTCCTAAAACAAAATGTACTGTTTTTGCTTAGATTGACTTAGCAAATCCTCCTCCGTGCCAGAGCGGGACTGGTGTTCTGCTGCAGCCCTGGTTGTCCTTACCTGTCCAGGCAGGACGGCGTGTTTGGGGACTGGTATCTGGACGGTCTTCCCTCCCCAGTTCAGCTTGGAGTTGTTTGCAGGGTTCAAGAACAGTGCGTGACTGCTGATTTATGCCTTCTGTTTAAGCTATAAAATTTACATCTGACAAATGGGTCGCTGGGTATTGCTTTAACTTTCACAAGTTATCTTTCCCTGCAGATTTTCCTAAGATGCATTCAAACTTCTCTATATCTTTTATTATTATTACTACTCAGAACTTCTCCCCAGCTAACGTTTATTTCACCCTCAGGCTTGGTTGTCATTCTCAGCCTGTGGCTTTGAAATGCATTATCACGGCCTAGAGCTTTAACTTAAAAAGAAAACTGGGCAAACTATGATTTGATTTAAATGTATGCATTTATGAATCATTGACTTTGAGGATTTAATGGGACTAGGCCAGGTCCTAGTATTACCTTCTCCCTTTTTGCTTGAAATATAGGGGTAATCTCTTAGGAATAATTGAACTGTTCACAAGGAATCACACCAAAAAAAAGTCAAGAAAATGTCTTCTTTTGATCCCAATACTACAATATATTTTTCTTTTGAAGACTTCAGTGATATTAGCTCTCAAACGCTTTTAAAGATATGCATGTGCTTAGATCCTTCCTGGCTAGAGTTACGTAAAATAAATATATATATACACATACTTACATATTTAAGAGATTTACTGCCCATGCTGGCATTTACTACCTTTTGCTCATGCTCATCCCTCATTCTTTATATTAAGGTTGAAAACTGCCTTCTAGAAATGTCTCCATACATAAGAGACTGGGCCCTGTTCCCTGATAATTAAAATAATTTCTGGATAGTGTCACAGGACAAGCCCTACGTTCAAGAATGCTGTGAATTGGTGAATACCAAGTGCAGCAGGGACTTTCAGATCTCATGTCCATAAATTTTGTAAAAAATTGGAACACAACCAATTCATCGGTGTGCCTTGGGGAAACTGGAAATTGCACTGTGCAGAGTTCAGACGTAGTGGTTTCCACTCCAGTTTTTAGTGTATTCCAGCTAAATGGTCAGAACTGATGTCAGGAACGTGTTAGCAACAGCAGTCCTTTTACAGTCAGTCATATCCCACATTTGGGTAATTTTAAGACTGATCTGAGCTCATTGGTATCACTCTACAAGCACTTGAGGTCTTGGATTCAGCCATTAGAGAGAGCTGTTGAGCTGCAACTATTGAGAGAATATTCCACATTTTAACCTGGAAGTCTTTATGCTACCAGGTGTATGCTGTAGGGAAAAGGCAGAGGATGGCTGATGTGCTTTAGACAGTATGCATAATGACTCTAAGTGGGTTGATTTACATCAGAATACATAAATTAAACAAGGCAACGTGTTGCTGAGAACCCCAGGTATTTTTTTTGCTTAGCTGTGTTGCCCTGGGTCTCCTTAGCCAATTGAGTCTGGTGGTTGCAGTTTCTCTGTCCTGCTTTGGGTATGGGCTGTCTTACTGATGGTCTCCTGGTGTCCTGTGTATTGCTTGGCAATTGAAGTGTTTGCTCTGCCTATTCACTTCTTTTCATACATGTTCCCCAGTGCATGTGGTGAAAGGAGGAACCTGTTTCTGAGAAGGGAAGCAGTAACCTGTTCTGTTGTGGGGGTGCTCTGTCCCTGTGTGTAGGAAGAAGAGGAGGGGTCCGAGGAGGACAGCAATGTGAAGCCAGATTTCACAATTACCATGAAAACAGATTTCAGCGTGCGTAGCTTCTTGGATCAGCTGGAAGATGATGCTGATGGCTTTGTTTCCCCGGTGGATGATAAGATGCCATCTAGGAGCAATCAGGATATGGGGCTTTCAAATCTCCACGAGGCATCCATGTATGTTGAATTCACAGGCAACTTCAAAAAGTTATTTCTTGCTAAGGTAGCATTTTATTTGTCAGAAAAGTGTCTAGATTTTTTTTCCATTTATGATCTGAGTGAGAAGTTTTTGTGCTTTATTTTTAAATGCAATAGACCCTCATATGAAAGAGTCTGGGAAGAAACTACCTTGTCCTGATACTGATACTTGGGTTCTGCATCTTTGGATTCCAGCACTAAATAAGAGCCCCACCTCACCAGTGGCAAGCCTCTACCACAAAAACCCTCTACTCTACAAGGTTTTGAGGTTTTGGAGAGGTCAAGTGGAACTAGCTTTGCTAGTTTCAAACAGCTGAGTCTGATGCAAACACATGTAGGTGGTGGTAGCCTTAAGTTGTGACCATTGAATCTTGAACTTGTAAACGTCACCGAACCCAGACCCATCTTCAGCAAGTAAGTTTCATAGAATTGTGTGCCTTGGGGAAATTGGAAATTGTGAAACACACACTTGACCTCCTTAGAGGCTTCAGCTGAAGTGTATGATCATTTTTCTGAACTAAATTTGGAGAGCTTTTGATTTCAAGTAACATGAGGTTGCCAGAGCAGCTCTGTTGCTTGGCATACATGCAACTATATTTGTAGGTTTACTGTATGTTTCCTGTTATAATTGTGTACATGTGTATAATCTTATTTATCTTTAAACCAAATAGCTCTGAACTGTTGGAGCAGCTCCAAGAAGTCAGGGAAGAGAAAAAGCGTATCAGAAAAAAATTGAGAGACTTCGAAGATAATTTTTTCCGACAAAATGGAAGGTAATAATTTCTCTCTGTTATTCAGCTACTTTGTCTAGTTTGCATCTACAGAGAGCTCCAAATATGGAAAGTTACCTGAATTCACTATTACGTATTTCTTCACAATCATTATCATTTAATACCCCCATTTATTACAGTTGCCTTTTAAAATTAATTACAACCCCTTGTGCACACACATGCACACACACACAGAGGCCAAAAAACTTCAGGGACCATGGCTTCTTAGAAAACTTTGTCTTAGGACAAGCAGAGGGAAGCAAAAGTACAGACTCTGAAAATCCAGCTGCCTCTAGCACAGCTGACAGGAATGGTGGAGGAGTTATTCGGTGATAAAATAATTTGAGTTTTTTCCTAATGATATATGTTTAGATTTCTGTCCTATTGTTGCTTATATGTGAGATATTCAGACACTAGTTTAACAAGTATTTCTGCCTTAGTGTCTCTGGGTTTATTGTTTTCAGAAAATGTCCCTCATTAATAAGCTGATAGAATGTTTTCCTATATTTGTACTCTTAAATTACCTTGTTTGTTTCTTGCCACCGCCATCCTTAGAGGTTTTTGTAAAATCACTGAAAACTTAAAAGGTTTCTTGTAATCTAAGAGCAATCTGATCAGGTATCATGTTCTTTTTCAGGAGTGTGCCTGTTCCTGTAACAAGTGCTGTGGTGCCAAGCCAGGGGAGGCTGTATTTTAGTTTGTCAGGCTAGCAGGTTGGCACTCAGGTGGCTCCTGAGTTGTTTTCCAGCTGTTGTGTAGAGGCTGACGATTTCAGAGAAGCAGGGCATGTTTCAAATATAGTTTTCCATTTGGAACCGTGGGATTATGTTCAGCTTCAATACACAAGTGTCCCACACTTCCTTGGAGCAGATTGTTTGCCCCTCATTTTGTTTTTTTCTTCTCAAAGGATAAAAGTGATGATCTTGTTCCCTGATGAGGAGTAGAGGAGAGGAGCTGCTTTGTAGGTCTTGTTGGGGTACGGAGGGAGGCTGCTGAGAGGAGGGCATTCCTGTTACAGAAATCTTCATGATCTGCTTTCACTCCCACTAGGAATGTGCAGAAAGAAGACCGCACTCCCATGGCTGAAGAGTACAATGAATACAAGCAGATAAAGGCCAAGCTGAGGCTGCTGGAAGTCCTGATCAGTAAAAGAGATATTAGCTCCAAGATCATGTAAAGGAGGAGATTGTTTTTGCCAATAAACAAAGAGGAGAGAGCACCAAATGGACAAATGCATGAAGTGGATGCAGCGGGAGCTTGACTGGGGAGAGTTGAGGAGCTCCCTGGGAACTTAAGGGCCATTCCCGGAGATGGGAGAGGGAGGAAAGGTGGATTTTCGTCACTCTCTACACTCGCTGTTGCCCACTCTTTCTCCAGGCCTGATGCCCAAAATGGAGTTTGCCAGTGTAGGAGACACGACACTGTGCTCAGTGACTGCACTGAAGGGATCCTTCTGTATTGATTTGCTTACAGATCCTGTAATATTTAGAATATCAAAGCCAGCCATGCTATTCTTTTTTCCCAGGATTTTATAGCAAGAGGCACAGTAGGATGAATAGTAATGAAATCATCAAATAGCTTCTACCTTAGTTTAACAGACAAGCGCCCTGACTGCTCTCATGTGAATGTCAGGTTCAAGACTGTTCTTTTGTAGCTACAGTAAAGATTTGCTCAGACTTTTGACCTGACTGTTTGGAGTCCAGCATCTTCTGTTGCTCTGGAGAAATGCTCTAAGAATCTCGTCACCATCACCCAGAGCTGGTGTGAGTTGCAGTTTTGCCCAGGTTTGAGTTGGGTTTTCTCCCCACTTTTTTGATGGCCAATTCAACTGAAGTAGAAGGAAGTACTTACATCTGTTTGGGATAGTAAAGAAAATGAGCCATGCAGGAAGGTTCTTGCCAGCTTGTTCCACTTGGAAGGTGATACTGTGACATTATGACTATGATTGGGCAACAGGGAAGAGAAGAGGTTTTATAAGCTTTAAGTCAGAATCCCTTGGTATTTTGGTAGTTGGTTAAATATCTGGTGTAAAGTATCTGGAAGACCCGCCCCATTAGTACTTCATCATCTGATACAAACATCTGAGTCTAAGATGAGCAGTCCACATGGGTGTCACACATATCTAGCCTAAATTTTGTTCTTTTATGTACCTCACGACTGTGTGGGCTGCAGCAGTTGACACTGTGATGGTGGCAGCAGAGGATGGTCTCTTCTTCCCAGTGTGTAGGAGGTATGGCAGCACAGAGGATACTGCAGGGAACTGAGAGCCCAGAGCCATGTTCTGCCTGTGGAAAGGGCCTGTGTCTCGAGTGCAAGTTTTGACAGTTCAGTGTTTTCAAATTTCCTTATGACTTTCAGAAAAGTGTCCTGAGACAACTGATTCAGGTGCTTGTATCAAACACGCTGCCTGAAGGAGAAAGGCAGCAAGTTGCTGAGGGCTCACAGTTCTGCAGTCCTGAGCCACCTGGGCTCGCTCTCCCACTCCAGAGGCTTGAGCGCACCCCTTGATCTGCCCAAGCCAGGGCTTGACCCTGATGTCCCAGGGAGAGCACATCCATAGTGCTTTAGCTCCCCAGGGGATCCTTGCCAGTGTGCAGAAGCCAAATGGCTGAGATGAAATCAAGTGCCAGTTGTAGCCAGGCCTCATGTACGTGGCACCAGAGGAGCCAAGAGGACTCCCAGAACAACTCCTCCCCCTTCCCTCTTTATTACAGGCAAGTAAGCTCACAAATAATTGTATTGGGGTTGTGGTAGTTTCACTTGCCATATGTGCTGTGTTAATTCTTGCCAAAACTGCTGCTGTTTTGGTCTCTTCAGGATCCCATGAACTTTTCAAAAGGCAGCCATCTCCCAGTGGGTTGCACATGCCCATTGCTAGTCCTGATAGATAAGGCACTGATGTGCATTAGTGAAAGCACTTAGGATGGGAACTCATGGATTGGTTTGGTTTTTTACTGACTGCAGAATTGCCTGTTCTATATAAAATCAGCAAAGACTGAATTTCGTGTTTCCCAGTGATCTGGAGGACTTGTGCGCTGACCTGGAGCTTGGCTTTTCAGAGGTGCTGAGTTGTCATCCCCTGAGAGACGTGGGACTCTGCCTCTGCAAAACTGATCCTTTGGGTGTGTTAACTGGGCTGACAGATGGGCTCAAAAAGTGCTTTTGAAGGTGTTTGACTGGAAGGGAAACCTGACCAGGGTAAACCCCTGTCCTAATAGAGGGCAGCCCAGGAAACCAGAGCTGTGCCTTTGTCCTTCAGCCTGTTGGTGCAGGCTCTTCCTCTCACAGTCAGCTCTCGCTACTTATTTTAGGTAAGGCAGCTGAGCCAAACTGGCTGCAGCGTCACTCTGCTAGTAAAAGTGTGGGATGGGAAAGGATGTTGAGTTACCAAAAGGTGCTTAGCACTGGCTCATTTTTGTATTGTTCAGGGCCAGTTCAACAAAACAAAAACCTGGATGGTGAGCATGTGCCTCAAGCTGGTCTGCTTTGGGATTTTGCTGAATTACAATGGACTAAAGCTTGAGTGCTTTGCTGAATCTGGGCCTGGACACCTTTAAATGGACGAGAGAAGCAATTTCTGCCCTTTTTCATAATCATGCATTTTTTCAGTGGGCCAAGGTTTCCCAGGAGTATGTTTTCTCTGCTTATTTTTAAAAGCCTGTTTGCACTGTGTACTGATAAATTATCTGTGTTGCTGGGTTTTGCCCCTGACAAATCTTGATAAATGATATGTAGGGAACAGTCCATTTTATTTTTAAACTGATGAGATTGTAGCATTTTATGATGCTTAGTTACCGCTGTTTACATGGTATATTGCTAGAATTTCAGATAGTTTCTATGAAATGTAAGTACAGTTATGCACTTTAGAGAGTTTATATTTTTGGACTTAGAAAACTAAAAGTAACAAAACCTGTTATCTGAGATTGTACATTAAAAGAAAAACCCACACCTAGCCAGTTTCTCTTTTTAAACTGTTCAGGTCTTTCCCCATGGCAAAAAGAAAGTAAAACTTCATCTACCTAGTTGTGAACTGCTAGAAAAGACTGTTGTAGAGAAGTGAATTTTAAAGATGTGTACAAATGCTGAACTTAGTCCTGGGTTTGCAGATGCTGTGACTCCCCTCTCCCAGGCCTGCACAGGAGGAGGGCTCCTGAGCACTAAAACATTGTCTTTGTATCTCCCACAAATGATTTGACTTCCCACTAACCACAAATAGCCAGGAGTTATGTTTGCCCTGCCACACTAAGTCAATCCAAGAAACAACTGTGTGTTTTGTTTGATAATTTGTCTGTGCCAACGTCAATGACACTATTGACTGGAGAATATTAAATACAAGACTGTGCTTTTTAAAAGGTGTGAAGTACTGTACAAAAATGTACTTTATGTGATATAAATAAGCTGTTTAGTATAAGACAACCTGTTTTCATGTTGCTAGAACAAACTGTCTGCTGTAGATGGCAGTATGGTCTGTTAGGCTTCCCATCCACTGAGGCTGTTTCAGACATGTGTGTCTGTATGTTACCACATTGTGGTATAATAAATCATTGTGGTTTATGTAAATGATGGCCATGAACGGGTTGTGGACAAAATAAGATTGCAAGAGTTAAAGATAGAGGAAAAACTTGTCATTCTTACAAGTTGCATTTGGTTTTATTCCGTTTACTCCTGAGTAAACAGTTTGAATAATGGATGTTTATGTTAAAGGCAGTGAAATTAAAGCATCTTATCTTTTAATCATTTTTCTGACACATGGGTTGTTATTCCTGGTGCAAATTTCAGAGGGACATTCTGCTGCCAGACATCCTCGAGCCTGAGTCCTCCTCTCTGGAGATGTTTGGAAATCAGTGGCAGACTGCTGCCAAGGTGAGAGCCAGGCTGGAGCCTGTGACAGTGCCTGGAGGTGAAGCTCTCCCTGTTCATAGAGCTGTGCCAGCCACTGGCCCAGCGCTGGGGTTGAACTGGTGGTCATCAAACAGCAGGGCCATCCCAGGGCTGCTCTGTTCCCCTTGCAGGCTGGGACAACCAGAAGCATGGCTGCCAGAGGCTGGGAACCCGGCCTGGGCTTAGGCACGTGTGAACCAACTTGGTGCCAGGTGTACACACAGGGCATAGAGTGTATTTCAGGTTGGTTTCTGTCTCACTTTGGGTTCATTATTTCTATTTCCCATCTCCTGGGGGAGGGATCAAACATCTTCTGGCTGTTGGAAAAGGAATTGGGGTGCAGATTGGTTTCTTTAAGCCAAGCATAGGAGGGGACTTTGTTCATGTGCAGGTAGGGAAGTCAGTTTTGCATTTGAAAACTGTAGCAAGAGGTGCATTCACTGACCCTCTAGTGAGGGATAACTTAGTGGAAAGGGTGGCTCACTGCCATCCTATCTCTGGACACTTCCATATTCCTGAAGGGCAAAAAGAACCTTATCCTAGTGACTGCACTTAGAGAGTGCTGATTCCAGCAATCTCCCCTGCATGTGTTATGAAAAGTGCTGTTGGCACCAGGAGCATCAGCAGAGCCAGGACTGTGTGCCTGGTGTTGTGCACAGGGAAGGAAGGGGAAGTGACAGCAGTCATCTGCCCTCAGGATACAGCCTAGTGGTTCTGGTAATCTAGTTCTGTAGGGGATTTCTCTTGCAAACATTTAAACAATGCATTAAACAATTGTTTTCCAGCCACAAAATGATAAATTGACAGTGCCATTACTGGAAGAGCTCAGGAGCTTTATTCTTTGTAGGTGCAGAGGATGAAAGCCTGGCCCTGCTGAAAGCAATTGGTTTTGCGATAGTGTTCAAATGCACTTCAGCATTTTTTTTTTTTAAAGTAGTAATAAAGTTACCCCAGCCTCAGCTGGCTGAGATGAACTCCTCCTCTTCCTTGCCACTTTGTGGGGAAAAGAAGAGCCAAACTGGACCGAACGTGTTACAGGTCAAGTCAAAATTAAATTCTGCACTGATGTCAATACCTGGGAAAGTACAAATTAACCCACCGGTGCTAAAAGGGGCGACTAAGTGGGGCAGAGTGGGTCTGGTGCAGCGTAATTAATTTTGCTAATGTAGCCTGCGATGGATACATCAGAGATAGACAACAAGCACAGCTGCAAAATGAGAGCAAGCCATGCTGATGGCTTAGTAGGAGTTCCTGGGCTCTTCCTTCTCCTTCCAGGGATCATTAAGGTTTTGTTGCCTTTGACCATCACAGCGTGTGGTGTTGAAGGCCCTTTGCTTGGGGTGCGAGACACATAAATTGTCTCCGAGAGTCCAGCTCACCTCCACCCACTGCGTGTCTTGGTGCTCCACATGTACAAGATTAATGGAAAACTTGAAAAAGGCTCTTGCCCTTGGAGATGGGCATGGATTGACATTTCCAGCTATTGGAGAGGGCAGTCAAATCTCACCAACCTGTATAGTCACTCCCAGTACAGCGTTGCACACTTGCTGGACCTTGTATGGTGAAGTGATCCCGTGCCTCCCTTCAGACACCTGCATGCAGTGAACCATCTCCTAGTATATGGATATGTACATACATGAAAACAGATACAATTATGCAAATAACTTGATGTACAGCAAATATTGTGGTTGGCTGGAGTGTAGAAGCCAGTACCAGGGTGGGCTGTGGGTGCCTGACTGAAAAAAAGTTGTGAATAATCACTTTTTTCAGACTGCGTTTCTCACCCAGCCAGTGCATTCTACAGCTAATGACACCTTAGCAACTCTGGGCTTGATTTATGTAAGTTTAAATTGAATTTTTGGTGTCTTTTTTAACATAAATTAATTGAAAACCCTTATGTGTATGTTTTGTATTTTGTACAAAACACAAAAATATCACTGTTTTGACTGCAGGTGTTTGGTGACAGTTTTTGTTCCATATGGAATGTTGCCATGGATTGGCTCAGTTCAATACACAAGTGGCTCACACAACAGCCCTGGCCCCTGCTGCCTCCACCTCCTCCTCAGCTGAACATGGCTGACATCTGCTACTGGAAAAGAAATGTGTGTGTGATGTATAAATATGTATATATACACACATTTTGCGTATATATATTATGTAAAACATATACACCTCTATATTGTAATACAAGTTATCTTCAATAATGCAACACATACAATACACTATATACAAAATCTAGGCTCCATAGACACTACTATACAACAGTATCTATCTAGACTTTACACAGTTATATAATACAGATCCCAGATTAATGTGCACACACTGCATTGTGCTTAGAGTATATAGGAGTTATGTGCACTGCTGGCTGAACCCTCAGGCTGCAGCTCCCAGCAGCTGACAAACGGTGCTGAGCACTCCCTCACTGGGCCCTTTCTGGGGTGAGGTGGTGGGGGTTCCCTCAGTAACCAGGGCAATGGGCCCTGGTGCATGAGGGAGTCTCTCAGCCCCCAAACTGCATCCTGGCCACACAGACACCCACACTCTCTCCCTTTACAAGTGTCTGGTGGTGCAGCTCCTCTGGTATTGCTGCCACAGCTCCTGCACACACAGGCCTGTTGTTAATAATTACTTGCTGTTAATGAATGAAGGAAGAGGTGGGTCTGAGGTAGAGGAGGGGCACAGAGTACTGCAGGGCTGCCAAAGGCTCGCTGCTTCCAGCACCCAGCTCAGGCCCCACCACACACCTCAGGGTGCTCAGGTCATGGGAGACATGGGGATGTTGTGCCAAGGGGTCTGCGGTACCAGGCAGGGAAGGCCACAAGCTGGAGAAGCCTTGGTGGCCTTCACTGCCTTGAAGAAAGGCACAGCTGCACACCCTGCTGCGTGCAAGGTGGGAGGAAAGGAGGAGAAACAGAGGGATGGAATGACACAGGTTCAGTCTCAATTCCCAGCTCTTCCACAGAGGACTTGCCTGACTTTGTCTGAGAGAGACATGACAGGCAGATAAAACCACTCCTGCTCTCTCTGTGGAGAGAACAAAGTGCCTTGGGGCTGGGGCTGCCTCCTACCTTGCTTCTCACTTGCCAACCAGCACCCAAGCCAAATCTAGGTGAGGATGGGGAAGGGCAGCATTTGACAGGAAGGGCCTGGGTGCTCAGCAGCACCAGGTCCAAGGCACAGGAAAGCAGTACCCGCCCTCCACGTGCTCAGAGGTACAGTGAGGCAAGGGGGCGAGGCAGTGCCAGTGCTTGGAGCAGCCTCTCCTTTACTTCCCAAGACGAGAAGGCAGCCACTCAGTCAGAATTAAACATCAAATTTATTGCATAATACTGTACTATGTACACACACATCGAAAATAAACATTTGATATAATTGTATATTTATCTTAAATGCTGCATTAGAAAGAGGCTGGAGGGCTCTCCATGTAGCCCACAGCTTGTCTTAAAAAAAACAACCCAGAAGCCTCAAACCTTTTGTTACGAGGTGCAAAGTTCAATACTGTCTATTGAACATGGTGCATAAATACTATGTCCTAATAACAAGTCAATGTCAAAACCACCCTAGGCTTAAAATGAGATTTACATCAAGACCTGAAAAATGGGGGGGTGGAGGGGAAGGGGAAGGGAAAAATCATTCAAATTTCATTTAATGGGGTGGTGAGACTGGGGGAAAAGATAAAGGCTCTCCAATCACACAGGATGGATTTAGGTAGTGATTTTTCTATATTTCCAGTCTAGTTCATACAGATTGTCCTTCAGGTCCCCCCCAGCAAAACAGCTGTCAAGTGAAGGGGCTGCTCTCAAACAGCAAAAAAATTAACCCTAGCTGCCAAAATAAAACCAATCTCTGAGAGCTATCACTCAAAAGTGGATCTTGTGCTCCTTTCTTTGACCTGACCAGACTGAAGAGCTTGTAACACCTCATACATTCACACACCCCAGCACACGCACATTCACACACACACGTGACTCCTCTGGAGAAAGGTGGCAGTGGTAAAAGCAGCCACCTCACCTTGTATTGGAATAACAGGTCTGTTTGGATGGAAAAACAGGGCTCAGAAAACCCACCCATGTAGTCTGTAGACTTGCCAAGACAAACACACAATACAAGAAAGGCAATTTGACAAACCCGTTATTACAGGTAGGGTTTGTCCTTCCACAAGCCTGAACACAAACCCCGCTCCAGAGGACTCTGAGGCTTCTTTAAGAAGACATTGCTTGGAAACGAAACACAGGACAAGTGAGGAAAAACAAGCCAATGCCCCTAAACCACCATATTTTCCATGAGACAGCCTGGTGCAAAAAGACAGAGCATCACTAATGCACTGCTCTGGGGGTCACAAATGACATCCCAGCCCAGTACCATCCACCAAGGACCAAAGGGCAGAGGGGATATTTCCATTCAAAGCAAGCAAGAACCAGCTTGCATTTTAAAAGGGAGGAAAAAAGGGTGGGGGGGAAATCACAGCTTTTCAAAGAGGAGATTACTCAGATCCTCAGTTTCCACCATAACCTAAATGCAAGGAAACATCAAAATATTTAAACTGGATTAAAAGCAGAGGTAAGTGTGTGTGTGTATATGTGTGTGTGTATAGGGGCAATAAAAGCAAACTACAAGGAATTGCCAGGAGGGCAGTGATGTCAAGTTGGAAGGAGAACAGAAATGCCCACTGAACTGATTTCATTCAGTAGATAAGGAAATTCAAAGCAACAGCCTCGCCCTACTGAAGCCCCACAAAATGCTGGCAGCATCAGGGTGAGACTGCTTAATCTCTATTATTATTATTATTATTTATATTTTCCAAAAAAAAAAATGTTCAGATCCATTCCCTTACAAAAATAAAACCCAAGCCCATCGTTTTCTGCCTCTGTACCCAAGTGTCTGTGCCTCTCCTGTGCCGGTCAGGCCAAGCTGAACCCCTCATAGTGATCGATGGCTTGCACCAGCCGGGCGCTGAGGATCTCCTTGCTGCTGTACTTGGGCAGGTCCAGGAGGTTGTAGCAGGTGTGTGCCACGGGCAGGTACTGCTCCCCGCTGGTGGTGGACTGGATGATGATGCGCAGGCTGGACATGCCGTAGATGGGAATGCGATCGCTGCCCGTCAGAAACACTGGGAGAAGCAGAGGGAAGGTTGGACAGTTCAAGCAGGTGACCTCCCACCGAGGGCTGCACCTGAAGGCAAATTTCATCCCCACCTGTGCCATGAGAACCTGCCTGGAGGGGCCGAAGCCCTGACCAAGCTCCATGCAGGGCACGGCTGGCTCACAGAGCTGCAGGAGAGCAGCATCAGTGCTGGGTGCACAAATGTGTAAATTGAGCAGCCCACAGCACACCCTTCCCTTAAAAGTTCCCTCTCATGCCTGGGCAGGTTAAAAGGAGCAAAGCCAAGCTGCCTGATGCCCACGGCAGGGGCACGTCTCTGTGGAGAGGGGGCCCAGCCACCCTCCCACCTCCCATCCCTCCCAGCACAACACCTTGGATGCCAGGACTGGGGGGGCTCCTCCTTGCTGCTCCCCAACACAGTCACTCTGCCCCATGAGTGTGACCCTTGTGCACCATCCCTGCTATGGTGGTCTGGGGAGGGGGCAGGGGAGATACCTACTAAAGCCCCTGCTGTGTACCAGGACTCCTGGGACCCTCTCTACAGCTGCTGACTTCAGCCTGCACGTTTTGGCTGAGCCACTTTTCCAAATCAAACATGCAGAACAACTAAGCTGACTGACTGTTGCTTTGGAGAAAAAAAAAAGCCTCACACAAAAACACTGGCCTTTGTCTTTCCAGCAGTCACAGAATCACAGTGGCTGAGGTTGAAGGACCTCTGGAGGTCCTCCGGGCCAATCCCTCTGCTCAAGCAAGCCACCTAGAGCCAGCTGCCCAGGACTGTGCCCAGTTTTTGAGTATTTCCAAGGATGGAGACGTCACTGTTACTCTCTGGGTAACTGTGCCTGTGTTCTGCACCCCCACAGGGAAGAGGTTCACCTGATGTTAGGTAGAACTCGCCAGTACCTAGTGAGAGACTGCACCGAATCCTGCTCTGCAGGTATCACACCCAGTGATTCTGAAGATAAAAATGAACAAAAAAAGAAGAAAAAAACCCCAACACAACAGAAGGGAAAAACCAGATCTGACTAGCAGATAACTCAGGAGATAGCCATTCATGCTGGATCACCCTCTAGCACTTAATGCAATGAAACTCTGCAGCCACTCTCACCTGAGTCTTCAGGAGACACTCTGCACCTCTGCAAGATACTTACAGAGAAATTTCTTCTTCTTTTCCAAGGGAAATGCATGAAACGTCTCCCAAAACATTCTCACAGTTGGGTGTGTGGCAGTGTAGTCTCCCTTATAGACAGCACTCTATTAAAAACCAAAACATCGCATCATTTCAGCTGGCACTAAAAAACAAAGACTAAGCAGAACCCACACCTCATCTTTTCTAGTATCTGACGTCAATCTGACATCAGATCAATGCCTGACGGTTTTGAAACAGAACCCAGGATGGGTGCTGGGCAATAGCATAGCTCAAAGACCCAGCAAAGGTTCTCCCAGCAATGTGAGGAAGGTAGACACAAGGCTTCTGCTGTTCAGCTCATTACAGGTGTCACAAGAAATCGTGGAGTGCGTTCACAGGCTGAACTCATGAAGAGGATCACATGTGCTGCACTGCACAGCCGCTTTTACTGCTGAGGCTGAGACAGAGTGAATAACTTGCTCATCCATGAATTTTGAGAGGATACAACCCTTACTTGGTGCCCAGACTCCCCTTTGAACCCTTGGCTGTGCACTTTTTGCCCTTGTGCAACTGAGTTTCACTGTAGGTGAAGACGCTGACTTTGTGTCTTCCCTTCAGTCTTAGGTTTCATCCCTAAAAACAGCAGATTAAGTCCTTCTCCCCATCCTTCCTCACCCTGAATTTCCTCCCTGAGCTTTATCAGTAGCAAGACATCCCACTAAAAAACTTTTCATGTGAATGACAGCAAGGTGTACAAGGAGCATTTAAAAAAAAAAAAAAGACAAGACATCTATGGCTTATTACATCTCATGACATAGGCTAATGCCCACCTCATGCAACTACACAATCCTGGTACTTGAGAAAAAGAAAAAAAATACAAGAGGGAAGCTTTACCTCCTCCAATTCCTCCCAGTTGTAGTTACTGTTTCCAACTATCATGGCCCTGAGCTCTGTGGGCTGGAAGAGTTCCAGGACTTTCCCACCACACACTTTCAGGAAGCCAGTAGAAAAGGCCGTGTACCACTCATGGATGGAGAGGTTGAAGATGTAATTTACGTAGGCTTCAACAAATTCTTCCCTATTGCATTGAGAGAAAGCAGGCAAAGGAGAGCACTTTTAATTGTATGCCAAAGCAGCAGCACTGCTAAGTTTTCCTATTTCTGCCTATAATGTGTTTTGCAAACCTGAGTCTCCAACAGGTTCAACCCACTGCCATCCTCTCACCGAGTCACTGTAACATGGACAAAGTATTCAGCAGCAATTACCACCATGTGTCAGATTATTCCCCAGCAGCCCAGATTCTGCACTACCAGTAAACACACCCAATGGCCTTGTATCCAGTTGCCCACAAAGTGAGTGACAGCAAGCACTCGGGAGGTGTCAGGAACAGAAGCCTCTTCCCTATGGGACCCATGACCTGCACAGAGGCTGTGTTAAGCAAACAGCAGGATACAGTCACCAAATGAACATATTCACCCTCTGGCCCAGCTCCTGCAACACTCTGTTTAGGAAGTCCAGGAAATAACCTACAGATCTTCTCAGTTCACAGGTGTCCAGGGTTACTCAGCTCAGGGGTCTGTGCCCACCCACTGTGACCTCAGCCTGCCAGGCTGCTGTGAGCAAGAGCTCTGCTGGAGAGAGGGAACAGACAGTGCCCAGCAGACTACCACTTCCAAAACCATGAGCCTAGTGTAGTCAATTTTCAGAGGCAGCTCCTGCTGACTCAATCCCCAGTAAGTCTCACCAGTGGTTCAGCACTTTCAAAGCCAAAGCTGTAGTCCGTGGGCAGACTGAGGAAATCCTACTCTGAAGTCTGCATCTGAAACTGCCAATTCCCTCCCCAAAGAAAGTTACTAAAAGAAATCACCACCCCTCACTACGGAGCAAGAAAACAGCCTATGAAAGCATATAAACCTCCTCTTCAGCCTTTGCACTCTGGCTAAATAAACATATGGCTTGTGCATTTGGAGTACGTGGCAAAGAGAATGACTCCTGTCAGAATGACAACCCTGTTTTCCTTCAAGGGTTCCCAAGAACAGCATTAAAGCAAAGACAACGTTCTGTAGTCACTGGCAAGAAACTTGTGGCAGTCTCTGGACTTTGTTGGGAGGTTAAACAGCTTTATTCTACTCTCTTGTTCCTATTCTCAAAGCACCAAGATCTGAGTGCAAACAAGAATTTCATTTGTGCGGTGGCTTAAAATATTTCCCAATATTAATTTTTTTTAACATCTGAATAGTGCACCAGGCAATGTGACAAACTGGGACATGAAACCACTGTGTGTGGCGGCATCATTTTTGCCTGATGTTTAAGGGCAGTTCCCACCAGCACTCAAAGGACAAGCAGATCAGAGAACAGCATAGAATCCGATACCTCAATCTCTAGCTGAGGAGGTCACAACTGAAAGAAATATTTTGGCCTTTTGGTGGAGGAATTCTCAACACATACACTATGCAAGAGCAGCAAGGGATAGGTGAGAAAGTAAAAAAAGATATAAGGAAGCAGACTAACAAAAATGAAAACTTGGAATAAGAAATCATATAGCAAAGGAGGAGTTATTTTCCAGTGCATTTGTTTTATTGTAATTTTCCCAATAGTCACCTGAGCATTAGGGAAATCCAAGCTGATTAAGCACTTAACTGTTGCTTAATACCTCTCCGGCTGTTACGGTCATGAACCCTTTTTCAAGAACATTTTACGAACTCCAAAGTAGAGAGGGAAAATGCAGGCATTTCCTACTTGGCATTTTTCAGTGAAAGCAATCCTGTGCATTCTTCAGTTCCCAATGAACTTTCCTCATGCGGGAAAGGCAGTGCCTGGAGACGTGCACACAGCAAACTATTCAGGCTGCAGGGACAGCAAATTGGTCCCTGGCCTCTAAATGTAAAGTGAAGGAAGTCATTAAGCACTGTAAGGTGAATTGACAGCCATGTCTAGACTTGGATTTAGAGGTTAGCTTGAGTTCAAAACTCCAGTCAAGATGAAGCAATTGAATTTTGGAATGTTAAGCTGGTGGAGCTACACACTAGCCTTTCTCCTTAAGGATTTTCTTCTCATGTTTCCCTTCCTGACTTAATAAACAGCTGCAGAAGCTAACCTGGGTGCTCTTCCCAAACATTTGCTCAACTAAAATCTTTGAACTGTATGGTATATCCTTTGTACTGTATGGCATACAGTAGAAAAATGGCTGGTTTTCTCTTGAGTGTATGTGCCCAGCCTAAACACCTAAAGGGTACTATCACTGCCATTTTCATCTTTCCTTCACTGTTGCAAGGGTAAATTAAATTCTCCTCTATTTACCTGAAGTCCATCTTCTCCTTGCAGGGAGCCAGAATTACACTGTTTCATCTCCCTGTAGGTTTTGCATGGAGGCAGCTATTTAGTTGTGTCACTGCACCATGCTGGGCAGTAGTAAGGTAGATAAGGAGGTAACACAGACAAAGCTTCTGTTACAGCAATGGGTTTAGATGGAATCAGAACCCTTTTAAATAATCAGATTAATAGGAAATTACTTCATCTCCAGGCTTGCCAGCAAGGTCTTCAGCAATCCTAGCACAAGCCCCTAACCATGCTGCTGAGTAGTCACTGAATCACAATGTTTTGCCAGCAGAGTAAGAATCTGAACAGTGCTTCAAGTAATAATGGCATTTATAGAAATCCCATTACAGGATTATGAGAAGAAAATAGTTCAGCAGCTGGAAAAAAAAAGGGGGGGAAATGGTAGCTGTGCTAGTAATAACTCGGGGGTGTTCAGTCAAACGGAAAGGAATCCAAGTACAGTAGGTCCTAATGGCTGTAATCAGGGATGGTGGTCAGGGTGTACTCAAGGGAAAGTGTTTCCGGCTCCAGAATTAAGAGTATAAACAAGTTTGCCAGATTCAGTTTTGTTGGTCATGTACAGTTCCTGTCTGAGCCATCAGGGATATTAACCTTCAAGGGCCAAAATCATACTGCATTCTCTATTTAAAATGAGAAAACCGCCAAGGGTCTACATGAAGGCCTTTTATAGGGAAGATGTTTGTCCAAAAGTGTGTGGGACATTTTCCAAACATGGGTGGAAAGATGATGAAAAGTTGCTTTTTGTTCAAGTGCCACTAGTGCCTGGTATCTTTTGAACAACTAGTCTTAGAATTTATTTACAGTGACTACTAATTCTCTCCTGTGTTTCACCTCAGATAAGTTTTCTGCGGCATTGCACCCGACTTCACCACAAGTATGAGTCCATCCCAATGTACCCTCCGCTTACCTATTGTCCTTCTGCACTATAATTTTATCTCCATCTTCAATCAGGTTCTTCTGCTCTGTCACACCATAGCTTTCCCTGCAGATCTATACAAAACCAGGAAATCAATTTTACCAGAAGTACTTTCCAGGGCACGTGCCTACAGTAAGATACAGAGTTCTCTTTCATAGTTGATGACTGGCATATAAAGGGTGGGCCAGAGAAAACTGTATATGCAGAAACTTCTTTTCTCTGCTCTGTGTAGCACACCTACCTTCCATCACTTATATTTGCTGTAGGACTGCTATTAAGTCTAAATGTGGACTCAGAAAGAAAGTAAAAATTACTCTTTTAGATATACTTTCTGTGAAAAAAAAACACAAGAGATTGATAACTAAAAACCTGATTTTTAGCTAAGCCCACAAGCTCTGGCAATAAAAAGGACTCCCTTTTTATAACAGAAACTCAGTAGCTTAATTAATTTGCTCTCACTGGAAAATGACATGACCACGGACATCTTCCTGATTTTGCCTCACCTAAGACGGCACCAGTACAAACCTATATTTTGCACATTAGCTGGTTACCCGAAAAAATTGAAAAAGGGTCAATTTTCAAGTTGCCATTCACAAAAGAGCTTCTGATTTTGACATGCAAGATGAGTTATTAATGTCAAGGTTTGGGACATCAGTTATTTATTCATGTCAAAGTTTTAGCAGATATATCTGTATGTCTTTATATACTATGTAATATACAATGCAAGAAAGAAAGAAAGAATGCCCTTTTGTGTGAAAAAGAAAATGGAGAAAAGTCTCTTGTGCTACTTCAAAGGTATCCTTTTTACACAGTTTGCATTATCATCACTATGGCTTCATTACCTCATCCCAAATTACAGCTCTGTTTTGCAGGAGACACAGTCAGATGCAGGTCTGAGTCACTCCGGAGATAAGTCTGATCTAAGAGAGTTTATGTGCTCTCATTTATGAAACAAGGAAATGGACACCACTCTCCTAGCTCAGCAAGGTTCTTCACAGTGAGTAGCAGTTTCATGTACCTTGTTTTTACCCCAGGGCAGGTCCAAGACAGAGAGTTGAAAACCCATCACTCAAAACCTGTTAGAGCATTAGGACTTCGAAGCAAAGACATTGAAACATGGAAGGCCTTACTCTGCCCAAGTCAGCAGAGAACATAGCCGGAGAACAACAATGTCATTTCTCTTTGTATGTTCTAAATGTCTGCATGTGTTGAGAGCCGTATCTGATATTATATAGTTTATCAATATTGAACTCTTAATTTCAGGGAATCTCTACTGTGTAATAGAAACTATTGCATCTAGGTTATTAGCTATTAAAAAAAAGTCCTTTTACTGCTGCAGTACACAGGAAAGCTGACTACCTCAGCAAGTCTCCTAGCAACAGTCTCCAGCATTTTGTCCCTAAGAAAGTCTGGCCAAGTACACACACTACAAACTTCCAAGTTTAAAAAAAAAATATTAATATTAGGACAGCGAGGGAAATTCTAAATTGTGTTAGCATTTCAAGAATTGACCTAGTGATGTCAAAACCTAACTTCTATTTTCAAGAAGGATTTTGGAATTACTTCTCACGATCTAGCATCAGAAGTTGTCACAGTGACAACACAGTTATTTTGAAAACCACTCTGGTTAATCTACTTACTAGCTCAGTTTTCAGGACCACATATGAAAGAACAAGGGAGGCTGGCAGCAAAGAACATTTTAACATTAACATGGGGTATGTGCTACAGGCGAGTACACAAACAAATAGACAGGCTTCAACTGTACCATAATTACAGAAATTATATATTAAATGTATCTTACTGTAAAATTCAAACAGAATGTCTCTTCCACATCTTCCCCAGGGTAATCTAAAAGTTGCTGAAGACTCCTACATAACACGTAGGGAAAGAAATGAGAAAAAAAATCAGATATTTAAAAAGCCATACATCTAACAGGGAAAACAAATTCAGCAGAAGCAAACAGCATCATACATCTGGGTAACAGAATTGCAAGAGAGAATCTGAGTCACCCCAAGTGGTAAGAAAGAAATATGCCTCAAATAAAGAGATGTTTTGTAGGAAGCAGGATAAATGTCAATCCATTGAAATTATCAATACAGTCCGTGCCTACTTAGTACATGGATCACCTTTAACTGGATTATGTTTCTAGTTCTTAACTTCTAGTTCTGTTATCACCACACAAAGGTCTGAGGGAGTGGAGGAAGAGAGAGTGGTGGATTATATCTGTATCCTCATCACGTAAAAAATACTCTCCTGTCTCTCAAAATCCTGCTGTTGTCTTCCCTGGCATTTTATCTCATTATTGTAAATACAGCTGTTCCTTGGTGCAAACAAATCAGATGGAAACTCAGAAGAAAAAACTAAGATAGCAGTCAGACAGTGGGATCTTGACTTCTCAGTGTCAGAGGGAACCAATATCCCCATGCAATTAGGCAGAAAGATTTAATACACCGTTTAGAAAAAGTAATTCTTTCACTGTATTCAACTTCTTCCTGGCATGGGAGCAGGTCACAGCTACACTGGCTCAGGGATGAGACAATTCACAACATTACATACAGTTCCCACCCAGGGCTACATCAGGAGACACACAGCAGATCTAACTCAAGCCTGGCTTGAGGGAAAGGCTGAGACTGTGATCTGGGATCATGCATGCAACCACCCCTGTTCTCAAAGGGGTGTGCTAGGTATCTTTTGGCTATGCTGATACCCAGTTTCAGGGGGTCAGGAAGGTGGGAAACTAAGCAGATGGATCCAATAGCCTGTGGGAGAGAAGTCTTACATGAAATTCACCACCAGCTCATATATTTCGCTATGATCACAGTCCCCCAAATTAACCAGTCACTCAGAAGGATCAGGAGGTGTTTTATTGACCAGCTTTTACCTAGTTTGGCATTTCTCATTCTCAGCTAGATGGTCTCCCTTCCCAGAAAAGCTGCAAATTTTGTTTTTCATACCTTCCTTCCGTAGGGGATAGCTCCTTCAAATCCTCTAGGCAGGGCTTCACGTTCAAGAGTTTTTTGTACAGAGCCAGGGGAAAGTGAAGGTCTACCACTGTGAAATTGTATATTGCAAGACCACATATGATGCCAATCAAGTGAAACCAGTTGTGTTCTACAAAGCACTGCAAAACCACACAGAGAAATCCTGATGAGACACACTGGTGCAATGCACAGTATTCTTTCCTCCATGCACTAAGATGACAGCCTTTGCTTTTCCAGCTGGGACAAAATCAGAGAGCTCCCATCAGGTCCCGGTGTTGTTGTGAATTCCTTGCTGGAGTGCGGCACAGAAATAAAGATTCAGAAACCATGTTCAAATACTTTTGTAAGCCATGGTTAGCTGTGGAAACAGCAACAGCAGCTTTCCATCTTATCTGCCTTTTATTTCCTATTTACATACCTCTGCATTTAGACATTAACAACAATTCTTTCCCTATAACCCATTCTATTTGCAATTAAAAGCTTTTCCATAACCACAGTGCCACCCAGGCAAATATACCAGCACAAGTGCTGGCATATTGACCTTCATTTCTTCATATATTTACTCTCACACTGTTATGTCAGTCACTGCCTGTGTTTGTTAAATGTTCTGAGTATGTGACTCATTTTCAGTGCTTGCACTGTCACTATTCTTGGTGTCAAAAGACTTGTTTTGTAGCACTAACATGAGGAGTGGTTGCTCTATAACATTGTTTACAAGTTATAAAAGGTACCATGTAATTTCCTTCTTTGTAAAATATAATTAATAAATTAAAAAGAACCCCACCAAGGCAGCTACAACTTAGGGGAAGATTGACAACGCCATTTCCCATCTTGCTACCTAGGAAGGTGAAGAAAAGGATATAAACTACCATCTCCAGCATAATGCTATCTGACACATACAGATCTTGCACTCCAAACTTTCCCAAAACCAACCACCTGCCAGTACAAACCATGTGTTTTGCTGTTTAAGAGCTTCCTCACATAAAGCCTTAACAAGTTTAGATCCTGAAGGCGATAGTGATGCACGACTAAGTGGATTGGTTGCAATTATGTGAACGGCAAGGGAGGCACAGAATTCTAATGCCATTACCACCTAAACCTCTCGTTCTGTACAACAGCACATGACAGTCACATTCATGATAACAAGAGTTCTATTAACTGTCATTTGACTCTTAATACAAGTTTTATTATGGGATAAGAATAAAGAGAAAGAGCCAACTCCTTAATAGGCACAACCATTGCCATTCTACTAAAGTTAATGGACCTATCTACACTAACTTAAAATAGAGTTCACATTGTATCATGGGTGGAAAACAAGAGGAAGATAATTTCTTTCCCATAGTTTGCCACTAACTTCCTTGTCATTTAAATGCAGCATATTATTTCAACCTGCATGTACAGAGGGCAAGGGCTTACCGTGTCTGAGAACCACAACAGGTTTGACTCTGGGTAGTAAGTGAACATGCCATAGATAGGGTTGAGGAGTTCTTTTAAAAGCAGGAGGAAAAATTCCTTTGTCACTCCCCCAGCATCAACAGCTTCCTCACCATCAAAGATGACCTGTAGAAAAAGCAGGTCAGCAACAGGGATGCAGAGCTGAAACTGAGTGAATCAGGCATCTTTCTAATTGGAAGCCATGCAAAGCAATTTGTCCAAAGTGCCCAAACTCACTGCAACCTATGAGCTCATTTCAGTGCTCTGCTTTGCAGGGACAGAAAGGTAACAGCGGGTGGCAAATCAGATATTTTGAAAGTGTTTAACTCCTCGTGCAAATCATAAATAACCACCTGTTGTACCAATAACCAAAGGAGCAACGTGATAGCAGCTACTGAACGCTGTAGCAATCTCTCAGAGACAAAACATGTCCTATTGGAAATAGCCTGTAGAAGGGCAAAACAGACACTGAATAATATCACAGAAATGTTTTCTCCCCTGCCCCTTGTACACTAGACATACTGGGAAAAGAGAGTAAACCCTCTGCTTGCCACTTTGTAAGCTGCCCCCTGCCAAGACACCCCAGGAGTCAGAAGAGAGAAACACTCAACCTTCGCCTTGATTAGATCAAGTGTTCCTGTGTGCTCTACCTACGCAGAAGCTACTGTACACTGGTGAAGTGGCAATGTGAACGGCTGAAAGGCTGCAGAAATGTTTGCTGGGTGAGAGAGTGCTAAAGATATGGGGAAAACTTACTTTAAGAGGTTTTTTCAAATCAATGTCTGAATGGATGCTCAACTCCCTTAGAGCATCACCAACTAAGTTACTCCTGCGAACATGAAGTACCAGGAAAGGGCTTCTGGCCAGCAGAGGCTCCAGTGTGAGAAGCATAAAGACATTCTGCAAATTTGCACCATTTATTGCAACCTGTAAATAAAAGAGAGGTGAAAACCAGCCACTGCTCAACTTCTTTCTTCCTGTGAAAGGAAAACAGTTAACAAATATATGCCTGGTGTTCCTTTCTGAGTTATGCTTTTATTTTGGTTTCCCCAGGATTCAAGAATCACATGCTCACTCTGCACAAGTGTGTGTGCCTGTATGACTACAGGTATTTCCCATACCATTTCCCATACCAACATGTTTTGAGTCCACTGATCAATTCACCAAGTTTGAGCAACAAAGAGATCAAATTCCTGAATTTTTTTTTAACACTAGGCAGGTGGGTGGTAAGAAGAAGATTTATTCATGCTCTCAGCGAGTCCAGAAAGTAAGTGTGAACACACCCTGAGAAGAGTCAGAGAGCTCACGAGGGGAAGCAGTGCTACAAACACACCAAGCAAGGAGACAGTTGACAACTGCATCTGGCAAGGCACCAGGGAACCCACCACATCCAATTCAAAGCCCTCATCCACGTGGATTTTCCGGAGTTCGGCCAGGTATAAAGTCCAGTCAAAGCTTTGGCCACATACAGTATACCTTTTTCATGCACTGTCCATGGTAAATGGCAAATTCACATTTGAAAATTCAGTTTCAAAGTCAGTTAAACCTGAGACAGAAATCCACCGGAAACTAGGCTTCCTCCATTCCAGCACTCACAGAACAACTGGTTTCTCTGACCCTACGTGGTTGCCTTCCTTAAGATCCTACCTCTGGGGGCAGCAAAACCTTTACCAGTCTGCTCTTCTGCCAAGACAAGGCTGATACCCTCCTCTCAGCAGTGCACTGCTCACAAACTGGGCAGCTGAAAACATATGCAGAAGGGTGACAAAATGAAAGCAGGAGAAGGTGCTTGCAGCATCCAAGCATAGGTCAAGCCTCTTCTACCTTGCTGCAGGCTATGTGCCCAAGCAGCCACAGAAGAGCTAAGAGATGGGCATTACCTGGTGCCAGCACCATGGCCACAAGTAACTGTGATGAGTTTTCCACCCTGAAGGAATCTGACAACCGAGGACCTCAGCAAACTCATTTCACAAAGGATGGGACTAGTCCCAGACCCAGCTGCACTGGAGGAAGGGTCAGTGCCCAGTGCTTTGCCTCTCTCAGGAGGCCCCTGCGTGAGCAATGCCTGGTGCTGGGACATTTTCACTGGCACAGAGGCCAGCTGCCCTTGTCACAGCCTGGCTGTGAGCTGGCTTGGCTGCCACCTACAGGGTAAGGGTAAGGGTGCTGGAGCTGAACACCTCCTGTCAACAGGCCCTCCTGGAGGGCCTCGGGTCTGTGCCCCTCCCAGCAAACAGGCAGGTGGGGCTGCTGACAACAGCTCCTGCTTGCAACCACAAACAGCATCAGCAGCTGGTCTTCAACACTCACTTCATTGTTAGAAGTAACAACCACTCCTGCATTAGGCAGAAACTTGAAGAAGTGTCCACTTACCAGAAAGTTTGTCTAATTCTCCAGTCTAATAGCTCCTCTAATAGAAACCTCACCTTATTTCTTATCCTTGGACTATCATAAATACAAAATTACTCCTTCCCTCTATGGTTTAAATTTCCATCACATGCACATCTGGTAGTTCTGATGTTGCCAAACATTTTGAAGTGAAAAGACACCAAGCACTCCCTTTGCAACACCCAGGGCAAAGAGGTTTTCCAGCTACTATGCTCTCCTGTATCATGGAAACAATAATGTGATGCACACACCAACTCCCAGCTGACAACCCTTTCCAGGTAGGCACCATTGCAAAAGGCAGAGAAAGAAATGTGGCAGGAAAATTGGGAGAGAGAATGATTACCTGCATCTGTAGTTCTGCGTCTGTCTGTAACATCTTGGTCTTAGCCTGAGCATCAAAGATGAAAGGATAAGAGCAGAGGGTCACAGCATCCTGCAAGAAAGACAGGCAGATTAGTTCCTATCTACAGCTTTCACAACACTTCTCTAAACAAGAGTAATGAAAAACAATTTTCTTACCTGCATGATAGATGGCCTTACTTTCTGTGAAAGAAAAAGAGAAATATGAAAATCTTTTACTCCTTCTATTTTTGTTTCTTGTATTTTTTTTTTATGGATTCATTCAAAGGTGACCCAAAGTAAATTCTTCTCGTCTTGCACCAACAACCCATTTTTTTCCTCTTAAAGAAAAGCATGGGAACTTCGTCTCAAGAAAACACACAAGTCTAATACAAAGCATGAACATCAAACATTACTGAGGACTAACTGGCATAGAAGCCTATGTTAGCCTACCATAGGTGAAACTCACTCTTAGGAGGAAAACCAAAAAAAACTACTCCCAAGGCAGAAACCGTATGAAACAATAGGAGACACCATAATGGCAATACAAGAACACCCCTGCAATGCAAGTTACTCATCATTAGCCACATCAACACATTTTTAACTCTTTTTAACTACCACTTACATAAATTTTAGTCAGTATTTTATTGTTCTGCTCACTAAAAGTAAGCACACAGCAGCACTACTTAAATGATGGAAAGCGGGGGCGGGGGGGGACGACAGCACACACAACATTTAGAAAGTCCATAAAAGCTCACACAAAAATTATCGCTACAGTCAGGTTTTAGTCTTGCAGCATCTCTGGGCAGTTTTTTGGTGGTTTTTTCACACTTGGGATTCCTTTCCTTGCTATAATAAATAATCTCACCGGGTTCCCACACAGCATATTCAAGCCCTCAGTTTAGTTATCTCCTTTCTTACAGATGGGAAAGTGAGACATAAAAGAGGTGAAGGGTCTTACCCAAGATCACCCAGCAGGTTACTGGAAGAGCCAGGAATAGAACCCACATCTCTTGAGGCTTGGTTCAGTCCCCTAGCCAGAACGCCACTGCCTCCTCTTACAGAGCAACATTTTAAGATCACTGGCTACATTATTCACAATACCTGCCTAAACAGCAGAAGTAAAGGGTAAAAATTATAATTTTAGAATACAGGACTTGGTTCCTGAGGTCTCGATAACATTAAAAGGATCCAGTGACTGAATTAATCCCCTTGTGCAAGGAATAAATGAAATTCACATGAATAATCACAGAGACTTTTGCAAGCGTTATTAAATATTGTTAGCTCCAGCTCTTCTGACAGCCTTATTTTTAAGTCAATTTTGTCAAGCCACCGAGTACTCAAATCTGAGAGATTTAATGTACCGATGCCCCTATACTGAATAGATTACACTCTCATTAAGGATATAGAAAATACAGATCTACAACCAGAGGCACAAACATGGACAGCTGTTTCATGACTATATAGAAAACCTCTTACCATTCCAGCCTGATGCAAGAACCACATGAGATAATCCTCCTGAATGTCCACCAAGCTGGAAATCTCAGGGATATAAAACTTATCATATTCCACATGTTTAACCTTCTGATTTACCTAGTGAAGAAAGCAGATGGTTTTTAACATATGGATATATTCACCACTTTTCTCAGAACATGCAGATTTGGTTTCATAAAATCAATTATAGCAGCTTGCAAAGCAAGGACAGAGAAAGTCTTCCAAAAACACATGGTCTCTTATATTTTAGTACAAACCAAGAAGAATCAAGATAAACCTCTTTCTGACTTATTTTAGCTCCCTCTCCTCCTCACACAGACTACCCAGCAACAACACAGTGGTAGCAGAGACCATCAAGAGACAGGTATTTGTGATGCCATAGTGCACACAGTCTGGTGGCTCAGCAGCAGCACTCTTTATATTTCTAGTGTTTGAGACAGGCCTAAGCAATCTTCAAGCACTTTGGATTAAGGAAAATCACTACTATCTTTCCTAAGTGGTATCTTGGTGGACAGTGACACAGCTTACAAGCCAGAGTCCATGACCACTGTGCCCCTGACAACTGGCAAAGGGCAGACAAGACTGAATCATCTTGAGCCAACACATGCCCAGGCTTTCCCCTTACCTTGTGGAGTTTCTCCAGGAGTCTGAGAGCAGCTGTAATGTAGCTGCTGAACAGGACTGGAATCAACAGCGTCTTCCTTCCACTGAGGAGGTAAACCACTGCACCTTTATACAGGTCCACTAGCCTGAGGAAATATCTTGGGCACACTTGAGACCACCAGTTATCTGGAAAGCAGAGGACATCAATATAAACCTGAATTAAAGGTCAGAGTAACCCCTAAATAAGAAGTTATAGCTGAAAATATGGGAATACACCTGAAGACTCTTTCAAAAAACTTCCTCATTTCTGCCCTAGCTGTAGCAGCAGGAAAGTGAGGCAGAGTCATCTAAATATCCGAAACTGAAAAGCTCTTCCCTTTCCACTCTCATACAACCACCCTTGTCATTACCAAGCCCAATCCCTGATCAGTGCAAGAGCCTGAATTTGAGGGTTTTCAACCTTTAATTCAAGTATCTGGTATTCAAGATACCGTGATCTGGTGGGCAAACAGGTGTCTCTCAGGAGCGATAAGAGTTGCCTGGGCAATTCTCTGCAGTACCACATACTTTTCTAGCAGTTGTTAGAGTGTGTCTCCTGGCACATCTGCACTAAAGGTCTAACCTTCTCTAGAGAGGCTGATTTCTTTCTTGCCAAGGACAGGTAACTCTTAACTCTCCTCTGAAGGGACCCTGACTATCAGCTTCTTTGCTAGAACCAATCCACCTGCAAAGTAGAAGCTGGAGCCCAGGACACCATCATGTCAACTGTTAGAAACAAACACCAGTTTATCCTCCCAAGTGTCAACACAACAATAGATTCTGACAGGCAAAATACGAGAATCCTCTACATTTCTGTAAGCTAAACATCACAAGGACCACTCTGGGTAGAGGAGGAAACTTGGATCCAAAGCCTCTCTGAACTAAAAAAAAGAAAAATAAAAGAAAAATATCACTAAACCTCAAAATAACTTTACTGGAGTGATGCTTCTGGAGGTCTCAATGCATCACAAGTATTTTACATGATGAGATTTAGTACAAGACAGTCTTAAGAAACAGAGTAAGCTAACAGGAACAGTAATAGTTCAACAAACATAAGTAACAATCATTAAGCAGCATATGTTCTGCTTGGCTCAAAATAAGCTCAGGAAAAAATATGAGAAATTAAAAGACTCAGAAGTGGAAGAAGAGTTTACTGTTCAGCTTGATCACAGACCATCAACACACCAAGATGTGTATCCCACATCTTATAAAGGACAAAATAACTTAATGCTATATTTAGCATATTATTTTATTTACCTTATACAGAAAGAATATTCTAAAGTGAACAACATCTGATTAAGTTTAAGAAAATAAGATCATTTAATCTTCATGATACATAAAAATCTATATTCCCAGAGAGGCATGCAAACTTATCTGGAATTGAGCCTCTGAATATAGGTGAACTAGAGAAGGTAAATTAGATTAACCCCTCTAGTAAGTGTTCTTTGAAACAATATTTTACTTCTAAATTAAAACAATTCTTAAACCTGATTTTTTTTTCTCATTTATCATCCACACCACCATAAATTTTATATGCTTGACATTATTGTAACTAACTTCCCATCTCTTACCTGCATGACACATTCTTAATTTCCTCAGAGTTCATGTTTAAAATTCAAATCCTAATTCTCTTACATGGGAACAGAGGTTTTTGGGGGGAGGATTCCTAGAGTCATTTTGTTTCCCAGCTGCTTTTTAGAGGAGACTGCTTCATAACAACACCTATCACAAATTATACCCAACTGCTGCCACTGTAACAGTAGACCCAACACAAACTGGTGACTGAAAAATCCTAAAGGCAATACTTTGTGTCCCAGTTGGATGTTGAGAGCAACATGGATCCTAAATGACAGACTCTTACCAAGAACTTTGCTGGGGTTGGTATCTAGACGCAGAATAGCCATTGCTAGAGGAAGTGTTAGAGAGATATAATACTTGGAGTCTTGGAAGGGTGGGAATTCAGGGAGAATCAGATAGATCCTCATTGCCTCCACATCTGGTGGTGAGCTGGACAGCTGAGGAATCAAAAAGCTTTCAAAGCTCTTGAGTATCTAGAGGAAAACAAAACAAAAAAGACAACTTATTCTGGGTGATAGAGCACCTACAATGTAGATGATGGTTAAGAACTGATGAAATGGTCAAACTCTGTTTTAAAAGTCAAACCCAGAGTGAAAAAACCCAAAGCTATAAATATTATAGCTAAAAGTGGCAAGGGGAACATATACGCTTTTATCCCACAGCTCTGCACTTCTGAAAGAAATTCTCTGACTTAGAATAAATTATGCAACCATAAAGTACTCAACTCCTGATAGATACATAGTAATTATTTACAAGTATAACATACACAGAATTAATTTCAACAGACATTCAAGTATTAAGTGTCATTTCAAAACAAGTCTTAGAGACATGTTCTGAGAAGGTCAAAATCAGCCCAGGTCAATGGAGAAGTATCCACTGATACCATGAAGTGTCTGGCCTTTAGATTTGCAATACAACTCTTCCCCAAAAATGCTGCTGGTACTTGCATGTTAGAGAGGGATAAAGCTTTAATTTCCCCTCTGAATACCCAAAACCCCAGAAGTGCATTACCTGGTCTAGGAGAATGGAGTGCTGAGAGTTCATCAGCTTCTCAAACAGCACTCTGGTAGAGTTCAGATCAATCCCTGGGATCTTTGGACTGGTTTTAAAATGTTCATCGATTCTTTAAAAAAGAAATCACAGACAGACAGGCGTAAGTTTAAGGAAGAGACACCATTACCCACATACTGACGTGGCCTGACAGCAAGCAACGGACAAATGACCTCTAGGGAATTCGTAAGACCAGAAACTAGGCAGAAGTTGGAGTCTTCTTGGTAAAAACAACTCTCCCTTCTAAATTCCTCTGGGCCTTGGTTAGGGCTGGGATTCTTGCAGAGAAACACTTTATCAAAGTCTTTGGTTTCCCCAGGACTCCTTCACTGACTTAAGAGCCCACCTAGACAGGCTGGACTGTTTAAAAAAACCTACCTGATACCTATCATATGTACCAGGGTCCTCTGTGTTGTGTTCATACACAACTGTCACACCTAAATCTGCTCCATCATAGTCAGTAAGAAAAGGAACTGTCATACAAGAGGACATCAGATGAGGGTTTTCAAAAGAAAACATGGAGATATTCAGAGTAGTAACTTTTTTGGCAATTCCTCTCTCAAAACTTTCTAAAACTAAACAACCACAATCAAAACACAACAGAGTTGAGAACAGCCTTTGCATGGTCTTTAGTTGTAGCAAACATGCTGTCCTTTCTGCTGTGCTTGAAAGGCTTTAATTTCTCAGGCTACTTGTGTAAGAGGGATAGTGAAGGCAAGCTTTGGAAGACAGCAGTCCAACAGCCAGCCTTGGCAACACCAAATGTCCAGTCCAGCAGGTGAGTTACTCAGCTGAGCATCAAGAGCGTGATCAGCATCTACAGCAGAGGCTTTCCCCACTGCTGTCTGCAGTACAGCTGCACATAAACCCTTGCAGTTGCTAGTATAAAAAGGTCATTGTTACAATTCCATTGACCTCAAGGATTTCTCAAGTCTGCCACTACTCATTCAAGACAGCACTGTATTAGACACTCTGAAGGAAAAGGTAGCTAATAAAAAGGGGATGCATTTGTCAGTTTGATGGTGTGACTATAACAAAATGACAAGCTAAACACATCCTGCTGTAGTAGAATGGCTGTTTCCATCACAGCACAGGCACCAGGCTGGAAATAGCTCCCCAGAGACACACTGTGGTACAGAGCACTTCAGGCTGTGCTGTGCAAAAGCAGTACTGAGGCAGGTTCAGTCACACTGCCACAGAGAAGCTGCTCTTCCATCTAATCCTGTGCACCACAATCCTGTATTGCAAACGGGCCTATATGGCGTTAGGATACCAGAGGGATATACTGGGGTATTTCTATCAAGTGCACTGTGAGGTAAGACTTCACATATAAAGGTACAGTTAAATACAGCCTCGCTTCAGTGAGGTTTCAGAATTTATCATTAATTTGGCCAAATATTTTCTGTAAAAGTTAAGTCCTGCACTTGCTAGGACATCGCTAAAGTGGAAGAACAACTGCATTGAGGTGATGAAGTCATAAACTCCACTCATTTCCACATTCAAAGGAGACGTGAGACTTCAAAGTGACTCAACAACTTGGATTGAGTCACCTCAGTGAGTGTTTTAAACCAACATGAGCAACTCTTCTGATGCAATAACATGCTATCTTGTCACAACTCTAGGAGTAGAAACCATTGGGCAAGCAGAAAAACACAAGAATGAGTAAATTGTTTTCTTTTTAAGTTGCTCTTGGAATATATTATGCAAAGATTACTCAGAGTAACTGAGTTTTTCTTCATCTAGTTACAGGTCATTTATTCATCACATCATCATAAAAATTTCTCCTCCTCCCCATCTTACGCTGTTACCTCATCGGTATTTACAGACACAGCCAACACAAGCCTTCCCAACCCACAGCCTTTCACTCAGCTATGTATACCACATCCTTGTCACCACCTATTGTTGGTTACACCCATTTGAAATACCTCCTTTTTTAAGCAGGATGTCACCTAGAAGAAAAGTGATTCCATGCTGCCCCAGGTGTATTTTCAAGAGCAGCCTGTGCTGAAGTGTCCTTCCACATGCACCAGCCCCCACCAGTTAACTCAGCTGGGTAAGAGACTATTCAAATACCTGGCATAACTCATTTCCTTTAATGTCATATTCCTATCCCTCTCTTTTAAAGATGATGATACTCACTTTGTAAGGAAAAATTACAGTTGTGACAACTCCAAGAAATCTGTGCCTTATAGTACACTCACCATGCACTTTCTTAGACCATTTGCCTTCCTTACCCAGGTCTGACCAGTCACCTCTTTAGGGGACACTCTCTGCCCCTGTCTCCCATCTGATAAAAAAAATCAAATCCCACTGCAGCAGTGAGTGAAGTAAAGGGAATCCAGTCTGCCTCAAGGGAAAGCCACACTTCTGGAAGTTTGCCACTTACTTCTTCTCCAAGAAGCTTCCATTCCAGCATGCAGCTGAGGACAGTATCTGAACAACACTACTGTTTGCAGCAAGAAGACAAAAGAAAACAGAGATACAGGTTAAGAGTGGATGTCCCAGCAAATCTCTTCAGCTCTCTTCCCTTCCTTCTATGGGAAACAATGTCAGGGTCATCCCTTCAGAGGCACAGAGGGCAAGAAGTTCATTCAGGATCATGTAATGTCCCTCTTTGAAAGGAGTGTTAGCAGTGCCTCTTTTCCATCTACGCTGCCCTTCTCATGGCAAGCACACTTGGGAAGGAACTTAATCAGTCTGTTCACAAGTTCTTGCTGCTTTTCATGAACTCTAAGCACACAATGAAAGACAACTTTAGAATCCATTTCCCACCCACCATTTGCAATGTTGAGGCAGCCTCAAGTTCCTCTGGTTTTGCTCGGAAGTTCTCACCTGGCAGCTTTGTGACTGGCAACTGTCCTCCCCTTGGAAATGACCAAGAACCACACTTGAAAAGGTTGCTAAATTTCAAGTGAAAGCATGGCACGGAAGCCAACAAAATTATTTCTATAGAACTTTCAACAAAAGGCTTGTCCAGTGCCACAATACCTACTTGACAGAATTAGAACTGTTCTTTTCTAAAAGCTTTTGCCTCCAGACATCTATAGTTTCATCATTTATTAAACAGGTGTAACGTGTTTCATTTATGGTCCGGAAATCATCAGCAGGCAAGGAATTCTGTGAGAAGATACAGATTTCAGCAAAGACAAGGCTTGTAAAACAATTCCTACCTATCCATAATCTCTGTTTTAATATATAACTGATAGCTTCCTTAGTGTGGTCTCTGAAAAGGTTTGGTTAGGAACTTGTGGCATTACAAAGAAGTCCAAAAGGGAAGGCATGAAGAGGTATGGAAAAAAACCATCATCAAATATATTTTAAAAAGAGGAAAATAAAAAAAAAACATTTCCCTCTTAAATACTGCCCTATATAACTACAGGCTTACCACATTAATTCTAGAACTATTTCCATTACTCAAAAGTGTATGTCAAACACTTACTGAAAGAAAAAAGAAGACAAAAGCTGAAAAACCAAATTAGCACTGAGCCCTCTATCCCACATAGCTTGACAAAATCCCAGTGTATGTGGTTCATGGCCCTACACACTAATCATGCAGACCCCAATGCCATAGGTGGAAAGCAGCCCTTTGCTTCCAATATGCAAAGATTGGAATCCCCTCCCTGCTGATCAAAGTGAAATCAGGATCATCCCAATGGCTTGGATGTGCCTCTAAAAGGAAGGCAACTTTCAGCCACTCCTCAAGAGCTGTAAAACTGTCATAGCTGGCAGAGTTTGTATGGCAGAATGGACTCCAAAGTAACACTTCAATTTCAAAAGATTCTAGTAAAAACAAAAGATGCCTTGTGAAGGCTGGCACAGAGGAGCAGACTTGAAAAGATATTTCATTTGTTTTACCTCATATTTGGAGCAAAGCACAAATGTTTGGTCTCCTCCAGAGAAGATATGTTTAACAATGTGATATTTACAGGCGTCTGTTGAAGAAAGACACAGATGTGTTAGAGGTTGACGAATGCAAGTCCCTACTGTGCTTTCTTCCCCACATTTGCACTGCCTGTACAACTACAAGGAGCACCTGGGTCCTTTGAAGGCCAGACTGAAATCAGCTGGAACTCAAGCACTGTAGCACTTTCTTGAGAAGTACACAGGGTCTGGCAGGAAGGAAAAGTTGTCATTTTTAAAATGCAGTAGGGACTTTAAAGAGAGAACAAAGCCTTCAGAACTCACTATTAGTACAATTTCTGAAGTCTCAAGATTGCCAAATGCTGAACTCTGCCATAAAAAGAGAAAGGGAGAGCAAAAGGTCACCCAGTAATTTCCATAGTGCATTTGGGGATTCTTTTGCTATTTCCAGAAATTTCACGGAACAATGTTAAGATGTCTTTAGACAGCCATGGGTGAAATGAAATTATTTATGTCCAAATTGTCATACTACATACCAGGTTTCCCTGAGAGTTGCCCATTATGAGCTGCCCAGTGACCCTTGACAGGAGAGGGGCACTTAACATTGCAAGTGTGCCCCGTTCCCAGCTGGCCTCTTGTTCCACAGCCAAATGCATAGATCATTCCTGAAGAAGGCACAAAGGCTAAAGTGTGATGTCTGTAAGAGATGGGTACAAAGTTTGAGCCTTGTTTAATAATAAAAAGAAAACGCACACTAAGAGGAAAAAAATCACTAAAACCAAACAAACAAACAACCAACAAAAGCCAAACAAACAAAAACAAAAAAGAAAAAGTAATAAAATCAAACCAACAAAACAAAGGCAGCCTAAAACTTACTCTCAGTTCCCCTAGGCCAGGCGCTGTTGCCAAGCAGCATCTTTACACGAGCACCAATGCTCAGTTTTTGCCACCTGATGGCACCAGTTTATGGGATGGAGCTCTTTAGGTGGAAATGACAAAGAGCAGCTTGTGCCAGCACTGTGTTGGTATCAGGCTCACAGTATTAGCTTAGCCATTTGCTAAGCCTGTACAAATCAAAAGCCAAAAACACACCACTAGCATTACTAACTCACTTTTCATAAAAGGGGCTGGAAACTTGTGACCAAATGGGCCACTGCTTTGAACTCTTGCTGAATTATTAAGATGGAAAAGTATCTTTTACAGGTAACAGCACAGGGTTCAACCCCAACTAAAAACCAGTCTCCTTTAGAGGGCCTTAAAATTCTCATGGAAAGTAAAATTTAATTAATTTAGTTTTGACACAGAGAATGCAGAAGCAAGACTATCCCCCCTATCTACATGACTCAGTATCAGCATTAATCTCCACCAGAGAAAATTTCTGACTGCACAGAGGACTTACCTGCCACAAGCAATCTGGGATACTTCACTGCCCATTAGCTCAAGAACTCTTCGGGGGTTCACTTCATCATTCATGGAGTCATGTCCCAGTTGCCCACAGGAACCTGCACCGAACGTGAACACCCCTCCACTCTGTTAGCAAATCAAACAGCATAGTCTCCATTTAGGGACCCATAACCCAGCAGTATCTGACTCCAGTTTCAGTATGAGCCCAAGCTTAGGCAGAGATTGCTGGGGATTTCCAAAGGATTCAGAAGAGAAATTTGGGATCTGCTAATGCAGCTTCCAAATAAGCTACCTTGCCACCCATCAGAAATGAACGGAATTATCTTTAGGTATGTCTAAATTACAGAAGCTTCCCTCCACCATCACCAGATGAATCTGAAATCCCAGCAGGGTTTAAACATTTCTGAGCAGCCAATACTTTACACACATCTCTGTCAGCTGCTGATCAAAAACACCGTGACTTTTTTCTTTGAACATGAGCTTCTGCAGAACTGATCTTCTACAATGGTGTTGTTCCCACAGGGATCCCAAAGTCAGCTATTAAATTCATTTTACAGTGGAAGACACTGAGGTACCAAAACAGGAAGCAACAGCTACAAAGTGGCAGAGGCAAGGCAAGAACTGAGACGTTATCTTTCAAATTCTAGCTCTCTCCTCTGTTCACAGAGCTATACACCACTCAGAAGTAGCAGGTTTGGAATTGTAAACCTCTTGTAAATGCTGAGAGTGACTGTTTCATTTAAACACTCATTCGTTTTGGCTTTCATCTTACTCCAATGCACACTATCACACTATTTTCCAACAAAATGCTATTTTCACCCCTTTGGATGTGCATGTTAATTTTTTTTTGCTCAAAGCTAATTTCTTTAAGCAATTCACCTGAGTTCTGCTATTCATTGCCACAGTTTATTAACATCTTCATCTTCAAAACCAGCAAAGGATCATGTTGGCAATAAATCTCAGAACAAATAATTAGGCTATACTTTCCACTTAGTTTCTTTTACTGGAGTCAGAAGGAATACAGTAAGTCAATCTGTTCTTTTCTACCATTACTCAAGAAACTACTGTGAAACCACCAGGCAGGTAAGACAGCAGCCAGGGTTCCCAAGTTAGCATCTTTACCTTTGTCAGGACTGCTGTGTGTTCCTCTCCACAGCTGATGTAAACAACCTTCTGAGATCGCAACAGCTTCACATGGCAAGGGGATTCTCGGTCTGCATTGAAGACAAAATAAAGAAGCTGTTTCATAAACACAAACCTACATGTCTGAGAAAACCACTGGCAGTCTGACTTTCAGACTTGGTCTATGAGCACAAGGGAAGCTTAAACAATGGTTTAAACCATGTCCTTAAGTACTTCACTGTCACTTTTCCTCTCCAATTGTTACAAGACTTGACTGACTCGAACAAAATTGTCCAGAGCAAGAATAAAAATGTTGAGAATCTTGTATAAACTCAACATGCACTTGCCATGTGGAGATATGATGAGCGCAGCCTAGCTACATCCACCTTCAGCTTCATGCCCCATTTTAGACTCCTCAGTGATGACTGCAAGCATTTGTTTCCAAAACCTTGCTTAGACCTTTTCCATATAGAACAACCCTGACACGCGGGAGACACTTGTGCAACACACACCACAAGCTGAATCTCAATGTGCATTTAAATACCCAGCCTTCCTTCTGTTGTCATCCTCTAAGCAGATCCTCCTACTTGCAAAGGCTAATCACTGCCAACCATTAAGTGATGCTCTTCTCCTTCTCTCTGACATTCCTACTCATTATAAGTGTGTCTCCCAGGGATGAACACAGTAAGCAAGGTTTTACTGATGTAAAAATAAAAGCTAAGCATTTCAAGGAGCAGTAGGCACCCCAAAACAGTTACATAATAAGGGGAGCAGCTGTTTACTTTATACCAACAAAAACTCAGGTTTCTACCTATAGAAGTTGCCCACTATTTAAGATTCTCACCTAAGGAGTTATAAGGTGCTTTTCTTCTGGGTAGTGAAAGGAAAATGGTCACATTTCCATGGATTTAGAATTGAGAGCAGATTTCATTTACTTTTTTCTATATTTTACCACTCTGATCTTTCTTTTGACAGGAAGGACACCTACCTCTACAGCATAATTGTTTAAATAACAAGTGTTGCAGAATCCCCATGTTTGTAGACTTCACTATTCACGTTCACCAAGTATAATTCACACTGTCTTACCGTGATCCACTTACTATAAATATCACATATTTACTACAGTGCCACGCACTCAAGGGTAAACAGAGTATGATCCCTGGCCAGCAACACCCTGTGAGCAGATGCCTATTCTGTGCATTTAAGATTAGCCCCATGTCAAAGCAAGCCTCTCATATGTAACCTGCAGCTCTGTTGAAATTAGAAGGAATTGCCTGGCAATCTACGTGGAAAAAACACTGCTGCTCTTATATTAGATCACCTCTAGTTTACATACAGTACAAGACAACAGACCTGTAGCATTTCTGAGAGAAGATAAAATATGTTACAAGTTTTACAAGTGTGTTTCGTACTCCTAAAAGTGTGAAGCAAGACAAAAACATGCATACATACAACATATTAACCTCCTTTGCTAAACTATAGGCTGTTTTTTGAGTAATTGCTTTAAACATGTTTCAGTTGGTAAGGTGGGTTGTCAAAATGCTTCCTTTCATTACAGATACACAAAATGTGAGGTAACCCTTTGCCCTTGCAACATACAGTGTTTATATGCTACTGCATTATGTAACATAATTACAAATACATACATCTTGTGTACTCACTTATGCAAAATAAGTTATCTGTGCATGCTAGGTACCAGATCAACACTCAGCAACTATGCAGAGCTTAAAGCTATTCAGCAACTACGCAGAAAATGAAAAAGAGGTTGATTTGAAGCTTCGAAGAAAATCTCCCATTCATTTGTTTTATTGCAAAAAGTTAAGAATGTGTGAACAACAAGCACAGGAGATCTGGGCTTTTCAGAGTAGTGGTAATGTCATATCTGCTCTTCAGCCTCATTTATAAACCTATCTTTGAGTTTGTTGATGGCTAGGCTCCACTGAACATGGGCACCCGAAAAAAATGCCATTGTAGTATGTGTCTGGGAAATTGTGCAACAAATAAACTAGAGAGCATTTTACAACGTGGAGATATTCTGCGTTGCCATCATTTCTTTGCATACAAACGCTCACCAGTCAAAAATTACGTTGGCAAACAAGAGGATGGCTTCAGCCTGCTGTTCTTCAGTGAGAGCCTTTGCTCCCCACCAACTTTAAACAAAATATGGACAAAGCATTTTTGAGAGGAGGGAGAAAGAATATGAGCCCTTTCTTTGATGACTGCATGCTGACACTCACACTTGAAAGACCTTTCTTTTTGACCCTCCTTCGCTTCCCCAGAAGGGGAAAAAAATGTGTTTCTGTTCCTACAAATTATGAAAAGCCTTAGTAGAGACAGAGACTGTTTCTCGGCTGTCTCATCCCAAGAGGAGTTGTTGAGCATTACATATCCACTCACTAAAAATACACTGTCAATGCAAAAGGAAACCCTAGGCCACAGTAGTCTATCCTTCTTTCACCTGGGAGCATAATTTTCATACCTCGTTCATCACTCAGTCCCAGCTGTCCTGAGCTGTTCTTCCCCCAGCCAAACACAGCTCCTGAGAGAGAAAGGGCAAAACTGTGGGCTCCACCTGCAGCAACCTGAGCCAAAGGAATCCCATCAAGAGACTTGACACGTTGTGGACTGGCCTGGGAGGGACATTCTTTGCCCAAGCCCAGCTGACCATAGTGGTTCTGGCCCCATGTAAAGAACTGGCCATCTAAAACAAAGAAAGAAATAGAATGGTGAGTAAAAGCTAGTCAACAGAAAAGCAAGTTTGTCAAAATGAACAAGAAACAGTGCTGGAGGCTTTGCTCCCACCCAAGCCTCATGATAAAAAAGAAATAAAATAAAATCAAGCAAGACATTATTTGCTCAAATAAAAGCACAGCCTGAAGCCACCAGATAAATAAACAGACAAGCAACTAAGTGCAAAATACAACACACAACTGCTGTAATTTAAACAGTGCAACAAAGAACAGTCCACATGCTGCACACAGAAGAGTAATAGCCAAAGATAATTTCAACACAAAGACATAAATTACACACATTTTTCTATATCAAGATCGAAAGCTTTTAAATGCTCCTGCCATTATTCACCCCTGAGACAGTGGGTGGTCTGTGTGTAATGCTTTCTTTTTTGACAGTACTGGCAATGCTTTTCCTCCATATTCATGGTACCTGATCCATTTTATAACATCCCATGTGGCCTGAAAGCAGTCAGGGTATGGGATGTCCTTGATTTATTTGCAGAAACATGCAGTCTTGGACACTGTGCAAAATAACAGCACAAATTTTGGTAATTAATAGTGAATGCTACAGTACCTGCTGCCAGAGCCAGGCAATGCCAATTCCCACAGGAAACCTGCAGTATCGTCTGTTGGTTCAATTTCTTTATCAACCTGAAGATGACGACACTATTTTAGAATAAGTGTCCACAACAGTATCACCTTAGATAAAAACTATGATTTCCACCCAGATATTTGTTTTATACATACACACAACCTACGGTTTTGAGACTGAAGAACACAGTCTTGAAGGTGATACAGATCCATACATAATAGATGCAAATCTGTGGAGACCTTGAGACACCTGACTACTAACTCAGCTACATTTCCTACTGTAACACTGAATCCAACCATCTGGAAATGGTGGAAATAGCTGTTTTTTGGTGTCTCTCTCACTATTCTTTTTCAGGCACTGACATTTTTCATGTTGTCGGAGGCCTAGCAGTTCCTATGAGTTACAACACCAAAACCTCTTCAGTGCTTTGTACAGAGAATAGCATGTCAAAGGTTCAAGTTATTTCACAAAAATGTAATTTTTAAAATGGCACTATCACATTGACATGTGAGCCTGTATCTCTCTAGTTATATCGGAACCATGTGCAAGCTAAGGACTGTCTTCCCACAGAGCCCTTCAGCTCAAACATTAATCTTCTGTAATTGAAACTCTTCCTTTAAATACTGTTTCAACAATGACAGCCATCCTAGAGAGATGTCCCAAAGTTCTGCTCTGCACTGGATCTGCAGTGGCAGACCAAATGACAGGCTACATTTGCTGTTAACACAGTATGATAAAACAACATGAAGTGCAAAGGGACCATTGGTGGTAAGGTAAGAACTGTGAACTGCTTTGGATGGAGGAATCTTGGTGTCTGCCACTGGCCTCTGCCCCTACCACCATTTCTATAGGTCCTTGCACTTAAGCCTATTAGTTCTCTGACACAGGTAAGAGACATTAAATAAGTTAATAAAACTGGTCACTATCCTAAAGTTTCTGAGAAACACTCACTATTCAGAATTGCAGCAGGATGGTGCAGTAGCTTTGCTGCTAAGAGGTGAAACTGAAAAGTAGTTTCAGAGCTGAAGTCCCATTTCATTCAGCCATATAATTTATTTCCCTGTTCTTGAAATGTCTCTCCTATCATCCTAGGGACTGAAAGAGAGACGAGTCTCACAGCATTTCTGTTTTTGAGTCCTCCCTCAGGCACCTCCATGCTCTGTACAGAATATTATGGCATTTTTCATTGTGGAAGCCAAGCACACTCCAATTTTCTTTTTCATGCCTCAACCACCCACACGCAGAAGGTCTGTCCTACCCCAAACCTCCTGAGGACTGTTCCGAGTCCTGGGGGGCTCAGGAAGCACCAGAACAGTACTGAAAAGGAGAAGGAATCACCCTTACAACCCTACATGAGAAGTGCACTATTACTGCCCCACCGAGAGAAAGTGACCCTCTCATCAGTGCCAGGCTGGAAGGTGAGCAATCCTTGATGTATCACCTTCAAGGAGCTTCCTTAAGCTGAACCTGTTAAATGTTTACCTTGGTACCATCACTGCATCTTCCATAGTGGTGAGTCCCAGCTGTCCATCGCTGCCAGCACCCCAGGAGAAGAGCTGGCCCTGGTCGCTGAGTGCCACACTGTGAGACTCCCCACAGGCCACGTGCACAATGTGCTGCCCAGCCAGGGCTCCAATTTGCTCTGAGGGAAACAAAAAAAACCTCTGTGGTCACAGGATTCATCTCTCAGACATCTCACAGTAACACACAGACATGAGATCTGTGCAAATCTGTATGCAGAGCCATTCAAATGAGTGCACTGATATACAATTTAGTTTTAAAAGAGTTCCTACAGGAGAAAAAGCACCAGATTTACTGAAAATGTGTCACTGCTGAGCTCTTCGGAAAGCCTGGTCTGCAAGTCATAGAAGGCAGGCAGGTACATGCCCCTAAGCACAATGACAGACTATACCCAGCCAGTCTCAGACACAGGGAACCACCTATCAGGTTATTTAAGAACAAGCAGACTTCCCAGATTTGAGGTTTTCTCTCTTGGTGTTGATTCAGGGATCAGCCAAGACCAAGAAGTCAGCAGACCCTGTAAAACATATTTGACCTTCCACAGCTCTCACGTCCAATGAAGACAAGTCATCCACAAAGCTGGATGTCATTCACAACCCATACACCACACCCTGCTTTACTGCTTGATGTGTGTGTTACAACATCCCACGTGCTAATCTTGGAACAGGTTTGAATCCATCAACCTATTACTACCACTGTCAAACACTCATTAAAAAAGTCCCATAAAAAGGAAGCAAAGCAAGAAGGCCTTAATGGAGGTATAAAAGATAAAAAAGAAAAAAATCATCACTCAGTCCTCTGGGAGATACCCACAATTGACTTCTCATCATTACATCACATTAGGCAACTGAAGCAGGTTTGACAACTACTGTTACAATATCTATAACCAGATCTTATTCATTACACAGAGTTTTTACAAATGGAAATATTACACAACTGATGAAAAAACTCTCTGCACACCAGATAGAAGCAAAGTTGCTTTTCATTATTCTTCCCTGAATAAATACAAATATTCCAGCTGGAGGAAAAAAGATTTCACCCTGTAAGCTACAATGCAGGGATCAATTTTACTGAAGTCCCACTTCCCTGTGACATGAAACAAAAGAGTAGTTACATGCCATTCTATGAAAATGATACCCCACATCAAGGGCACCCAGAAATCATTCACACACCTAGCACCAAGATCTGCACACCAATCAACCTACATGTCTTAAATAAATGTAGGAGGAAGGCACCCCCTTCAGGAGGGCTTGCCTTATAAGTCTGGGAGTCAGAAAATGAGCAGGAGAAAAATCCGTAATGGGTGTTATGGAAGAAAAAGGTGACAACTATTTAAATATGTATTCTAGCAGATGAAAATGCCACCTGAACATGTGCTTCACTTGAGGTGCAGTTTACAAGTAATAAGCACATAAACTTCCAGGAGAGCTTGAGGCCTGCCTGCTACCCAACCAGCCTTTAGCCCTACCATCTAATAACACATTTTGTCCTCAATTAATACACACAGCTTCCACACTTGGGCCCTTAAGCATCCAACTATGGCACTGCTTGGCAGCCTGGTTTATGTTCGTTTGCATATATTACTTAGGGAACCTATTTTTATCTGTGAGCTCTAAACAGCCAGCAGCTGTAAGGGCTGGTCAAGGTCGATAAACAGTGGACAAGGGATCTCAGCAGCACATGTGGCTATGGTGTCTTCCTCTCAGTCATCCAGCAAGGCAAAAAATACCTGCTGCAATGTGCCAGACACACCACCTAAGTTCAGACAAGTGTGTTTCTGTACTGAGACCCAGAAGCCTAAAACAAAAGCTGCTGCTAGAGAAGATTACACCACTAAAAGGAGAGAAGGATGAAGCCATCCACTCCTCCAAGGAAAACCCTTTGACTCATGAACCCATCATTTCTCTATAATCTTACTGACAGCATACACTGAGATTTGGCTCTTATCCAGAGCAACTGAGCTCTTCAAAGTGGTCATAAACTCACCAGCCTGCCCTTCTTTCAAAGCTGGTCCCTGCACACTGCCCAACACTCCAGAGAACAGCACAAATCTGACAAAGAAGCAAACGTGGACAGTATGGGATGTTGGGGCACTCATAATAGAGACTGTTTTGCTACCTGCAGGCATGAATGAGCTAATCTCTTCCCTGAGAAAGCAGTATTTGCCACAGTAAGTATACACATCTTATTTGCTGTGGAAGGACTACCACGAGCTGACCCTGAACCACTGGAGCACCGTGGGAAGGTGACAGAAGATTCCAGTGACCAAAGATCAGTATCAGGAGCTGGAGCAGGCAGGAGTCTGACCACAGCAGTACTGCAAACAGAGAAAGAGTGCCCTGAGGTATGAGGCTGCGGCAAGGACTTCACACAATGGGAAACTGAGAGGACATAAAACAGGCTTAGAAATCCAGGGTTGTTTCAGTCCCCACTGGCTCCATCTTAAGTTTAATTTGGCAACACAAACGTGACCTTGCTCTATGTGCCATCCCAAGGGACTAATAAACATCAACTTGTTTTCAAAGGCTGCCCTGTGTCACTGAAAGCCTTCAGTGACTGCACTGCTCACCCATGAAACAGAGAACAGTCTCATCTAGACACCCTGGATAACCACAGACAGAAAAAAACATGTCTGTCTCGGAGCTGAAGATCTTTGCCTTTAGAAACGTACATGTATGGCCCACCTCACCACAGTACATTCCTAAGACCCTGTCAGTAGCAGCTTGCCTGTAAATGCCAAACAGTTTAAGTTTTACACACTCATACACATTTTCTTCTGGAGATGGAATAATGCCAGCCTTCCCCTGGGGGCACAGGCTGTCCAGGCAGTCCCACAAGGGTCCCAGTTCATTATCAGGCTTGCCAAGTAACCACATGTACCTTCTCCCAGCTAAGATGGGCAGTATTATCAAAAACATCTGACAATTACTACTTCATTGACTTCCCACCCCTTCCTCACATCAAAATATTACACATTTTAGTGGTTTGTATCCATTCATTTTAATTTCCAAAGCATCACAACACCATCATTCATTCCCTAGAAAAGATGTATATTGCACTGAGATGAAGGGCACAAAGGGTGAAGTTTATTTAGTATAGTGTCTTCAGTAATAGATGAATAAAACCAGTCAAGTGGAGCTTAACAGGCACAATTATATACAAAACTAAGCAGAACAAAACCCTGAAAGCAACAGGGAAGGGCTGAAGGAGTTATGCAATACAGTATTTCAACACCTCATAAAACTTTCAAAATACAAACAAAAACCCACAAGTTCCAAGAAGTACACATTGACACAATCTTTTCTTTCTGAAGCTGTCAGCTGTCTCAAAACAGCACCAATGGTCAAAAGTCAGGTCTTCACATTTGGTGGAGTTCCAACTTTCATTTCTTCTGTCCACTTTAACCCACAGAACCACAAATACACATATCAAGGTTTGACTTTTTTTTGGACATACTAAGGTTTGACTTTTTTTGGTTTTAACCTTGTCAGATCTCTTCATAAAATACACACTGGAGTAAAGAATGAGGCAAAATGCTGTCAGGATAGCCCATCTCTGAATGGTGACAGGCCTGCTTCCCAGGACTGCTCTTGTGTTTTCTCGGTTTGCAAAACTTGATGATAAGTGACGGATGCTTCTGTAACTCAGTTTTCTGTCAATCAGAGCATTTAGCTTGAAGGTTTAGAAATGGTAGTAAAGTTGAGCTAAGAATGAAAATCCCTTAAAAGCCCACCTTCAGTCCATAGCTTCACTATTTATAAAACAGATCCTATGCTTTGCCCCCACAGTGTTGAAAAGCTATACAAGATTTTCAGTTTCTGTGACTGCTAGAAGCACAAAGCACTCAGTTATACTGCTCTAATTAGAATTCACAGGCAATGAATGATTAATTAGCTTTCCTACTCCTAATAATTTTATCAGAGAGTTGGTACACCCTTTCTATGTATAGCTTCCAGCTGCTCACAAGACAGGCTTTTGCTAAAGGACGTGGCAAAATCCTTCAGCCATATGTGTTCTGGGATGTACACGAACAGCACCAGATGGCTTCTACTGCCTGAAAAACTACCAGCCCTGAGGTTACACCTTCAGTGTCAAAATCTGGATTTCTTCACTGGTGAGAAGAAGCTGCATCTTGGAAGAGTTTCAAGTGATTTCAGTCTGCTTGGACACCTGGCCAAAATTTCTCATTGCCTCCCCAGCTTGACAACAAGAAACTCAGAGTTTTTGCTCATCTTGTTTGTTGCTTTCAGCAAGGAAAGTGCTCAGAGGTTCTCTAAAATAAGTGTCTTACTAGCTTGCCTGGATAGGAGATGGTGGTAGAAACAAAGGGAAGAAAGAAACAGGTAAGATAAGACAAGAAATTCCCCTGGGTTAAATGCTAACAACTGGCAAGTCTAAGGACAGATGAGCCAATTTCTTTTCATTGCCATGGTTGTTAATATAGTCCACATCCACACTGAGGATGAGTGAGCATTGTGCAACTGAGATCTAAAAATCAGAACTGTGAGATACAATGTTTTAATACACAAGGCAGCTGAATACACAGCCACGTAAATGTCACCCATATGATCTTTCTATTCTCCAAGTACTGAAAAGCCTTAATTCTCATAGGAAAGGAGCCAAGTTCTCTCCTTTTGGAGATGAATTATACCAACACATTAAACCATCTAACAAGGTGACACTAACAGCATTAGCACATAGGGAAGCCTGATTCAACAGCCAAAAAATCCATGAAAATCTGTTACTGCCTTCAACAAGCACCATGAGGAAATGAGAAAAACACTACAGCCCAAACTTATCAATCATGAGCATATTATTAAGCCATTGTACAAAAAGCAAGTACACAACAGCGGATCTACCAAATGCCCTGACAAGATTTTTATACATTAAGTAGCAAACTTCAGCTGACTGCTGATTCCCCAGTCTCCAACAGCACATCCCAGAGATGTTTCTGCATATGGATATCCTGGCTGTATTTCTAGGCTGTGATAGGCTTCATGATTTCAGTCCTAATAAAGTCAGCCAAGCACTAAAACATGTCAGAGTGTTTTAATGAAACTGGAAAGAGGAAAAGAGAACAAAGTGCAGCAACCCAAATGCTTGCAATCGGAAGTGCACTAAGACAGAGGCATGCCCAAGATTTCTCCCTCCCCCTATGAAGGTTTCTCCTTTTTTTGTCAGCGTAACTTCAATGTTCTAGCTATTCAATGTTTTTATTGGTAATACCAGTAAAATACCAGTATATTTTTACCAGTAGCAGCACAAGTACACTCACCAACTTTTCCAGGAAACATCATTCCCGGTGAAAGTGTGATTCTGCCATTTGGCAACTGGTAATTGAGGAGGGGGAAATCATGGTGTTTGTCAAGGCCTTTTTGCCTCTGCCTCTCTCCTTTAAAGCTCCCAAGAATGACCCTCTGATTTCCTCCTGCACACTTTCAACTCCGACCACCTAGGCATCTCACAGTGCTCACAGTCGTCACACACAACATCTGGAGTCTGGAACTACGATGAAGAAATCAGACTCTATAAACCACTTAAGCAAACTACAGACTTTGCAAAGCTGTCATGTGCTTTTTGAAAACATAATCTAACCCAGTCAGCTAAAACTGCTCCTGTGGCTTCACTCACACCACCTCTGCACACTGTGGTTTGTCCGCAGTAATACCACAAGAACGTGCACAGGGAGGAAGCAAGGGTTGTTGGACAGTTTCAAGAACACACCTTGGTGACTCTACACAGTCTCTGGCACGGCCAGGCAGACGAGACACACAACACGTAGGCAGCTGGAACCGCCCTGCCTGACACCAGCTCCACAATTTCACCAACCTCCCTTCCTCCTCCTTGCCAAGCCCCTCTACAAAGACATTATGTGCTTGTTGCATCTTATGTTCAGACTACGTGACGCTATTGCACACAAGGGTGGGGGAAACTCTGTGCTCTGCAACTGCAACAGCACAAGACTACAAGAGCAAACCCCATCTCCACTGTACGACAGCTACCTTGGCTTTCTGCCTGCTGCTCTCACTCATGCATGGCAGCCCACCTTATGTTGAAATTTCTCTTAGAATGGGGCAAAAGCTTTGAAGTATGGAGCAAGCAAATGTTTACATTAACATGTAACTTCCTCCAACTTTCAGTACTTGAAGTTTACTATATCCTTTGAGGAGCAATTAGCAACTCTTGAGGTCTTCCTTTCCTGAACTTCGTGAACTGGTGCTACACTTGCAGTGGAAAGCAGAGCAGTACCAAGAGAAGCCCGATCAAACAACAGCAGCGCTATAAGACTGATAATTTGGTTACATGGGAGGAAATGTAAACAGAGAGTAGACTTACCAAACAAAAAATAAAAGGAGGAGGACAGTAAAGCACAGCAGGCAGACCAAAGCAGGTGACGCTCCCCAGGGAACACAATTCATAGGTAAAGACTGAGAAGTTCCAGGTAACAAAGGATTCTGCAGTCCCCTTTCATCCACAGACACTAACGACACATTGAAATAACTGTTTCCCTTCACAACATACTCAGTACTGCTCATTAATTTATTCAGCACAGCTACTTAGTCTTAAATCTGAGAGAGGCTGGTTTAGTTATTAACACTGCCTTCACTTTATAAAGCTGCTTGTGCTCATGTAAGAGCAAGAAGTAAGAGGCCACCATAACACCCCAGGATGTCACTTCACCTACGCTTTGCCAGCTACTCCCCCTCACAGCTGTGAACTCAGACACATACCCTGAGAAAGCAAAGCCCTTCCTCATACATAGACATAGAAAGCCTTTTGCTTCCTTACATCGCTGCCTTTTGTCTAGGGGACACATCCTCTTCGAGGAGCCATAGGTAGACTGGCATGGACACAGTCAGCTGGAGAAGGCTCTTGGAAAGGACTGGTCAGGCAGAGAAGGCTTGTCTGACAAGCTGGCAGAGGGAAGAATTGAGCTTCAGACCCTGGAGGTAAACAAGTAAGGGTAGCTCTTTCAAAGAGGGAAGGCACCAGGACTTGCGAAAGAAACACAGGGGAAATGTGCGTTCAGAAAATCCAGAGAGAGCTTGTTTTCCTCTTCAGGCTACTGCTGTAAATGTGGTCACTCAGCCAGGCTTGCTGGCCACTGGCAGCAGAGAAGCTGTGGCTGGGCCATGACTACTGAGAAATCCCCAAGGTCCACCACGTACACCCCAGAAAGCACAACAGCTCCAAGGCAGCAAACCCAATGCAAGCAGGGTGTGCTAGACCTTGGAGTGACAGGCTGAGGGTGGACAGTAGAGGTGTAAGGGGGCATTAGGCAGATGGACGTGTGTAGATGCCGGATTTGACGTGCTAGTACTACACATTGCAAAGCAGTGACACTTAACAGAGTCTCACCTGTGGCAGCCCTAGGCTTTGATTAAGTAGCATATGATTTTCAACACCATTTGCTGTGTTCCTCACTCTCTTTCTATTAATTTCAATCCTGCAGTGGTTTGCATGGGAGCAAGACAAAGCCACACGTTCCTGAAAAGCCACACCTGCACAGTGCAGACTTAATAGAGCACCCTTGCCCTTGCTTTCAATGACATCCCCATCAGGTTCACAAATACTGCTTGAAAATACATTACTGCAAAGAAGCACAGTGACTGGGAAAAAGGAGGTAAAGAATGCAGTGCTATGAAACATTTTTTAAAAATTATTAATTTTATCTACTGGGCATTCTGAGAAAAGGAGATCATCTGTACATTCCTTTTCAGTGAGTTTATATAGGCAGGCAACTGTTTCAAAGGCAGGTCAGATGTTGAAGAGAGCAAGCATTTCTTCACACCTCTTTTCAGCTAGCAAAAATATTTGATTTCTGAGAAAAAGAAGTTTCACATAGATCTTTGAGATAAAGTCTTATTTCCAATACTGCCTAAGGTGGAGTATCAGGCTGTTACAGCATTCTGTATGAGTTGTCACATCCTGAAGACAAGAAAACCCAACTTCCAGCATCAACAGCCACCAAACTATTAAATCTTTCCTAGAAGCTGTGATTCTCAGCCCTACACATTCAGCTTAATGAAGTCATCAGTTTTGTCCAGCACAGACAACTATTCTGATTACAAAAAGGTTGGGGCATTCAGAAAACTTTTGTCTAACACCTCCAGCTTCTTTTCTACCATCTTCCTTTACCCCCCTCCCCCACAGTTACACACCCATTTTATCCTGAACTCATCTTTCAGCTTCAGCATGGTTTCAGGAAAGGGGACAGTCATTGGTGCCACACACCTACTGTTTCTAAATGAAGTCAGTTTTAAATCCTGTCTTCTAATTCTAAAGCCCAAAACATCAATCCAGCCAAAATGGACACACCATAAAGCAAACTCATGTTGCTGAAGGTGTAATAACCTCATACAGCTTGGTCAGATTCTGCAAGTGATCAAAGGAGCAAAAGGGTTGAGTACAAATGAACACACCCGACTCTGCAAGGGGTGGCCAGTTTAATAATCTGACTCTTTTTACAAATAAGACTTACACTGGGTGCTGAAACATAAATTGTGTCATACTCCTTTATTATTTTTCCAGTTTAATGTCAGCAGTTGCAGACCAATGCCAAAGAGCTGACTCTGCACAGGCCTCTCCTTCCCACAGATCCCTCAGCACGTTCATTTCCAGGCACGTCCTCCCAGCCTTTATCGGGACTGATGCCTTGAAGCAGGGCTGTCGTGCCTCTATTACATCTTTTACAGCACACAGCTCTGCTTTCAGGGTGCAGAGAAAATGGGATGAACGCAAAGCAGGACTCTCACAGACCACAGCACTTGGGAAGTGCTGCAGTAGCTATGTGCTGAGCCTCAGCTCCATGCCCAAACAGTGGGACAAAACCGCCCCAGATCCTTTGTGAAAAGTCTGCTCAGTGGAACCTCCTTGCTGTGTGTTTATGCTCTTACTTTGCACTGCTTCACTCATGCAAGGAGGAGAAAGACAGGGAGAACTAAGCATTCTCCTGCCACTGTTTCATCCCACCAGTAAGTGGCTCTCAACTTTCTGTACTCAATGCAGCAGCCACAGCTCCTTGTCTGCAACCTGCTCACAATAAACACAAGCTCTGTCACCTCTCCTCCAGAACAACCAGGGCCTCCTGGCTGACTTCTCACCCACCAGGAAGAAGCTAAAAGAGGAAGATCCACACAGACTGTCCTTCCAAGCAGGTTGCACATCTGAATTCTCAGCTGTTACAGGGTTTATGATTCACAGGCATTCGCAGTGAGCACTGAGGTCTCTGGTCACTGTAACCCTGTGCTGAAGCTCAGGACAAGTGGACTTATGTTTGAAAGAAAGGTCAGAGAAATCCAGAGGATCTGGGTCGTGTAGTGGGGTTTTTTATTTGTTTTGGTGGTGTTTTTTCCTGGTTTTTGAAAGAAAATGAACTTAATTATGGTATTTCTACCCTGCAGCTATAAGTAGATAGAGTCCACAATACACACAGAAACCTTGCTCCCCTGCACATTAGCATCCAGACAGGAAATGTGGTAAAAAAAGCATGGGTTGGTCACTGTATGTTAACAGATGAAAAGTTTGAGGCAAATTCGGCACATTTTTCTGTAACTGTCTTGAAACACTAATTACCAAACTCCAGGTTTTCTGGCTAGCAGAAGCCAAATGAAGTCCAAATTACTTGAAGAGAACAAATCTTTAGACCTGAAAAAAAGTTCCCCATCTCAGACTCAAGCATGTTTTTAAAGCTTTACGAACTGCTAACAACCAGCTCGTAGCTTTACACTACTCTGTAACTCAGCCCACAGCCATGGTGAGAACTCTGGAACAGCATCTACCCTTCCACATTCCTGCCAAGTGATTGCAGAGATACAAACTACAGACTGTGTCAGGGGGAAAAGGGGGGGAGGAGAGGGGGAAAGAGGTGAGGAAAAAGAACCATTTAAATAATAACAAAGCCAGATACCCATCCCTAAGAGGGACGGACTCCTCAAGTCAGCTTGCTGATCACCACAATTGGAAGAAACAATTAACTGGTAAATAATGTGACAATGTGGGAAGATGGCTCTTGGTAGAGCCCACAGGAGCAGCACACCTGGTATTACCGTGGTATTGTCAAAAGTAGGGAGTCAAACAATCGCAGACTGTTAGCTTTTAGTCAAAAGGAACGTTCTTTTAGTTAAGATAAACTTCTTAGTCATCTTAAATATTAATTTTACCAACACAATGTAAAATCCAAGGAAAGGGTACTTCCAGAAAATAAACATCTACTGACTTACACTCTTTCAGTGGCACACACTGCCCCAGTAATTTCTGTTCCCTGAACTGGGGAGGCATAAGAATCACTTAGCCAGATGCTATCCCTGCCTCTGCATTACATTCACAAGGTCAGTTGACGGGACAGTACACACAGCTTTTTAATTAACAAGTTTTCTTTTGTTTCAAAAGGTGCCCTCTAAGGGCTCCTCCAAGAGGAACTGCTGAAACAATAGCGCTTGACATTTTTGTGAGTAGCATGAATGAGAAGCAAAATTGAATCCTATTACAGATATGTGTAAATGGACAGCAGAACAAGAGAAAAAACTATTCTGAATATGTAGTAAAGGAAGAAAGAGATGCAAAGTCTTCAAAAAGCACTCACTGCAAATATAACAACTCTTCTCCCACTTGAAGTCACTAGTAAAACCTGCAAGCCGTGGAAGAAGAACAGGGTTGGATCCGTGTTCATTGCACTGTAAAGTCCCAGAATTCTATTCACAAGCCAGCATCATGCTGGGAAATAACCATCTCTAAACAACATGACCATACATTCTGGCAGCATTAAGTCCTATGTACACACACAAAAAGTGTAAGAAATAAAAGGGAATTTCCTCTTATGAGCAAAGACCTAGGCAGAACGAAGGAGATCACTCCACTCCTATGAAGTCTTAAAGCCTTCAAAAGGTTCAAGACCCCCTGCATATTTTCCTGTCTTGGTGTTACTCTCAAATGCAACAAAGACACTGCAGGTCATGGTAAGTATTTCTGAAGTCCAGAGGTGGGTCTCCAGGGGTTGCCTGAAGGAGACAGTCAGTACTATGTCACAGTTTCCTGAATCAGGAGATGTGGCTCACTTCCAGAGCTGGACAGAGGTCACCCATTTCTAGCTGCCCTCACAAGCTTGTCAGAATCAAATCACAGGGCAGAAAAACCAGGAGACCTCAGCCCACACTACCCTGTCCAGCAGAGGCTGGAGAGATGCAGCTGCAAGACTCCCAATTCCAGGCACTTCTCCCATTCTCTGCTTCAGACAGTCATCTCTATAATTTCCAACAGCTCAGGACCTTATGTTGCACACATACATCTTCACTACCTATTAGCCATGGCTTCATTCATAGGTCCACAAAAATAGAAAATATGATCTTTGACAAGCCTCCTATACAGAAGGTGTAAGGTTCTCTTTATCCCATGCAGGGGAAGTGGGGGTAAAAGAGGAAGGCTTGATTCTCCTTGTTCCTATTTGCAGAAGAAAACTAAGAAATTCAGTTCCCAATGCTGGAAGACAAACAGATCCACACACAGCAGTATCTGGGATGGGTCTCTCCCCAAGTTTATTGTTACTGTAAAGATTGCTGTGACTGTTCATCATGAACAGCTTCTAAAGAGAAGCTGTTCCTTGCTTTACAGCACATCCCTCCCAACTGCCCCAGTCAGCAGAAATCCCACTGCAGGCACAGTCAGTAGTGCTGTGTTGGTAGAGATACATGATGACTCAAGAATGGCCACAGGCCCCTCAGAGAGTAGCACTGCGCAACCTTTATCAGAATAAATGAAACCTGTAAGATAACTGGGAGTGTGACAGACCCTTCATTTAAGGAGTAGAAGTGCATTTGGGATCAAACACAGGGAACTTTTTATTTCTCTTTCAAAATCTCAGACTGCCCCTCTTCTACAAGCCTAGCTGAAGGCAGGATTGAGGTCTACACTTCAGCATTCAAGATTCGTGAGATCCCTTTCATGAGATCATTTCCAGTTATGATCTCCTGCTTGCTGTGAATCTTCCATTTTCATAATAATCTTATGCTTGCTTTATTTTATGGGTAAAACAGTAGGCTAGTTGGGTGATTTGCAGGAGGAAGTATCCTCACCGGTTGGAGTTGAATATTCAGGAGGCTTGTCTTCCTTCCACTAAGCACCTCATTTATTCCAGGGCCTAAATTTACAAGTCCTCAAGTCCTCAGTAGATGAATAGTGTGTTGAGCAGAGAGAGGACTTAGCCAGTCCTGATAATCAAGACCTCTTTCAGTAATTGCCTAGAATCCACTTATCAGAAAAGCAAGAAAGGCCAGATTCAAGGTCACCTCCTCTAATGCAGCCCACCTTGGTCATGCAGCATCCAACACGTACCACCCCATTTTGAGAGAAAGAGACAACAGACATCAACAGAGAAAAGGAGCAATGGAATCAGTCAGGTCAGATTTGCACATACTACATGGAGAATTGTGGCTATTTTGTAGGCATCTTATCTCTCTGTCGTGCAATAACAGGTTATGCTACAGAAGCCCCAAGCCCTACAGAGGGCAGTCTGCAATTTGAGGAATTTTTGCTCTAATTACCCACAGCAGGATTTTTATTGTATTATGGAAACAGAAATACCTGTGTCTTTACCACATGCCAAAACCAAGAAGTTAATGGAAAGTAAACTGGAAGGCCAACATTCAAAAGAGTCCACGAGAAAGGCTTCAGGGTTTCTTCAAATAACAATTCACAATTATATCACTCCTCCACCCTGGGAAGGAGAGGTAGTATCTGCCTCGGGTTCTGCACTCATGGGTTCTGCCCATTGGAACCCAACAAAGAAAACGCAAGGTGAGTCTGGGGAACACAATGCTACAATGACTTTCTTCCATGTTAAGAAAGCATGAGGGGGTGAAGGCACAAGTTGCCAAGAGATTCCAAGAGGGGAAAACAAAATTTACAGACCCTCTTGGCCAAAACCAAGTTTGTTCTTAAACAACTATATTCAATACAGATCCACTTATACTCTTTGACATACATGAGAAAATTCCCAGCAATAACTGAACAAGGGTAGGCATAAGGATGCAATGCAATTGGAAAGACAAAGCAGAAGATGCTTGTGACTCATGGTCCTCTCCTTTTTTGTGAAAGGGAAATGTAATGCCAAATACCAAAATCTGCCCTGAGACCATCTGCTCTTGCCTCCATTTTGATGCATTTCCCAGGCAAAGTAAGCAGACCCATCTCCTCACTCATGCTGCTCAGCTTTAGCTTTCCAGAGCCAGCTAGTATTATTCAGCATCATTACTGTGTTACGTGACATGATTATCAGCTCTGTGAGCTGCTCCAGCTCTAGAGCAATCAGTACAAAGCAGCTTCCGTAATCTTCTCAGCCCACCAGCCTCAAGACAGTTTGAAGAGCATATAAAAAGCGGACTTACCTGGCTTGCTTCCTTCACAGTCATGCCCCAGTTGACCTTTGGTGTTCAAACCACAGGTATACACCTCCCCATCTTCCAACAGGAACACAGAGTGATTTCCTCCACATGCCACCTCCTTGACATTTCTGTCATGAATGAATCCATACACCTGTGGTTCAGGAATGATGACCTGGAGGTTACTACCTATCCCAGGTTGTCCAAAAGACGAGTAGCCCCAGCATAGCATTTTCTCTCTTTTCAGCAAGTCATGTATCCTTCCTGGGCAAAAGAAACAGGGAAATGAGTGTGAATGAAGCAAGTACTCCACAACTGATCCTACAGAGATCCTGCTGCTCAAGGCAGGAGGTGGAAAAAAACAGAAAAAGCATTTCCTGCATGACTGTCAAGTTTGCAAACTGCCAGTAAACCATTAGACAGACAAAGAAGAATCAAGACAGCTCAGCTCTGATACTGAATCAGCACCTTCATGCCTTGGCCATCTTAAAGGTAGTAGAAGTGTTCTAAAACCCAGCAGACTGAGCTTTTACTTCAGAAAAATCACTCTGCTTCAAAACCCAAATAACAAATGACTCCCCAAACCAAAAGAAGAAACCTGCTTTTTAGACTAACAGGTCCAAACCTGAACTTTTAGAATTATAGCATTATATTTGCGATCACTTCTAAAGAAATCTTTACAAATTATCTCAAAGGTGGTCAGACTACTCCTGAACAGACCGACACAGTATTTGTGGTGTACTGGCCAATGCAGGACTGCGTTATTTCTGATAAACGCGGATTAAGAAGTACTTTGCTCAAGTGAACATATTCTTGCAACCCAAATTTGTGCAAGTACACGTACACCCCCCTAAACTGAAGCACAGATTCCCCAAGAAGCAGGACACCGACAGCAGTTCACATGGAGCAGCACACTGACAGCTTGGCCCTGACAGCAATGGACAGGTAACATTGATGCAACTTGCCAGCAGTCAGGTGTTATCTTTTGCACTGTGCTCAGTAAAGTCAGGGATTTCAGAGTGGGGTAACATGGGAAGGGAAAAAAAACACAGCAATAGAAAAGGTCCAAGGAATTACTCAGAGTGAACTTAATAATGACAACGGGATGCTAATGCATAAAAGCTGGGGGGAGGGAAATAGCATTCCAGAAGAAGCACGTGAAACATTTTAGTAACACTCCCTTGTCACTCCTAATCTCAATAGGTTTGGCTTATTTGTAAGCATGCTACACTAATAAGACATTGCAAACTCCTCTGATTGAGCCAGAAACTAATTAAAACTTTTTTTTGCAAAGGGAATAAGAAGGAAGATTAAAAAATGAAATACCTGAGACATAAGTCTTATGACACACCATGCCATGTTTTAAGCTAAGGCAATTTACAGCAGCAGCAGCATTTCCTATCTTAGCACAGGACAGAAAACCAAAAGGTAACCCTTGAAACACCAAAGATTCCTACTCCCACTCCAAGTAGACAGGAAACATGCATTCAGTTTGTTTCCAAAACCCAGTGCTAATTCAAGCTCTAGGTATTAGCAATAAAGCCTTTCCTAATCTAAGCCCTAAGTAACGGGTGTTCATTTCTTACCACACTACCCTTGCCTGTCAGCAGCGGTCACTTCCCCTGAGGCAGAACTAAGCTGGAGGAGTGAGGGAGAGGTCTCGATTTTCCAGTTACTACTTCATCAGTGGTGCAATTTCCTACCACAAACCATCTACTTGGATCTTTTATTAGGTGCTTTAAATCGTGCTATGAACCCCGTTTATGGCTACCAGCCCTTGCTCCTCTATATCATAATTCAGTTCATTCACACTCTCACACGTGCTTATCACTGGCCGGCTCCAAGGCACCAAGAGGAAAAAGCAGGAGGTTACAAAGCCCTGCCTAGTTAAATCAGTCATGGTATACACTGCATTTGGTTGCCCTCAGCACAAAAGCTTGATGGAAGATACCCTCTACACTGGCTATGCTAAGAATAGGAATGCCGTGGGACATAAGAAAATTGAAGTGTGTACATGTGCTTTAAATGGCACAACTGCTACATTTATAGCAAACTTCATGTTCTATCACAACAAAAGAAAACAAAAAAAAAAACAAACCAAAAATGCATGAGCAATACCCTGAAGGTGGTAGGGAATCATTTCAAAACTGACACCTGAAACGGCAGAAATCCGGGACTGCCATTTCCCTCAGCCTGGGGAATTGCCTTATTATGAAGATATAATAGAGATATAAGCAGCACAATAGCAGCAATCCTGAAGATCCAAAGGTCACATTCCCTGCTAGGATAAATGGATACTGCCTCTGAGCTGAAAAGATTTCACTAGTATACAACGTGAACCACAATGACATTGTACAACATGAGCTAAATATTAATTTAGGATACCTTCTAAAAGGGCTCCTCAACGGTCTGCTCCCTATAGACTAGTCGTCTTCCCCAGTGCTACTTTCATTTAAAAATGCTAAAAATACTTTAATTGCTTTCCTTGCGTTCATATTCCACAAAAGAATTTGCTGCTAATGGGCACCACGATGTGACGTGATTGGTAAGAGATGTTCTTCCTCCAGCTAAGACGCTATTCAAAACAGGAAGACTTCTAACTCCCACTTATCTATACAAACTCTGGGGTGATATTTCGTTCAACCCTCATTCATGTGGCCACATTTTCTGAAGTCCCTCAAGTTTAACCATCCCTATGGCAGACAAAGAAAATCTAGTCTTCACTAGATTTTTTTTGTTAGTTTTTTTAAATCATCTCTATCGAACCCCATCCCCCCCATTCTCCAAACATTCTACTGATAAATTGCTGTGGAGCTCAGTTTCATGGGGAGTACCTTCCACTGGAGAGCAGCAACCAACATAGCCATTTTCAATTTGAGTGTACAGGCACAGCTAAATATTTCCAATGGCTTGGTGAATTTCCTTATGTTGAAGACATAGCACATTTTTAAAACCACAACTGTAAGACAGGTTTTTTTATCCGCCCCAAAAAAGCTGCTGCAGGTCTAAATACATTATGTATTTAGTAGGAGCTGTGTCCTGAAACACAACGAGACTTTAAACGATAATTTCACACTCTGGTGAAATTGGTTTCCAATCTGGTTAAGGCAGTTACTCTTCTCTGACAGTAGCAGAGGAAGTAAAAATCCATGTTACAGTGCAAGCCAGCTCTATAAGCTGCATACCTTTCTTATACTAAAACAATTACATAAAAAGTTTCTGGTGTAGGCAAGCACTAACAGACATGTGTCTGCACATACACACATGTATATATATATATATATATATAAAAAATGGATATGATTTATATTCATTTATCTGAAATTTTAAAAGTGATTAATATTCCTAGCTCAATACACCTTAAAAAACCTGAATTCTTATCTTCTGAGGACAAACCCCTAGGGGAGATGTTTTTCTTAAATGCATCAGTCAGGGCATTAAAGTTCCCACTTCTTTTTAAAAACTGGATTGCAAGAACTGCAGTACCCAACCACATCACCTATTTCTGTTCTTCACAGATCACAACACAGCCAGCTTGATATTGGTGTTTCAGAGATAAGAGAAGATGCAATGCAGTAAAGCCAGTCCCTTGCAGAGAATCCTCACATATAACAAACAATTAAAAAAAAAAAAAAGGAGGGGAGAAGGTATAAGGCCACATTCTCAAAGCCTGACGTTCCAAGAATAATTCACCATCAAAACAGTGAAGGATGTACACAGCACAGCTAGAGCTAGGAAAACCTCGCACTGTGAGGAATATTTTGAGGAAATCTATTGTGGGTGGAAGACCCACCCTCTGCTATAATAAGGCTCAGCTGACATACTAAGTATATATCCTTTGGTGAAAAAGCCACCCCGCTGGTTTGGTGAAATAATAATGCTGCATGTACAATCATGACAGGATGTGTTTTATTTTGCCTCTCTCTTCTTAATAGCTCTTATGCCATACACAGTCTCTTCACACAATCACACAAACATATTTTAAAGCCACTTCTACTCTGTGCCCTTTCTGGGAAAGTCAGCTAAGTAAATACCGTGATTGCAACAAGCAACACTCAAAGCTGAATCCTCTCTAAACAGAGATCTGCCAACTGGCAGAGCATGAATAAACAAGTTTTTCCTTCCCTCTTGTTTGTGAGATTTCAGCTAGCAAATGTGCTCCTTCTATCAGCATTGCTCAACAATGACGGAATTTACTGCTTCTTTCTGCCACTAAGGCTCCAAGCCCACTTTCTTCTTCCTTCTGCCCCCGTTCTAGTCCCACTCAATGTCCAATGTGAACTAGGCTATAGAGCAAGAGAACACAAGGTGTATCAGCAAATTAATTAAAGAAGGAACAGAGCATTTCCACTGCACAACCACGGGCCCTCAAGCTGGATGTGCCCCCCCCCAAAAAAAAAATTTAAAAACAGATACCTAAAATCAAACAAGACACCTACCCACCCCCATCCCCTCCATTTTGCAATCCCAGTAAAAAACACCTCCCTGCCTTCACCCCGAACACGGGCTTCTTGGCTTCTGTGATGCTGCTGGCGCTGCTTCCCACGCCCCGACCGCCGCTTCCCGCGGACACACACCACCGATCCCGGACCGCCAGCAGCGGCCCCGGACACCCCCGGGCAGCGGAGCCCTGCCCGCCCCGCAGCCAGGGGATGCAGCAGCAGCGGCCGCCCCCGGCTCCCCGCACCGGCCCGCGGAGGCGCCGCCCGGGGACGCGCGTCCTGCGCCGGGGAGGGCGGTGGGCACAGGGGGATCCGCCGCGCCCCAGCCCCGGCTCCCTCCGCACCGTGTCGGCCCCGGGGCCGGCGGCAGCCCCACCGCCGGTTCTGGCTCTCCCTCCCCGGCACTCACCCACCGCCAGCCCCGCCGCTGCCGCCGCGGCGACGAGGAAGGGAAGTCCGGCCCCCGCCGCCGCCGCCGCCGCCGGGAGTGACGCGCGGCGCGGCCAATGCGCAGGGCGGGCTCAGCCCCCGGCGGGCGCAGGGAGGGCCGGGAATATCTTTTCCCTGGAGCCGGGGCACTGCTCGGGGCCAGAGCGCCTGGCGGACGCCCGGCCCGCCCGCCGGTGCTGGAATGCCGCGGGAGTGAGGCTGCGGGCACGGCGCCGGGAGCTCGAGCCCTGCCGGGTGAGCAGGTCAGCAGCCGCTCTAAAGACAGCAGGAATCAGCGGGCAAAGTTTAGCACGTTCTAGAATTTAAGCTGATCTAAATGAAGGTTTCTCAGGGGACAGCCAGCTTGCCACTGTTTGAAAATGTGTTAAGCGTGAAATATCACTTGTGGATGACGATAAGTCAGTTCCTTTCCCCTTAGCCTGTTTTTTCATCTTGCGTTTTGTGTGGCCTCCAGGCAGCTGTCAGGCTAGTTTGTTTAGGAACGCATACGTTTTATACAAAGTTTCAACCTCAGGAAAAGGTTTGTTGTCAAAGTATAAATCTCCGTTGAGAGAAAGAAGGGGGAAAGAAAAAAGAGGCCAATGAGCAAGCAATTATGTAACTCCTGAGTACTCATTTTCTGGTTTTAATGCCATCCATTAGAAAAAGGTTGCACCCCACAAGAGCAATGCACAAGCTGGATCCCATTTAGACCACCAAAATGACAGTCAATATCTGAGCAAACCTCAGCCAGATGTTTGCAAGGGCTCAGGATGGGGAGGGGAGGTCCCTCAAACAAGGCCAGTGCCCACAGTATTCATCGCCCTTATACTACATTTCTGGCAGTTTGCAATGTTTGTGCACTTGTCATGCAATGTGTCACGTATCAAGTAAAAAATCACCTGTATTTGCATGGATCATGCATGTTTAGCATAAAAAGAGCCACTAGTGTAAAATTACACTTGTGATGTAACAAGCTTGACTTAAGCAGTGTTACAAGCAGCTCCAATTCTAGGCCTCTCAGTTCAGGAAGGATATTGAGGTGCTGGAGCAGGTCCAGAAGAAGAGCAATGAGGCTGGTGAAGGGACTCAAACACAAGTCCTATGAGGAGAGGCTGAGGGAGCTGGGGTTGTTTAGCCTGGAGAAGGGGAGGCTCAGGGGAGACCTCATCACTCTCTACAACTCCCTGAAAGGAGGTTGTAGCCAGGTGGGCATCGATCTCGTCTCCCAGGCAGCTCTCAGTAAGACAAGAGGGCATGGTTTTAAGCTCTGCCAGGGGAGGTTTAGGTTGGATATTAGGAAGAAATTCTTTACAGAGAGGGTAATCAGGCATTGGAACGGGCTGCCCAGGGAAAGGGTGGATTCTCCATCCCTGGAGGTTTTTAAGATGAGACTGGATGTTGCATTCAGTGCTATGGTCTAGTAACCATGGTGGTAGTGGATCAAGGGTTGGACTTGATGATCTCAGAGGTCCTTTCCAACCCAGCTGATTCCATGATTCTAGAATAACTAAAAGCATAGATAGAGGAAAAAATATTTTCTGTGTTTGCTTTTGTTTCTGTTTTGTTTATTTATCATCTGGAGATCTTTACAAAATAGTCAGTGTTTCCCTTTACACTCGATTTCCTCTGTTTCTGACTGAGCAATCAAGGAGGGGAAGGTACATGCAGAAAAAAAGTGAAAAGGAAAAGAAGTAGATGATGGAGCAAAGCTCCATTTTAGCTTTGTGGAGAACTTTCAAGGCTGTTCGTTCATAAATTGATACAATTTTAAATAAAGACACCCAAATAGACCCTCTCTGGTGGTGTCCCTGCACTCCGCTGTGCACACCTTCCTCTGGAGCCTGCTGCTGCCACTGTAGCCCTCTTCTTCCTAAGAGCCCAGGTTTCGTTGCACCATCAGTCTTCCTCACCTGGGCTCAGTCAGGCTGGATCAGGCTGGAGTTCAGGTCTCCCTGCTGGCTAAGGGCTGCCCCAGGTGGGCCCATGGCGAGGCTGGACCTTTGTCAGAAGAACGTGTAGTTCACCGTTTCCTTCATGGGTTAGGTCATCCAGAGACCAGGTATCTGAAGATATCCAGAGATGACAAAATCTGCAGTTCATCCTGATTTCCAAAGCACCTCTCTCGTCCCTCGAGCAGCTGAATAGCAGTCCAGTATCCAGAAGCACATGGGCAAGCATTTGATGAGATCTCCTGACTGTTGCGTTAATACAGGTTCATTAGAGTTACCTCCACAAAGGGAGACGAGGTAGTGCCTTCCACCTGCCCTGCAAACCCTGTTCCGGTAGGTGTTTTCCTCCAGAGCCCTTCACTAGGTACCCTTCATAGCTCTCTGCCCCCATGGGCCATGGCACACACCTTCTAAGAGGACTGGGCAGAGGCAGAGATGCTTTTTGCCTGGTCAGCCCTGCCTGTTGTCAGGCATCTCACCAACTTGGTAGCCTGAGGAGGGCACAAAAGCCAATACAGAGCACACCTCCACAGGGAAACTGCCCCACGGGTCACAAGTCTGTGCCCCAGACACCTGGGCCAGAAAGCTTTTGTGAGTAGCAAAAGTCCATCTTTGTGCCCATTGATGTCTCTGTGTTGATGTGAAAGCAATGAACTCTTCCTCATTCTTTCATTTTTGGCCCTTCCCATGTTAGGGAAGAGCTCTTCGGAGCGGCTCAGCTGCGGATTAGCCATGTAAGGCAATATCCTGCTACCTCCCATGGAAGCAGTTTTTCTGTGCAGTGTCCTCTCTGCAGCAACTTGATCATGAACTTCACCCCTCATACATTTCACCAGGACACCTCCTTAATTTTTCATGGCTTTCAAGCCATGAGAAGTGCTTAGGATGGATCTGGTTGCCCCAGATCCACCCTGGTTACATCACCAGCTCTGCCAGGCTCTTGTGCTTCTCTACAGGTGATGTTCAGATCAGACAAGTGGCCTAAAAAAAATTCCTGCTGCAGGTTCAATGTACTTTTGCTGCCTATGTGAAGCCTTTTAAACTCACAGCTGAATGTGATGCTCACTCATGTTATATTCTCCTGCATGTTTTATAATGGGCACTGCTTGAGAAAACGTAGACACAACTCAGTGTCCAAATTAATTTCAGAAAATCAGAGAGGATGCTCTACTCTGAAGGTCTTTATATATGTATATATAAAAGCAGGGCTTATTTGAGGACAGATTAAAAATAGCCTTGAAAGTTACTCTGGACCTTAATCTCCCATGTGATGTTGCATCATACATGACGAGAAGGAAATTCCTTCAGGCTTTAAATAAACCTATTATCATTTAATCTCTAATGGGTTATTTTGAAACCCAAAGAGGATACATCTTTTATGCACTTGCACAGCACAGAAGATCACTCTCAGTTTCCAAGCCCTACCAGAGGCTTAGAAGACCATAAAAAGGGAAACAAGCAGCCAGAGCAGGCTGATGAACAGCAGGCTAAGCTGCCAAAACAGAAACCTGTGGTGGCGTGGCAGCATCAGCCGGGGTGGGATGGGGACAACAGCTTGGGTTTCTGCCAGTTCCCTCTTTCCACAAAATTACACCTGCAGCAGGGTGGTGCCTTCCCCAGAGGATGTAAGCATCCCTGTGATGTCCTGTTTGCCCTAGGTGGGTGAGGGGGACAGAGGTTAGGTCTGAGTGGGCCAGGTCCTCTCGTTCCCCCTGGCTGGCAGCTGGCATCCTCCAAGGTGCTAGTTCCCCTCTTGTTACAACTGCCATGTCACCTGCTTTCCTGTACCACCCTGGTGCTTGAGGTGAGTGTTTGATGTTTTTCTTTACTGTACTGTAATTTAAAAGGAAGCTTTCTTAGTTTTTTAGTATGTAACAATGTCCATTATACTGAGCTGGAAATTAATAAATAATGCCCATGTCTTTCCTAGGAAACATTTACTTTTCTAAAGAAAAAAAAAGCACTAACAGTCAGTTTTTGTCACAAAACAAAAAGGATTGTGTCATTTACTGACATTTTATCCTGGTCCAAAAGGGTGTGTGTGCATGTGATACCCAACACAAGGTCAAGACAGAACAGAAAATAAAAACTGCTGTTGACTTCTCGCTTTCAATTTTTACATTCATCTAAAGCACATTCTGCATGAAACAGGAAAGACTTACTTGTTCAGCATATACAATGCATCTCTTTGAAATACACTGACATCAGCCTTTGAATCCTCTTGTGAATGGCTTCCCCAGATCAAGGGGGACAGAAAACACAGATATGCTGCCACGCATAGGCAGATGCATAATGAAGGAAGGGGGTGAACCACAGGGGTGAAAATTTAGTCAGTTGTCATTTAATTCAACGCAGTAAAAATCTTTACATATGTCCCCTGATACATTTAACAGACCAAAGTGAAGACTGCTGAAAAATCATGATTGTTGTTTGTCTCTCCACAAAGCAAAATAAACAGAAAACACACATCCTGCCTGACACTGTCAATACCCTGCCAGTGCTCTGCATTGTTTTGACAATGAGATTCCAGAAGCCCTGCAAGCCTTGTGTCCACAGGGCTCCATAGACAGAGCTGTTCTGCAAGCCTAAAATGTTATGATTTAATTGCAAAACATCTCCTTGGAAGATATAAAGAAACTCGACAAATATCACAGTTAACACGCTAAATAATAAAAAGTCCATTAATGCTTCACAAATGCAGCTTTTGAAAAAGTCTAGGAATGATCAAATCCTTGTCCTAAGCATTTCTCTCAGATAAGTCAAAGGCCATATTCACGTGAGCAGATTTCTCCTTCAATTCACAGTTTGCAGGAACATGTCTCCATACTGTTAGTTGCTCCCCAAGAGACTTCTTAACTAACACAGTTGAAAACCTTACCCTAGCTTGCCCCTGCAAGGATGACTGCTCAGCATATCCTGTCTGTATGCTTGGTAATGTACCAATTATTGTACATTGCTCCTGTGAGCTCACTGACTGAACAAGACCAGCACAGTGCAGACCCTGTCTGCACAAATACATAAATAGAGTTGCTTATCAGCTTGCTTCTTAGAAGTGTTTCAAATAGGATTCTTCTTTCCTAACTTTACGATCTAACCATGAGGTATCTGGTCCAAGATCATTTTTATAATCAATATAAAATCTCAGCAAATAACACACACACACAAGTGTTTATAAAGTGCAGTAAAAATAAGGTAGGGTAGAAATCAGTAAATCTGAGTTATAAAGAGAAAAATATAACAAGTGAAACAAAGATTTTTTTTTTGCTTATTTTTATTTTGAAGTGCTTCTGATGCAGAGTTAGGCACAGCCAAACCCTTCATTATGCTCTATGGCATAAAGCAACTTTTCCTTGAGTATGCTTTTACTACTGTATCTGGGGAGATAAAAAATGAGGGAGCAGGTACTGGCAGAGGGATAGAGCTCATCTGGATTTTCTACTTGAGGATCTACAATAGAAAATCTAAACCATTCCAGTCGATAGCCAGGGATTCGATCAGATCCTGACAAGAACCCTGAAGGAATGAGAAAAAAAAAAGGCAAGAAAAAGTAAGCAAATTAAAAAATAAACCAAGATAATGTTAATTGAAAATCATGAAAATAATTAATGTTAATGAAAATTGTGAAGGGAAATTAGTGTAAACATATGGCTATTTTCCATAAGCTAATTATTTTGCTTTGTTGAATTACCTGAATACAATAAAGTCTCTTACTGATTAATAATAATTATAAGCCCTCTTTTACTTTATAATTTAGACTTTGTGGATGAGGAAGGCCAGGCTAGGTCTGACCTTCTACATTTAAGAACAATGAGCTAGCTTTGGTGATCCTTTGAGAAAGGTAAACTCCTTACATCAATATAGTCTGCTCACACAAACTGAGGCCTCTGACCAACAAGAAAACCACAAAAGCAAGGGATAAAGTAATTGCAATGTTCAAGGTGGTCAAGTGCACTCAGGCAAGCCTTCGTGGTTTTCACTGGAAAATGTGGTAGCAGAAAATGTGTTGAAAAGCTGTTTGGGACTATAGTATTTTTTATGTGCAACCATCTAAAATGGTGTGTTGTGGGGCAGAAAAAAGGACTATGAAAAGTTTAAAATTACTGATACATTACCAAGGAACATTTTCTTTTTTTCTTCTGGGAGTTTGTGAAACACATTCCAAAAATCTTTGATGGTTTTATCTGACTTGTTATACCACATGTATACCACATTCTGTCAAAGACATAAAAATAAAACAGGCCAGTTAATCCTCAATATTTCCATTCATATTTAAAGCAACAACATTTTATCTGATAAATTTTATAATCCTGTTCATAGATATTCAGATCCTCTCAACCTCTGGAATCTCCTTGTTCATTTGTTTTTTCAAAGATTCGTATGACAATCCTTGAGTTATGGCTTGATACTTAGTCTTCTTTATTCTTGTGTCTGGTATAGATTAGAAACAGAACTATGACACAAGTCAAAAAAAGAGAAAGTCCCTTGAGCTTCTGTCCATCTGTTCATGACCTATACAATCAATGAAAGAACAGGTCAGAAGTAGTTTATGCTTTGCAGATACAGCAGAAGGACACTGTGCTTGTATACAATACCTTTTCCAAGAGATGCCAGTCAACTGTTGGGTGTCCCTGGAGAACAACCTGGAGCTCTGCGGGGAGAAACATCTTCCAATTTCTAGCTGGGCAGCCTCTTAAAAATCCTTGCATAAAGTCCTGAAATGGCTTTTGCACTGATTCATTGAACACATAATTCACATACAAGCCAACATATTCTTTCCTGGAAAAAATATTAAATCAGCAATGCAATAGGTACTTTTGTAAAAGGACAATTATAGAGAATTTCACCTTATTCCTTTATTCTGCACAACCTGCTGAACTGTAAATATTCAGTCTTTACTGAGATCAGTTGTCACTGGCAATTATTTACTCACTGAATAAACTGTGAGGATCTTCACAAATAAAAGAGAATGCTGGCCAACATGGATTCATTTTGGTAATACTCCTTTATTTCATGTGAACACTCTAATAATTTCCCTGAAATCAAAATAACTATTTGCACAGCTGCTAATCAGTAGTTTCACTCTTCTCTCTACTTGTGATGGGGATTTGTGTAGTGACATTGTACTTGCACAACCAACTCAATGTAAATGCTATACTTCAAGCTTCCTAAACAGTCCTTTCTTGAATCCCTAAGGGTCCTCAGATCATCTGCATAACTCAGGACACAGAATTTCTCTCTGTCCTCTGTGCCAAGGTTAATATTGACACAAAGCCTTATTGATAGATTGCTCCTTCTCCTTTATATACAAGATATATTCCGTAGACGTAACTATGCAGAAAACATTTTGCTCTAAAAAAACCCCTTATGGAGGTGTACCTATAGCTGGATTTGCCAGACAAATCATCTGTATTTCACTGAAAATACTGTTCAAGGGTATTTTATACATTTGTTAGGAATTTTTCTGATAACTCCAGGTACCTGCATATGCAGATGCCAGGATGTCCAAGGATCCTCTTCTCATCTGCTGCTTGCACAAACTGCCAAAGTCTGACACATGTGCAGCAAATACAGCAGGAACCAAAAGTGTACAAAGACCAAGACCAATGGTCGGTATAATACTGAAATCGGTATTTTATAAGGGGATGGGTATAGACATGTTATTTCATACACTTGTAACAAGACAAAAGGTAAGAAATGTAAAAATAAAACTGACCTGTTATCCTTAGTGACAGGAATGTTGGCACCATTTTTTTTAAGCTCAACAACATCCATAGAATCTCCTTCTTCCATTATCTACACAAATAAATTAAAACATTGGCTGCTGTATCTCCATATAACATATATATACGTGCTACATCTATCATTCTTCCTGCAGGGCCTGACATAGCACTTTTACTAGTTTGAGTTTTCAGACAAATTGTGTCATTTGCACTGGGACAGTCTTGCCCGAGTACATACATGGGATGTCTGAATGTCACAGCGGTCTTACCGTGAAGTCTATGTCCATGCTTTCAAGGATATGATCACATTCTTCATTCAAAATTCCCCAAAGAATCCTGTCAAAAAACAAAGGGGAAGAAAGAGAGAAGAAACCACTCAATGCACTTTCAAATTCTCCTGAAAACCATCCTTTGATAAACAGTATTTAAATGCATACACATATAGAACACATATACAACACCTACACTCACAGAGAACCATCATATGTGGCCCTGAACTTATGTCATGCTGCTGCCATGAGCTGAGTGCAAATGCCTCCAGTAAAAAAAGGATTCCAGGCAAGTCCATCCCCATGCCTTGTGGGGACAACTTTACACAAAGTTCCGTGAGAAGTGGGCTTGGACCATAGCCTCGCTTCCAGACATCATCTATAACATGTGGACCAGTGGGCTGATCTGGGAGAATTGTTTTGGGGTGAAGCACCTCTCCAAGTATTGCAGGCAATCTGATGTTTCAATTCACTTAGGACTCTTTAGCACCTCAACACAGTCACTGGCTCATGGGATATAGTTCTCATCTTCTTGGCTGTTCATAGCACTTGTGTGGAAAGCTGGGCTTCATGGGCCTAAAAGATTTATGTTGGTGACAGCAGCACCTCTCCCTGCTATGTCTGGCTGAAATCTCCTTTCCCAGTGCATGGAAACCCTGTTCTCACAATTGGCACAACTGCAGTGTGTGGCAATACTGTGCCCGTGTAAAACAACACAATGGAAATGGATAATTAGTAAATCAGAGGAAAAAAAACAACATTAGTAATTGGGTGCTTAGTTCTTCCAAGTCCAAACTACAGCTCATCGGCCTCAGGGATCTCCCTGTGCATGGAGACCCAGCCGAAGCTCGGGCCATGCCTGGTTCCTACCGGCCCGTGGTTGGGAGCAGCTCTTCGAGGTCCTCCAGGGTGGGGGCCAGGTCCAGCAGCTTTTTGTAGAGAGCCCTGGGGAAGGGGAAGGGCATCATGCGCTGGTTAAACAGGGCCATTCCACACAGTGTCCCGATCTGGAAGAAGGTGTCCTTGTCCTCACAGCCCGAGACCTGGTTAGGAACAAGCACACCAGAAAGCTGTGACTGTCTTTTCCCCTGGGTGGCCTCCCCACCCGCTGCCTCACCTTGCTGGTGCTGCCTCACCTTGCTGGGGAACCACACAAGTCCGGAGGTGCAGTGACGGAAGGCACTGGTGCCCGGCTGGCAGAGGGTCCTGGCAGCAATGCTGAAGAGCTCCTGAGACAGCCCACCCTCATCCACACCCTGCTCGCCCACAAACACCACCTGCAAGGCCCGAGACACCCAGAGACATAGAAACCCATGTTGCCCACAAAATAAGACTGGTTACCCAACAAGCCAATAATTACACACCCGAGAGAGACATTGATTATTTATTTCAGAGCTGTGCAAACCTGGGTGCTTGGTGGTATTCCACAAATCAAGCACACCCCAGCTGACTTTTCAGGCCATTATTTATACACAGAAACTCAGAGTTAGTGACTGTCCAAGTACAGCCCTTCTATTAAGACTGGTTAGTAATTCCCATACAAGTTACATAACCCCAGCTAACTTCTACGTGTGCTCAGTGGAAGGGTCTTCACCTGGGCAGGGGGCTTTTTGACCTGGAGGTGTGATTTTTAGTATTATAATGAACATAGTTCAACTATAGGATACATGGACCTTGAGTATTTTGCCAAGTTATCCATGTATACGTAGACATATATCAACATCTTGATTTACTGCATCCTTAAAGCTTGCGAGTTCCCGGATATCCTTGACTAGGGAATGCTGGCTGCTGCCTGCTCCACTGATCAGGTCTCCTTTCTTGCTGTTTAGGCTTGAATGTATGGAAAGACCTTACATGAAGGAACAGCCCGCCTTAAGACAACCTCGGCCCACCCCCGTGTTGCGGCACCCACAGGCTCCCGTCACAGCGCGGGGGCGGGGCCGGAAGCGGCGGCCATGCTGCGGGGCGGCGGGCGCGCTGTGGCGGGGCTGCTGCGGGGCGTGCCGGTAGGCAGCCGGGAACAGCACCGGGATCGGGATCCGGGGTCCAGGATCCAGGAGCAAGGCTCGGGCCCAGCGCGGCCGCAGCCGCCGGAGCCGTCGCTGCTGCGCTTCCTGGTGTGCCCGCTGTCCAAGAAACCGCTGAGGTGAGGACGGGCCGGGGGAGCTGCGCCCGCTGCCCGCCCTGGGCCCGCTGCAGCCCCGCGTGGAGCGGGAGGGGCTCTCAAAGGGCGAGCCCAGGTTTTTCACCTCTCCTTCTGTTTTGTTGGTGGCTTTGTTTTATCTTCCCCCCCATCCGACTTGCCCGTCCAGGTACGAAGAAGCTACCAACGAGCTCATCAACGAGGAGCTGGGCATCGCGTACCCCATCATCGACGGCATCCCGAACATGGTTCCGGAGGCTGCCAGGATGACACACAAGAAGCCTCCGGCCGAGGACTCGGAGCAGCCCTGAGGACCCGCCAGGCACAGCGGTAGCTGGGACTGATGGCCGGGGGAGGGATGCTGCCCTCCCTGCCCACTCTGACTGTGCTCGTTCCCCTCCTGTCCTTGGCAGGCTTGTTTTACTCAGCCAGCGTGGACGAAGCCTTCCCACAGGGCTGCACCAGCACGAACAGCCTGTGTTTCTACAGTCTCCTCCTTCCTGTTACAATACCGGTTTATGTGTTCTTTCACCTTTGGACCTGGATGGGGATTAAGCTTTTTAGGCACAACTAGTGAGATGCGTTTGCTAACCCCTGGGCTTCTCTAAATCAACGCAGCTGGTTTAATCTCATCGGGTATTGCAGTTCGTTGGAGAGTTCCCTTTGGCACTATGGACTGTCATCATTTTCCTAGTAGTATCTGAAACTGTACAAAGCAGCAGCCCATTGTTACCTACTGCTAAGGCAGATTTAGAGTAGGAGTAATAAGAAGCACTAATTCCCTGTGTATCCCTTCAAGAGTGTTGTTGTGCATTTGTAGTGGCACTAATGGAAACCACCTAGGTGGAGGTTGTTTTCATGAGGGAGAACTGTACCCTGACTGAGAAAACTGATCTTAAATAATACACTAAATTAAAACATGCAGTCTTTGAGAACTTTGGTTTTGTTTTAACCTGATGTATGTACTGAAATATATTTGTCTCACTGTCAGAAGAACGTAAACTAAAATAAATTAGGCTGGTGTTTAGTAACAAAATTTGGGACTTGACATAAATGAAGAAATTTCTTGGATGATACCCATGTCTGTATGTGCAGTGGCTGCTGCTTTTTTCTTTCTTTTTTTTTTAAGAAAAAGGTGGGTAAATGACGGCTCTACAGAACAGATGTACCTCTGCATTTGGGGGTTTTGTTAGAGTGGCCTGCAACATATTCCAGTGTCTGCTTAGGAGATGTGTGTCCCAGTACTATGTGTTAAATATATCTGAGTACACAAGTTTGATAGCCAGGCTGGGTCATTTTCATTAAAGAGGCATCTCCTGACAGGTTAGTGGAAAAATAACTCCTAACTGAGCCCAGGATTTGTTAGCCCAGTCAACAGCTAAAAAAATGCTTTTTAAGTATGTAGAATATCCTTTCCCTTCGCACCATCTCCTGCTCAGTAGAGAGGGAACAGGAGATACTTCTGCTAAATACTTCAACTTTCCCTATTTTCATTTACAGCAACACTAGAGAAGGGGGTGACAGACCACTATGAGGGTGTCACATGCCAAGTTCTCAGTACTCTCTGAAAAAATTCCTAGCTGGACACGGCTATGAAGGGGACAGGTCAATGCTATGATAATCTGCTATAAAGGTTTCTTTTTTATGTTTTGCTATTGAGTGGTTTATATCTGCAACACAAACACATTAATGTCCTCTACGTGCTGAAAAATGCAGAAATGCAGCACCAAGTTGTAGATACTGCAGACCATAGCTTCTCTGGGTGGGTGACTAACAGTGCAGTCAAAATTATCAGGCTGCTGCAAATCATGCTGCCATGTGCAGTGTGAAAGGCAATGCTTGCAGTAGGTGCATTTGAAGGCTGACTTCACTAAGGGCAGCTGTTTGTCAGAGCTTGTACAGTCAGTGGAGACTTGAGATCTAGAGGACAGTACAGAGCTCAAGCCTCACTATCTCTCTCAGCTGGTGAAGTGAGGAAGCAGGAAGGAAAGGTAGCTCTAGGGGGCATTGAGAATCTTCTCCTAAGTGTATGGGAAGGAAAAGCTTTGACAGTTCTTGTTGGCAAGAAGGCTCACTTGGAAAGCACCAGAACTGGGTAATAGGGCACCAAGGTCGATAGCTCCTGTGACACAGGCGTGGTGTCAGACTTTGTGTTAGTGACTGATAGGACACATGGTCCCTGAGCTGAGCTCCACTCTGGGCAGGTGCCCTCTTCCCACGTCACCCAGCTTTTTGCAGCGCAGGGCTAGCATTGCGATTCCTGCAGGAAATACAACTGCCAGAACCTCTGGGTTTATGTGGAAGCCACAGATTAAAGGCACATGGAGACAGCAGCACTATAATCAGATTCCCATCTCTCTCACCAGCACTATCCTTCCTTTCCCTTCAGACAGCATCTCCATGAGAGAAATGGCTTTTTGTGTTACTTGCTGGCTGCTAAGGCTGGTTCCCCAGCCACTGGGGTTTTCATGTGCAGCAAACTAGCATGGGGTCTAAAAGTCAGTCTAGCAGTAATAGTACTGGACTTTGACAAGTCTAGTTTCCTGAGCAATCCTATTACATTACCCCAAAGCAACCTCACAGGAAATAGCACTGCCGCTTGCATTTAACTTATGCCAACAAAGCTTGATGGCTACCTGGAATAACAAAGTAAGATATTGCCATCCAGATTTACTCTACACCACTTACGGAACACGTATAATAATCTAAAGAATAGTTTGTTTGTTGTATGCTCAGAGAATACTGAAACCCTTCTACCAATACTTCAGTCACACTGAAAATCAAGGCGAGATATTTAGAGCTAACAAATAATACTATTTGGTATCTTACCTTTAAGGTCTTCCTGAATTCCTGGGTTGAGGCACATTCTAAATTGTTCCATATGTCTTGTAGAAAGCACTGTCTTCTGATGTGAAATTCCCATTGTTCTCCCATTATCTGAGGATTGAAGTAACAGTTGTTGGCAGTGTGTTTATCTCTTCTAATTTATAACAAAATTGGCCACACCTACGTTACTAGAGGTCCTGGACAGAGTGCTGCCTTCTGTGGACATTATCTTGCATTCTGCTGTAAGAACGGCAATCTTGTCTTGCGTGTCAAAGATGCATGGGTACTTGCTCAGTTTCCGTAGGGCTATCTGAAGTGACTGGGAAGAAAGGAAAAGACATGTTGATTTTCCCCTGAGAAACCAGTTCCAGGGTACGTGTGGAGACTGAACTGCTGGCCTGTACCCTGGCAAACTCCCATATCTCTGAGACATGCCCTGATTGTGTGCATGAGCACTACACTGGCAGAGGTTCACTTCCTAAAAACAGCTTCTACACACTTCTGTGAGAAACACTGACAGAGAGGCATCTAACCTGTCTGTGCAGACAGACACCAAGAATAAAACAGAGAGAAAGTGATTTTAACAGCTGAATTCAGCTAAACCAGAACACATAGTAAAAATGTCCTGGCTACCCAGGTTATGGTACATTGTTTTTAAAAGCTGCTGACTCTATTATCTGTACTACCAAAAGTAGATACAGGTATAAAAATAATCTAATTCAAAGTGTTACACTTCCAGTGTGATAAGGCAGCAACTTCAGGTCATGTCCTGATTGGCTTTTGATTCTATGCTGTTTCCCAAACCTTCTTCTCCACCCTGGTTAATTGGTACAAAATTGGTACATTAGCAAACAAAAGCTTGTGAAGGAATGAGGCAGTTGCCCTACGAATTCCAGGCAAGTTGCCAGAAAGCTACAGTTCTTTTGCCTAAGGAAGTCCTACTATCCACGTTTCCGTTTCATCCTGCTTCCTGTGACAGTGACTGCATTTGGTAGCTAATTTTCACTCCTTTGTGTCGTCAAGAAATAAACCATTTCACAGATTATTTTTGTTATCATGGCTTTGTTTTAAGATGTAAGTAAATTGAAATATGGTTTCTAAACAGAAGTTTAAAGACGGCCCACAATATTTCTATTAATAAAACATAATAAAATCCAGAGTAACAAGAAGTATAGCAACTATCCCTTATGGTGCTTTTCCCACACTGATTACTAGTTCAAAGCCAACAGAGCTTCTTCAGATGCTGAAGGACAGCTCCAACTCTCAGAAGCAGGGGTCATCTCAGAAAAGGCACTATTGTAGCTGCTAAAATACTGGGATGGTAAAGGGCTTGCTAGAGAAATAGCATTGTCTTTGAGATGTAATGGGTTAGAGTCTAGAGTTGCCTTTCATATCTATATCTATATATCTATATCTATATATAATTATGTCTAGAGAGAGAGATATCGACTATTTAAATAAAAGAGAAAAGAAAGAGTGTTTCGCACTGCTGGTAAAATTTTATACTTACTTCTCTATCAAAGAAGTGGATAACCATTTTTACAAGAGGTACATGGAAGTTCCTTTCTTCTACTCTGAAACCAGTTCTGGAGTTCACCTGCATTGATACACACAATATGTCAGCAGCAGATCTAGTGAGCTGTGTGTCTGTGTGGCAGAACAGGACTGACAGGGCTTTCTGCAGAAAGAGCTCTGAGACCCTGAACAGGAAGTGAAAGGATAGAAGTGCTACAAGTAGCACAGCGCCCCACAGTGAGAAGTCTCAGCCACGTATAAACTAGCAGGAAAGCAATTTTCCTTTACAAAGATTCCTTAACAGGACTCCATCAGGAAAGGTATGTTTCCCTTTGAGTATCTTTCATGCTGCAGAACACTCTGAAGTTCTCTATTCATTTTCATACTTGTAGACTAGCAAAGATATTTGTGGATGGGCAGTGAACTTGTAAAGCTCCAAATGATGTAATCACAGAGGAATAGGCCTGCTGCATTTTTGAGTTTATTTATCTGGATAAATACAGATTCAACAGTCTAAACTTCGAGGACCAAATCTGCAGTCTCAGCCAAAAGGATATTCAGTTCTGAACAAAGTTTAACAACTCTTCTCTGATTCATTCTGTGTGCTTGAGCTGTTGACTTCCCTAAACTTTGAACATCTCCACAGGAGAAAGGATGGTTGTCAAGAACACAGTTACTGCTCCCCTTGTTCCCCTTGTTTGTTTTCAGCTAAAGAGGCTCTAATACTGTTGTTCCAGAGAATTTCTCAGGTAACAGGCTCTTAAAGCATCATGCAGCATTATTGTGACAGCCACAATATGTCAAACAGGTAGGTTGTCTTTTAAATTTGGTTACTGGGGTGACAGATCTCACCAGCAGAAAGGCAAATGGGCATGCTATGTAGGGGACACCACATCCATAGCTCTGTAGGCATCAATCCATGCACTCTTCACACCACTGAAGCCTCCCCCTGCCAGGGCTGTAACACGTTTTAGCTCTTCATTTCTACAGAGGGTAAGTTAGGCACAACTTGAGCAGGATTCCTTCAAAGCTATGCTGGTGTACAGCCAAAGAGATGCCTGAAGCAGTGTCAAATGACAAGGCCCCATGTTCCCTTGTAAGAAGGAAACCCAGAGAGTTCAACAAGTGAAAAGGATTAAAATACGCAAAGCCATATTGATACATCCTGTCTAGTGAGGATCCAAGTACTTTCTCACCTGGTAAAGCATCTGCAGTATTCGCAGAGATGCTGCCTCATCTAGGTACAAGTCTCTTGGCCCACAGGTGCAGAATGCCGTGATAAATTGAGACAGGATTTCCTCAGAAACCCTCTGATACAGAATGACCAGCTTCTTGAAAAAGGATGTTTCTAGATTTGACCACAGGCATTCTGTAAGGAGAACAGCTAGTGAGGTGACAGGTAACATGTAAATCACTGCAATTTGTGGATGAAGCTGCATTTTATCTTTTTGTCAAATAAACTTGACAAAAAAATTACTTAAATTTGGACTACAAAAGTTAGTAAACCTCAGGATTTTTTTTTTATTCTTGTGTCTTGCTGCATAGTCCCCATATTTCTGTGTCTATCAGCAGCAATTCTTTCAGGCTGTGGAACACACTACGTCAGCGATACTAACTCTTGTTCTGCAGCAGAAAATGACCAAGCATTTAAATCATTCAGTTCTATCATCATAAAACCCTACCAAGAGTTTGCAGGTCCTTTGCCTGGAGCTTCATGATGGCTTGTGCTAGAAGCCTCAGTGAATGGTAACAGCTTTTATCCTCCCCCTGCAGAATGAAAGGCAAGATCAAGTAGACTCTGAAATTTTCAGGTGAGATGGGAGAGGAAGTCAGTGATGGCAGTAAGTTATCAATCTCCTTTTGCACCTTCAGAGGCAAAAAGAAAAAAGAGACAAGGGTTAAAATGCAATTATGTTTTGCCAAAGTAATTGGGTTGGCATGAAATTCCTAAGTTTCATGCACAAATCCAGAGCTCCTCAGTATCTGTGTAGTGAGAATCCTTATATCAAATCCTTACCTCCTGGAAAAGTTCTGGCTTCTCGCTGATCTTCTTATAAAAATGGTTCACTTTGGACATGTCTACACCTGAGAATTCTTTGGAGGTTTTGAAATGTTTGTCTCTATCACAAAGGAAAAAAAAAGAGAACAACAAATTATGTAAGAAGCTGGTTTTTGTTAGCGACTGAATAGTGAAGCATTTTAACATGAGAAAATACTTGGAAAGTTCAGTCCTAGCTCCAATGGGTATAATTTCATGTGTTCTAAGAAGATAGACAACACAGGTCACTGTTTTGTGACCTAATTAATATCCCATCTTTCCTGTCTCGTGTGGCTGTGAACTATTAATAGTAGACTTCCTGTATTTCATCCTAAAATCACTTCCACTTCAGTGCTGGGAGGAGCTATTATGGATCCTTTGAAAGCTGTAATATTGCCTAAAGGGATTATTCTGTCAAATATCACAATAGGATAATCTTCTAGAATGTGAGCTTCTCTAGCAAATTCAATAGGACTGGGGGGTATAAAAAACTTAATTTTAGCTTGGCTTCGAAAAATACAGACTTACTTCTTGCAAATTCAGATAAGACTAATCTTTTCTATATATGTAGTCTAAAATAACACTTTCTGGTCAGTTTATATGCAGCCAATATATTCTGTTATGTCTAAATCAGGGCGCGCTACCTTTTCTGCAGGAAGCTTCCGTTGATACAAGTCTCAGATGAGAAGATCAGTCTGATATTCCTGATAGTAAAAGACAAACCAAAGTCAATCCTTTCAACTTCAGGTTTTTAATTCTGAGATAACAAAAAACACGTGTACAACAAAAAACAAGTGTCTCTGCACCTGACTGCACAAACCTCTTAGGACCACTTCATTGCTCTCCTAGGCCTTGTAAGGGAACCTGCTCCAGTGCCCCATGCCAGCTAATTGCATCCAGGTGGATGTTATCGTGGAAATATCTTCTCCTGACAAGTCTGAACATTATCTGTTATATATAAAGGCATTGGAGGGAGGAGGATCCCCTCCGTGGACAGGATCTTTGAAGCATGTGGAAGGAAAATCCATCAGGCTATCAATTTACCACCGCACAAAAGCTGGGTTGCCAGCATCTGAAGGATGTTAGATTTACTCACTACCTGTATTCCTGGTTATGTTCTTACCGAAGCAGCTATTTTATCAAGCAATTTGCTGTCAGGCCCTTCCTATTGAGATCTGGAAAGAACCCTCTCTCTCTCACCCTCTCAACAACCACTTTCCATATGATCCAAACTGTTCTAAAAGTGGTCAGGGAAACATTTAGTTCCAGGTTAGCCAAGATTTTGAAATGCTCAAAGTCAGCAGCTGGAGTCAGACTTTCCCAAAGAAAATAACCTCTCATGTTATACCTGAAAAAAGACTAACACAATCATAATTCTCAGACGTAAGTGTAAGGCATCCCACAGTAGTATATACTAACTGCTTTTGAAAATGGGTAATTAAAGAAAGGATCACTGATTTTTAAACGATGACACAGACAAAACAATCCAGTTCGGCTACTCTGGATTGCAACTTTTTGCACAAGGCCTTGGTCTGCAGGCAGAATCTTTCACTGATTTAACTTGTTTCTTCATCAACTTAACCATTCTGTGCAAGAAGAGGACAAGCTTCTGAAGCCAGGCAGTACATCTCCTCTGTTCCTGCAAAAAGGTTATTGAAAAGCTGTTGCTTGTCAACATCTCTTTTTCCTGTGCAAAAACTAGCTGAGAATTGCTGGTACAAGATTGTCTCTTGGCTAAATTCTTGAACAAGGGTTCCTATAATAGTCTCCAAAAAAAAAAATTATTTTTAGAGAAAATTATGTATCAGGGAAAAAAACCCAACCAAACCCAAGACCAGGTTTCTGACTTACTTTTTTATTCTCTCGAACTGGACTTTCGAACTGAAATTAGAAATCCAGTCATCCACTTTCGTATTCTCCAGAGTGGCAATTCCATTCCAATAGGAATTCTGTGTGAAATGCATGAAAACATCAACAAGATTAAAGGTCTAGCAGATGGGATTCTTATTTTTAAGCCAATCTTTACAACAAGAGTTCAGCCTAAGCATGAACAAATTAATGGTCATCCAGCATGATCCAGATGCATTAGCCACAGAACATACATAATTGCCATACAAGTTAGTTTCTAGGTAAGCACGGAAAAAACTGCAATAGACATATATGAAATTGGAGTGCTAAAAGTAGGATGGAAAATCCAAATGTTTCCAGCAGTATTGTGAACAGTGGGAAGCTGTGATCAAATGTACACATACCTGGTTCTCCTTGCAAAGGGCAAAACTTCGCTTTACTGCTGCAGTAATTTTAATCCCCTTTTGTGACTTGTTATTTTCTGGGAAAGAATAAAAATATTTTCATGCGAACATTTGAAGAGACAGTCATTATCTTCAAAGAGTTCAGTGCACAAAAGTGGAACATTAAAAAAACCCCTCAGATAGTAGTTATCTGTCTAAAAGTTGATCCTATGTGGCCATTACCTGTGATGATAAATCAAGCAGCAAATGGAATAATTTGTCATAGATTTTGTTGGGAAGGTCAAGTAAGCATGAGACATAATATTTGCCTCTCAGTTTAAACGTGAAATCAAGAAAACAAACATATCCCTGGAAGAAACAAATATAGATCGTATACATCTGCAATGGTCATTACTTTGGCAGGAGTTTCCAGTATTCACTGGTGAATTGATGGGAAGTGGTATCAACTGATTAGGCTTCCTCTCATCTTCTGGCTGTCCTTCATCATCAGAACCAAAGAAATAGAATTTGTCCAAAGAAGGGACATAGACCAGAGTGTGCTGTCTGTTCAGGAAAAAAAACAACAATTCTCATAATAAGCAAAAACAACTGGGCAAGACAGAATAAAATTTACAGATACATTTTCAGAGTGGAGACCTGAGGCTTGTATTTAGAAGTCCTGACAGTCCGGATAAAGAATCCCTTTAACCAAAGTGTTAGAACTCTCCATTCCATTCAGCAGTAAAGAAACATATGGACTCAGATTTCCTATACTAGCCTCTAATGTTTATGATTTACGTTGGTTCCCACAGACAAAAATAATGTTACACCTTGCTAGCTTTACACCCTTCCGCTTTTAAAAGCACAACTGCTGTGCTGCTGAGCCCGATACCAAGCCCAGGCAAGCTGACAGGAGACTTTTCTGGCCCAGTTACAGAAAGGCAGAATGAAACTGCATAGTTATAGCTCTTCAATTCTTACTAAGGTCCCACCAGTTTGCCAGTGTGGATGGGAATTCAGTGGCTTTCCCAATGCAGATGTTTAACAGTCTTTTGCCCTTTGGAACCCAGTATACCCTTTGTTTACTAGAAGAGCAAAAGACTAAGGGCTTCTGGTGGTTCTGCTCATCATGGGCTGAGGGTTCTGCTCTCTCTGGGGCTCTGGCAGGAGACTGGCTTACATTGAAGAGTGGACAATATTCTGACAGTGCTGACCTACTGGGGTATAGGGATTTGAACATCTTGGTGACTCTCCCTCTACTGTTCTTCAGTGATTTCCCTAAGACATTGCCCTTAGAAGATGTGTTATTGGCACTTTCCCACCTGCCACAGGCGACCCGCGAAACCCTTGCTCCCCACAGCTCGGCCACCACACGAGGCATGAGTTCATTCCGGGTGGAGTTGTGACCAAGCTGGCCAGCCCCTCCTGCTCCAAAGGTGCACACCAACCCCTCCTTGAAATGAAGAAACAAACAACAGAATCACTGCATTATTAATGACATTCAAATGGTTGCCACTGAGAGTGAGAGCCAGCAAGACGCAAAATGTTATATGGGACTTGATTCAAACACGGGTAGGGTTCACTTTGCATCAAGCCTAATCATGCACTGTCATGTCCAAATCATTTAACTCCTGAGAAAGGCAATTTAACTCCTGAGAATAACTCCCTATTGCTTAAGAATTTTATAAATAAACCCTAGTGTATAAATAAACCCTAGTGAATTAGCTAGTGTTCTCATTTTCTCCAGTCCCCAGTATGCCATAAAAGAGAAAATATTTTTTAAAAGTACTGAGAGTTGAACTGTACACCTTTGCTCCAGGATTCCAGTTCACCATATCCCTGCAAAAGTTTGCAAGCAGGTGACGGTACTCTGAGAAAAGGCCAGGTTTCCCAATAGCTTAGTTAACACCCCTTGGGGATCACCTTCAGACTTGGAAGCAGGTATGACCATCCCAAGCTCTCCATGCTGACTTTTAGCAGTGCATCTTTTCTCTCAGGGTGAGGTCTCAGATGCTGACTTTCCATTTCAGACTCACCTTGGAGAGAGCTGCAGTGTGACCTGCCCCACATGAGATAAATACAGTCTTCCAGTGCTCTAAAGCTCCAACATATGATGGGCAGTCCCTGTCTGGAAAGAACATAGCACTGCTAAAGTGTAAGAGTACTGTGGGGTCTCATACATAGAAAAACTTAGAAAACAGGGGGCTTAAGAGCTTTTCAGTCCCTCTCTTACAGCAATTCTTGTAATTACAACTTGGTTTTGAGTTGTTTTTCTACCCTCCACTATAACATACTCTTCCTCATAATATTTTGTCTTTTTCACAGTATTTTATTTTTATTTACATTCAATTTGAAACAAAATTCAATGCTTTGTTTCCTTGCCAAACAGTACTTTGCTTCAAAATATCTGATTCTCAAGGGTGTGGACTCATTCAGATCAGATTCTGCTGACTTCAGGTTCTGTCTGGCTAGGGCAACTCTGCTGTAGCCTTCCAGGTTTGAAGACAATGGGTGATTTTAATTTTTTTATCACCTTGTGTTTACAAAGAATTAAAGAAGACAAAAACCTATAAAATAATTTCTTTTATGCAAGACTTCCCAGAGAGAGGATGGGAGTGGAAATAGATCTCTAAGACCTCAGAGGTTTTAAAAGCCCACACTATCCAGTCAGCCACAAAAAATGATTTCAAGTTCTCTACAGAAATAAAACCCTTAAATCCCTTGTTCCTGCATGCCTTTCCTGGTCAGAAAACAGAGAACTTATCCAGAAATATTTTGTTCAAAAGACTTCACTGTCTGCTGCTGCACCAAAGGGGCTTGACAATACTGAGGAGTGACTTGATGAGCTCACTGACCAGGAAAACATCTTCCTAGTGTTGTCCTTCCTTACCTTCTGTGTCTCCGAGTCCCAGCTGTCCAAAATCATTCTTTCCCCAGGAGTACACAGCTCCAGAGAGTGACACGGTGGTGCTGTGAGCTCCTCCAGCAGCAATTTGAGCAAGTGGGATGCCCTTTAGTCTTTCCACCAGCTGTGCTTGGGGAATAAACGCAGTTTGGCTCCCCAGTCCAAGCTGTCCATGGGTGTTCTGACCCCAGGTGAAGAGCTCACCTCCTTCACACACAGAACAAAAAAAAACAGCTCAGCCTCAATGCTTCCTTGGAGTATTTGCACTTTGGAAGTAGTAACAAAACTCTGTGCTGTTTTCAGGCAACTAGCTTCAAGGCAAGACCATCATGTATAGCCAAATTTCCATTTGCGTCTGACCTCTTTGGAGCAGTCTCATATTGCCCATTTGACTCACCACAGCAAGAATAAAGGCCGAGTGTTTCCACCTCTAAAGCCATACTTGCAAGAAGTTCCCAACCAGAAAGGTGTTGCAGCTTAAGAACGGGCAGACCTGGTGACTGCAAAGTAGGGCAGCCACGTCTGCTCTCCACAACACACCTTTGTGGAGGGGTATTGCTCAGGAACTGAGGAGAGACAGAGAGAGATACAGGTCCCTTGGTGCTGGGAGGAAAGGGCAACACTGATAGCCAGTGTACTTTGTGTCCCATTCATTACTCTATAATGGTGACACCAACTACTGGAAGTAATACAAACACTGCCTTCTCAGAGCAAGCCTGCCATAATGTGACTCCTGTTTGGAGGAAACAAGTTCTTGAAAGAGGCTACCTCTGGATAGTGCCATGGCGTGCTGGTCTCCACATGCTATTTGAACAATATTTAGGCTTCCTAGTTCTTTCACCAGCCTACAAAAATAAGGAAAAAGAAGAAGTCAAAATAGATAGATGCTGTGCCGTAAGACAAAGTAAACAACAAAGATCCTCTGCTCACCAAGCCCTATAACTTTTAGCAGGAAATATGTGGAAGAATATAGGTCACCTCTAAGTTGATTCACCATGCTCTTATGCTGGCCTGCTGCAGCAGGGCTAACTGATTTGATTGTGGTTTGCTCCTTGGGAAGCTGGAAAAGAATCAGGCTTAGTCCTGGGCAAGCTGACAGAAAATCACAGAGCAAACTGCTGGGCCATTTGTACGTCATGGTTACCCTCACAGCTTAATCAGAAGGTGGTAAGGTTCAGACATGCTTGTGTCTTTCACACGCAGTTTTCCCAAGCCACACGTGGTTTGCAAGTCATCTACATTATTCTGGTATGTACTACTGATCCTTACTAAGTTTGAGAGAAACCTTTCTCATGTGCATCCCAAGCAGCTCAGACCTTGGCATCAACCTCAAAATCTGTGCACTTCTTGCTGGGTTAAAAAAGAAGATAAAGATTTGGTAACTAGGAATGTATGTGTTCCAGTTCCCTCTTTACAACAGGAACACAACTCAGTCTCTTGGACGTTACCTTTAGGAAAAGCAGGCTGCATTTTTCGGACCATTGCCATCCAAACCTCCACCCCATGACAGCTCCTTACCTTGTTTTAGAGTAGTTTGCTGGAGCTTTAGCCCAGTGTTCAGAAACCTTCCCACCACGGGAGAGAATGAGCCTATGTGTTGCATCATGGTTTGAGCAGTGCACCTCATTCCTCTGCGGCTGTGTGTGCTCTGCAGAACACAGACAGACAGACACGATGGTCATGCTAAGGCAGCAGGCATCTTAACCACCTCGGCCCCCTCCCCAAGACCTCTGTGTGCTACTATTTTCAGCAACAGCTTCTGCTTCTCAGGAAAAAGTCAGACAAGCGTATATGACTTATTTTTTCAGGCTCCTTAGGGTTTCCATGTCCTACCTACCTACTGCTTGGTTTCATGCTGGATGACTCTCCTGGCTACCACTAAAAGACCTTTCCCCATCTCTCAGGCCGCTGTGCCACCAGCTGCCAAGACAACCAATGAAACCAGTCAGCACAAGCAGTGTGTGTTACTTTTGCACATCTATTGAGAGTGTCTGGGAGAAACAAAGCACTTCCTGAAGCATCTGACCCAGATTTGTCACCGCCTTGGGGATGGGATGCCTCAAGTCAAACGTTTTACATGACACTGGAGAAGCAATGACGAAAAATTCTCACATTGCCTATTTAGAACAGAAGGAAGTCCCTCCTTGTCTACAGCTGAGGAGCTGCGGATGCTTTCCTGACCCTGGGGCACCTGTTCTACTCAGTTACTCGCATGTAGTCCTGTAGCAGCACAAGCGTCTGAGACCCAGGATGTCCAAGCGTGAAAGGTGGTCACTGGCAAAGCCTGCCCTGATTTCCCTAACACCTCTGGAGACTCACTGCCCACCCTCCTCACACCTCCAACATGGAACTAGAGAGGAAAACTCCTGTCTATTCCCCGGCGTGGTTTTCCTCCTTCCAGCCCCCCCGCTCCGAGTGCTGCACACTGGGAAATGTTTAAGCCCCTTACGCCCCCTCCCCAAGGGGCCGCACAGCAGATTATTCCAACTTCAGCGCGCTGACCCATCCCGGGGGGTCTCACCCCTCCCGCCCACGCCGCTCTCGCCGGTCGGTACCTCCCGAGCCGCTCTGCCGGCCCCGCCGCCGCTCCCACCGACGTCCCCCCGCCATCCCTCGCCCGCCGGCCGCCCGGCAGCTCGGGAGCGCCCGGGACAGCGCCGGGAACGCCCCGGCGGGGAAATGGAAACCGAAACTCGGCAGGGGCTGCGGCAGCGGGAGGAGGAGAGGGAGGGATCCCCGGCACCGCAGAGTCCAGAGCGGGGAAGCTCTGACCCCTGGGCTGGAAAGGCGTGAGCTGCTGGGCTCCGGTGGGCTCCCGGCTCTCCTCAGCCTGCGGAGGCGGCTGCTGCCCGGGTGGGAGGAGAGGGGAAATCAGAAGGCGAGTGAGGTCTTCCATGTGGAAAAGGCACCCGTTTGACTTCATTATTCAGTTCGGAGAGCGACCCGCCCGTGTCCATCCTGTAAAGAATCGACAGATCTACTTTGCTGCTCTACTGTGTCCCGAGTAAGAGCCTGCGGAAATCCAGAGGAGTTGCTTGGCAGGGAGAAGCCTAACCGCAAGCGAAACGCTCGATTTGGAAATACACCAACATCTAAAAGCTGTTTGCTTCCGTTCTCACATAGTCTCTCCTTTCGTCTGCTAAATCTCCCCCTGCCTTCAAAGACCCTGGAAACTTCCCCCCCAGGAAAGGCCACCCAGCCTGCCTCACCTCCCACACTGTCTCATCGGAGTGATGAATGCAGGACCATCTTGATGATGAAATAAGGGATACCCATGTGAATGAAACGGATCCAAACACGTAAGAGCATTTTTGTTGTATTCCTAATAGCTGCCACTGATAAATTAAATTAAATCTGCTTAAGAAAATTTTATGCTGCTGAATACTAAGCACAGATTTTGGTGGGGAACTCCACAAAAGTCTGAAGAAGCACAACACAAATCTACAGATTTTTACTGGCCCTCACTGAAACACGGTGGAAAACTCATTACTGAGACAACAGGAGCACCTAATGTGATGTATTTAAGTGGAGCAGCCTGTGGTGCGCAAAAAGGCACACGGAGGTCCCTGGGGTGAAGAAAAAGGGATGTGGAGAAGCTGCAGAGGAGCCGTGGAAGCAAAACAAGGTGAACTTTGCTCACGGTAATTGACTTCTGCCCAGGGAGGAGCAACCCAGCCTTGTTTCTCCCAGCCTCTTCCGTGCAGGCAGTACGTGCATCTTATCTCCTTTCACAGTACATACGAAGGTCTAGAGATAGAGAAATACCGAGCTTAGAGCGATGAGGCCAAAGCACGAACTCCGAAGGGACACTAGAGGTCCTTCTTCACCAAAGTATGAACTAAGGCCTCCTCCCCTGGAAGAAAAATTGCTCCAAGCAGAGGCAAGGGCATTGCCTACATGGAAAGGAAGAGGTTTGAGGGGAGGAGAGTAAAGGGAATGTGTCGACGTCATTCCTCCTTTCGGGGGTACATTTTTCCTCCTACTGAGTGGAGTGCTGACAGCGACATGTCAGAAAAGCTTGCTCTGGTAAGCTACTGCAGGTTAATTAAACACCCTGCCATTCTCTGCTCAAGAGTATCAGGGTTTGTGATACTCTAACCAGCAAGAATCTGGGGGTCCATGAGGGAGATGCCTGGCAACTGGCAGGAGATAGAGGAAAGAGGTGAACTGTGCAAAATGTTTTTTGTAACTAGAACTGGATTGGGCGGATGTATCCCTCTGTACATTTCACCCCCTTTTCATCACTTCTCTAGTGAATTACCCATAAAAACCAAACTAAAGCAAAACACAACACAGCACAACAACAACAAAATGTGTCAAACTCCTCGAGTTTGGTGTACTGCTTGCTTATGAGGGCAGCCCTTCTCCCAGGAGAACAGCACAGAGCACTTCCAGAGAGGAATAGAGAAATCCAAGGATATGTATGCAGAAACCATGGCCCCAGGAGAAATGGAGGAATGTCTCATGCTGGGCCCCAGGGAGCCAAGGAAGCATGTGGTGGGAGCCCGTTCCCACAGTGTCAGCAGCTGAACAGGCATGAGTGGGTCAATTCCTCCAGAGCAAATTTGGGAGCACAGGGAACTTGCAGTCCCTCTCAGCTGGCTAGAGTCACAGCTCCAACTGCTGTCTGCATGGGAAGGGACATGTTGACCTGGGGCCACCCAGCAGGGCTCAGCTGCTGGCAACCCATACAGGGCAGTGCTGCATCCCTCAGTTTCACAGCGAGGGACACCAACTACCTCTGTCCTTCTTCACCCTGGAGTGCCAAAGCAGCACCTGTCACATAGGCAGAACCAAGGCTGAGCATTGTCTCGTCCTGGACCATCCTGCAGGAGATGGAGCTCCTACAGGCACAGGCAGGCTTGAGGGCAGGGAATGAGTGGAAGAACAGACCCTGTGCTGCCCCGCTGCTCCCGCATGAGGGGTTTATCAGCAGGTGGCACTTTTGGTTTGGCACTTTGAGGGCACTGTTTTGACAGAATCCAGCAGCATTGCCCAGCACTGTCTGAGAAATATTCCCAGTTCCCAGTGGCAACAGCGCCCTGCCCTCAGGGACCCTTCAGCAGCCATCCCGTGGCAGGAGCCACAAACCAAGGTAAGCTTAAGGCAAGCGGCAACAGGCAACAGTGTTGTCCCCAGTATGTACAAGAGAAACTGGACAGCTCTCTTTTTCTTCATCTCCTGCAGGAACCCAATGGGCTCACCAGGGCCTCTCCAGCCCCCCGCAGCTGATGGCTGTGAGCCAAGCATGGGTGGGTGGCAAGAATCATCAAGGTTGAAAGAGACCTTTAAGATCATTAAGTCCAACCATCCACCCAGCACCACCACTGGTAACCCCTAAACCACTAAACCATTTCAACCAGGGAGATCCAGACACCTCTTAAACACCTCCAGGGATGGTGATTCTACCACCTCCCTGGGCAACCTATTGCAATGCCTGACCACCCTGAAAATTTTTTTCCTAATATCTAATTGGAATCTCCTCTGTCTTAGCTTAAGGCTATTTCCTCTGGTCCTATCACTGCAGCTATGGTAAAGGAGACCGGCCCCAACCTCACTACAACCTCTTTTCAGGTAGTTGTAGAAAGCAATGAGGTCCCCCCTGTGTCTCCTCAAGGCTAAACAAACCCAGCTCCCTCAGCTGTTCTTCATAAGACACATTTTCTAGACCTTTCACGAGCCTTGTTGCCCTTTGCTGGACATGTTCCAGCACCTCAATGTCCTTTTTGAAATCAGGGGCCCAGAACTGAATGCAATACTTGAGGTGCGGTCTCATCAATGCCGAGTACAGGAGGACGATCATTTCCGTGGTCCTGCTGGCCACACCATAGCTGATATAGGCTAGGATGCCATCGGCCTTGTTGGCCACCTGGGCACACTGCAGGCTCACATTGGGCCGGCTGTCAGCCATCACCCCCGAGTCCCTTTCTGCGGAAAGAAGAAGCGAGGGGACAGACGCGACGCCAGAGCCAAGTGCGGGGCAGTCGGGAGGGCAGCGCGGGGGGGGCCGGGCCGGTGGCGCGGAGGGTCCTGCGGCCGCGGGAGGGCGGCGGCGCCCCGCTGCCGGGGCCGTGGCCGTGGCCGGGGCGGCGCCGCCGGGGAGGGGTTTCCCCCTTCGGCGGCGGCTAAAGCGGGTGCCGGGGGCGGGCGGTGCCGTGCCGCCATGCCGCCCTCCGCGATGCTGCTGCTGCTGCTGCCGCTGCCGCTGCTGACGGTGCCCGCCCCGGCGGGGGCGGCGGTGGGGGGCTGCGGACCCTGCGATCCGGCGCGATGCCCGGCGCTGCCGGCGCGGGGGTGCCCGCTGGGCCGGGTGCGGGACGCCTGCGGGTGCTGCTGGCAGTGCGGGCGCGGCGAGGGCGAGGCGTGCGGGGCCGGCGGCGGCGCCGCGGGAGGACGCTGCGCTCCCGGCCTCGAGTGCGTGAAGAGCCGGCAGCGCCGCAAGGCGAAGAGCGGCCCGGGGCTCCCCGCCGCCGGCCCGCCCGGCGTGTGCCTCTGCAAGAGCCGCTACCCGGTGTGCGGCAGCGACGGGCTCACCTACGGCAGCGGCTGCCAGCTCCGAGCCGCCAGCCTGCGCGCACAGAGCCGCGGGGAGCCCGCCATCAGCCAGCGCAGCAAGGGAGCCTGCGAGCAAGGTGCGGGGAAGGGAGCGGGGTGCGGGAAGGGGAGGATGTCCGCTCCGCCGCCCGGCTGCACGGGGAAAAAGCTGCGCCTCCCGAGTGCTCCTCCTTGCTGTTTGGTCCCATCGGGGTGCTCTTTTGTAGAGTGAAGTTGAGTTCAGACCCACCTTAAATGGACCGGATAGTCCCAGTCGGGTGGCGCTGCCTAAACTTGGAGCGACACTTCAGACCAGCCACAGAAACGCAAAGGAACTTGGGCACTCGCTGTTGGCTTTCAGCGGTGCTGGAACTACGCGCCCCCACTTTTCGTACTTTGCCTTGGAGGTTGCAATTTGCGCTCCTGTGAGATGGGACAAAAGGGTTGAGCTTATCCAGGGAAAGGCTCTGACCAGGAAAGTTGCAGCCTGCGAGGAAAGGAAATTATAAAATGGATGTGAAAGCCACAGAAATTCAGTGGCTTGTGTTGGTTCAAAATGAAAGCAAGCAGTGACTTTCCTGTGAGCTGCACGCAGTGGTTTGCACTTGAAACATTTCCAACCAGGAGCTTGATTCATCCTAAGCTTTTTCTTAGGGATGGTGCTCAAGGAAGAAATTGTTCTGCTGCAAAGCCTGTACTAGAAATTCTGGCTTCTGAGAGTGCGTTTGGCTGGGAGGGAGGGAAGGAGGGATGGGTCATGTCAGGGAAACCATATACTGAACGTCTCAAGGACAGCATTGCAGCGCCAGTACTGTTTTGGTGGAGGAGGGTTTTCATAAACACAGTATGTGCAGGTCACAACCTCCACCTCCTCCTTTGCTTTCTTCCCATAACTGAGGCCAAGTATGTTTGCAAAAAAATATTTCTGAAACTCCCAAGGAAGGCATGAAAGGCTGGGTAAGAATTAGGTTATGTGCTTTGATGTTGCCCATTAAATGGCCTGTGTGGCTTTTCACAAACCTTGTGCAAAACATCAGGCTTACATATTAGCCAGAAACACTGTGGTAGAGTGTTAACTCTTGAAGGGAGGGAGTTTCAGCCCTCAGGGTAATGTGGGGTGAGATGAGAATGGTCTCAGTCTGTGCCTCTGTCTGCTATTTGGAAGGAGCCTTTCCTGCCCAGCGGACTCAGGAGATGGTTGCAGCAGTTCTAAAAAGCAGTTCTAAAGATCTGTGCTACTTGGTCCTGCCGGCCCAGACAAGTGAGCAGATGGGTTTGAAAGATTCTGAGGTCATGCTTTAGGTGTGTACTTGAGAAGAAGGCTGTGTTCTTACTTGTCTTGCCCAAAGTCACCTGGGAGTTTGTTGCAGAATAGGTATTGATATTCTTAAGATACTGTCCCAATGCTTGGCTGCACTTCCCTGTGTTCATCCCATACTGCATCTGCATTAACTTAGTGGGGCTTGGAGACAGAGTTTGATGAGGTCAGTGCAAACATGAGCCGCTGGGCAGAGGATAGTGGGAGGCCACTGACGTGCCAGCCTCAAACAGGCTGTTACCTGTTGTTAAGGAACGTCACTGCAATATGTGGTGCTGAGCCACTGGCAAAATGTCCCCTCCTCCGTCACTCTGGGGAGTTGCTCTTCTTTTGGCTCCGGCTGCTGGGAGAGCTCTGACCCAGCATCTCGGGGAAGGGAACAGGATGGATGTGGGCTGCTTAGCAGTGGTGATGCAACCGATTCATCTGAGATTTCCCTTGGCTGCATGAACCTTTCTTGTGCCATGGACCACCTTCTGGTGATATGTGTTGCTCTGTGACTTGCAACAGAAGCAGGGACTCATCCCACACACGTGGTAGACATCTGGAAGTATTTCTGTAGCCCTAAGGGCCTCCTGGCAGTTAGGACTGTTGGGTGGGAAGGGGTGGGAAGTTGTAATCTCTATATGGATTTTGAAACAATGACAGGACAGAACATCCATCCAATCATCCCCACAGGGTGTAGAGCCTTTTCCAGTATCTTTCCAGATAAGATACAGCAGTTTTCTGGGTTTCTAGAAGAACTTGAATGCTGTGGGAGTCAAAGAGTGGAAGTTCTGGCTTTTGTCATTTCCCAGCACAAATGGATGTGATCTCCTTAAGGCACTATCTAGGCTGGAATCCTGCACAGGGAGATCACAAACAGGCAGGATCCTGCTTGCATCAGTCATTTGTGTGAAACCTTTTGCACAGAAAGAAGTTCTTGGGTGACAGGGCACTTGGGCTTCCTGCTTGTGGCAGATTGGCTCTGAAATGTCTGCTTTCCCTCACTGGACTATAAGGACCACATCCTTTGGGTCCAAGAGTGAGCAGCCTTTCAAGAGAATCTCTGAGAAGAGATCCAGAAAAATATGTTTCCAGCAGTGGATCATAACTGTGTTTGATTGCCCTTCTTTGGAGGAGGGGGGAGTGTTTTGGGGTATTTTTGTTGTTCCTGGAGAGGGAGGGCTTGTTTTGCACGTCCGATTGGATGTTTCTTTTGTTTTTAAATAGCAAAAGGAATGAGCCCATTCTTGGCCCTGCATAATTTGCCTTGACCTTGTCCTTGGTTGTTTCCCAGACTTCTCAGATGTGATGTCTGTGTTCTTTGTACAAAAATCGTGAAACCATGCAGAAAAAGGTATTTCCGCTGCAGCCAGAACTTCCTGCTGGAGGGCAAAGGAAGACACAGTTGAGACAAATTTGAAAGGACGGAAATAACCCTTGATATATGTGCACTTGGCAGGTGCAGGGATCCAGTCAGTCCTTTATGGAGTGGGTTGCATGTGGGCAGGACTGTTGGGGATGTCTGGAAAAAGGCACCCTACTTGATTGCCAGCTCCTTGAAGCTGCCTGGCTGCCATTGTGCTGTGCCAGCAGGGTACAGCAAAGCTGCCTGCTTTTTTGCTCTGGGGGAGCAAGCAGTGATGCCAGGGTGCTCTCTCCTGGTTGTGCTCCTACTTTGCCCTCACACTTGCACTCACAGCTGGCTCTGGCTTTGCCCTGCTCCCTGATGGGAGCCACTACCTGCATCCTGTCTCTACCCGTGTGCCCCAGCAACCTCTTTGTAGCTAATCTCAGAGCTGAGGATGCAGGAGATGGATGCTGTGAAGTTTTCCATCTGTTTTCCAACATCGCCTTTAAATGGATTGTCCCTTTGCTCTCTGCCTGTGAAAATGCAGCCACACTTAAGTCTGCTGCCAGGTCCTGCAGGTAGGGCAGGTCCAGATGCAGAGCAGAATCCTGGTGGAGGGACAGGCACAGGGATGCCTCCTCTGGTGGACCCTTGGCAGGAGGGGAGGCTGCTCTGACAACTGGGGAGCTGCCCTCTGTCGCTGCTGTCACACAGCTGTGCACAGATGTTCAGAAGAGCCTCTTTATGGAGTTGGTGGCTTCAGGAATGCAGGCTGAAATTCATTTTGCACACAGTGCACGCACTGAGGCTGTTTACTGCCAGCTAGGACCTGGGGCAGGAGGACTGTGGTACCCACTGCCCTCCAAAGCCAGCTGGCGAAAAGAATTAGGGTTGCATGGCTCAGCTCAAGCCAGGCAGAAAAACAACCTCAAAGTATCAACCCCCATCAAAAAAGCTATCCGGATTTCTGGCACGATGATCTCTCTGAGCTGAAAAATACCAGGCACGAACTTGTTGCCTAACCAGTGCAAGAAGGGACAAATACCCCTGAGTCTCTGTTATTGTTAGCTACCAGCAAATACCTGCTTCGAGAGATGTGTCGTAACTGCTGGAAATACTGCTGAAGTTGCCTCATTACAGCCCAAAGGCCTAATGATTTGAAGTCCCCAATACTGGTTCCAGCAGGGTCGGGGTCTTCTGGTGGTTTTGCTGATGTCGGTCAAGGCTTTGTCTGTGTGTTGTGCTCACTTCTCTCCTGGTGGAAGCCAAGCGCCCGTCCTTGCCCAGTCAGCGTACCACAAAGTGGCTCTCAGCAGACATCAGAGACAGTGTTTCACTCTCCAGGGAACTGGTGCTGCTTTGTACCTACCTACAAAGACCTCCTGGAGGTGGAAACTGAGGGCCTCTATGTGAAGGGTAAATTTGCTGGTTTGCCAAGCAGTCTGCTTTATTTCTGTTGATCTGAATGTGGTTTAAAGCTCCACGGCTCCATGAAAGTCTTTTCCCAGCACTGGGAATGTGCAGTGGTTTTTCTTATGGTGATGAGGGCTCAGCGCCTTGCAGCATCCATCCCACAGGCTGCAGAGCTTATGAACAGCAGAACCAGGAGAGATTTTTTTAAAGCTGACTGTAACCAGGACTAAACTTGCCTAAATCTCACCAGCAAGGAGATAGGTCCCAGTCACTGGAGCTGTGCACTCTCCCCAGAGAGGTATCATTTTGGCTTCCCAGAAGCCCAGACAGCATCCCTCCTGGAAGGTTTTTTTTTTGCTAAGGTGCCACCCACCAGCTCTGGGGCTCAGGAATATCTGGATGTGAGGTTCTTGGCTGTCCACAGGGCTTAAAAAACAGATTGATGGATGTAGGATTGCGACTGCCAGGCTCTTGTGGAGACTGACTGCCCTAGGGACAAGTAACACCAACCCCCCGCCCCCAAATTCCTGCCACTTTACCCCATCAGTAGTTTGCTTTGCTGATGCTCCAGTGTACCATAAAGCTACATCTGCACTGCAAGCAAAGAGGTGCCAAGTTCCCACAGGTCAACTTCAAAACAAGAAACATAAATCACATCTGTTGGGTCATTCCATCCAAATTCAGCTGTTGAGGCTTTGCCAGAAATATCTTAGTTTTGAGGGTGGTTTGTTTTATTTTTTAATCCACTACCAGGGTAGAGCAAAAACAGGGGTTTGGGAAAAAACCTTGTGGGAGATGGCAGACTGCTGTTATCACTGACATTGGCTCATCTGCTCCTGATACAGCTGCCTTAAAATCAAAGGCTCCTAACTCTTTTAGACACCACGAAGCATAGTTCATATCTAATCATATTTTGCAAGAAACTCTTCCAGATTTGTTAACAAATGGCTTAGATTGCCCTAGTTCTTTCCTCCTGTTCTTCCTTTCCTGGATTTTAAGGGACTTTAAAGAATCTCCACATTTTATAAATGGTTTTGTCTTTGCTACTGAAAGATTTAGACAAGTTTTTGCTAAGTCATCTGTAATTGGAAATGAATCAAATTCCCTAACTTTCCTAGGAAGCTGGTTTGGGTTTCTGCATCAGATGGGAGTGGGCAGTGCAGCAGTGGCCTTGTACCTGCTGTCTTCTACCACAGAGGAAAGCGTTGTGCTTGCAGGTGGATCTTGCCAGCATTTTTGTGCTGCATGCAGAGAGTCTGTGGCAGAGCAGAGCTGTGCAGGTGTGTGGTGGGGTTACGCCTTTTGTTTGGTACCATGGGGTCCTTTCACATGGTGGGTGATGTGGGGATGTGATACTTTTCAGTGTAGTGCTTAATTTCCCAGCACACAGTGCTTTGGGATTTTGGGAGAGAGTTTATAGGGCTAAGGTTTAATCATAGAATCATCAAGGTTGGAGGAGACCTTTAAAATCATCAAGTCCAACCATCCACCCAGCACCACCACTGGTAACCCCTAAACCACTAAACCACTTCACCCAGTGCCAGACACCCCTTAAACACCTCCAGGAATGGTGACTCCACCACCTCCCTGGGCAACCTATTCCAATGCCTGACCACCCTAACAGTGAATATTTTTTTTCTAATATCTAATCTGAATCTCCCCTGTCTAAGCTTAAGGCCATTTCCTCTGGTCGCCTCACTGGAGGTAAGGTAGAAGAGACCAGCCCCTCCTCACTAAAACTTCCTTTCAGGTTGTTGTACAGAGCAATGAGGTCCCCCCAAGCCTCCTTTTCTCAAGATTAAACAAATCCAGCTCCCTCAGCCATTTCTCACAGGGGTTGTTTTCTAGATGTTTTTAGAACCTTGTTGCCCTTCACTAGACACACTACACCACCTCAATGTCCTTTTAAAAGTCAGGGGCCCAGAACTGAATGCAGTACTTGAGGTGTGGCCTCACCAATGCCAAGTACAGGGGGATGATCACTTCCTTGCTCCTGCTGGCTACACTGTTCTTGATACAGGCCAGGATGCCATCGGCCTTCTTGGCCACCTGGGCACACTGCTGGCTCATATTGGGCCATCTGTAAACCAGCAACCCCGAGTCCCTTTCTGCTGAACAGCTCTCAAGCCACTCCTCCCCCAGCCTGTAGCACTGCATGGGGTTGCTGCGACCCCAGTGCAGGACTGGCACTTCACCTTATTGGACCTCATGCAGTTTGTCCTCAACCCATTGACCGAGTCTGTCCAGGTCTCTCTGAAGAGCCTTCCCACCCTTGAGCAGATCAAAACTCCCACTCAGCTTTGTGTCATCCAAATTTACTGAGGGTGCACTCAATACGGATCATCAATAAAGAGGTTGAACAGTTCTAGTTGGGCGTTGGCCCTTCTAAACTTCTCCCTACATGACCTCAAAACATCCTTATAGTCTTCCCAAGTTACCTGACCCTCCTTCCAGAGATGGTAGATTCACTTTTTTTCCTAAGTTCCAGCCTAAGTTCTCTGTTTAACCACACTGGTCTTTTCCCCCAGTGACCTGTCTTTCTACACACTGGGACAGCCTGCTCCTGAATATTTAAAAATTCCTTTTTAAAGCACATCCAGCCTTCCTGGACTCCATTGCCCTTCAGGACTGACTCCTGAACGCTGCTGTTCACTGCTGTTCAGTGTTTAAAAACACTGCTTGTGTTTTTAAAATTCATGTGTAACTGGGGTTTTCCACTGTTGTAGCATAGGCCATAAATTCCTCCTTAAAAGGCATTTAGTTAGATGAAAAAGTTTTGGTTCACTGCAGCTTGAGTTTTTATGGTCACTATGCTAAAATCTACTATGGAAGTTGTTTAATATATTACTTGGCAGAGTCCTGGAGAGCAGCAGTATTCTGGGGACTATGCAAAACCTTCACTGCCCAGAAGGATCTGATATTTCACCTGTGTCTTCATTCTCAGTCATCGTAGCATGTCCAAATTCACTAGGAAGGAATGATTACTGATCAGCAAATTCCACCCCATGTTTGTTTTTTCTAATGCTGGAAAGGCATGCTGTGTTTAAAAAAATGTGTTTAATCCTTTGTTGGGCTGAGGTTGATTGAGGTTACAACTAAATAGGAGATTACTACGTAACAAATCTAATCAGGTTGGATTTTTGCAAGCCCCGCTTGCTTTTCCATGCATAAATGCTGCCATGCCTTGTTTCTGTGTCTCCCACTGCAAGCTTTTCACATTCTTTCCAGGCTTTAGCTCTTGGAACTGGATGATCAACTCAAACCATTCTATGATTCTATGATATAAAGGTCATGCACAAGGTCTCTGAAGCATTCCCGAACCATGGTAAATCAGCAGGAGTGGGATTTCCAGCGGTACTGGTCTGCTCCATCCTGAGCCTAGTGGTGTGGAAAGCAGCAGTTGCTCCATGGCAGATAGATGGTGGCCCAGGGCCCTTCCTCAAGCTGACTCAGTCTCAAGCCTCCAGGACTTGGGGCAAAGCTGCATTCACATTTTCAGCCTTTCCAGGGTCACTGGGCTGCTGAAGTCTGAGGTGGAGCATCCAAACAGACATAGCATCTGACATCTACTTTGGTGCGGATGTCTTGGAGCTTCCTCCTGTAACTCCTTAGTCTCTTCAAAGCCAAGTTAAAAGGAAGATGAAAAATGCCTTCAGAAAAGGGTAAAGAACAAGGCCTGTAAGTCTGCCAGAAAGCAGCAGGCAGCTTTGGGAGTGGGGAAGGCCAAAAGCACTTCCTATATGCTGCTGCCTCTCACAGAGCACTGACCTGGGAGGGAGCAGCTGAGGCCATGCCAGCTAGAATGAGTAGATGCTGCTTATGGAAGGTTTCCCCTTTTCCATATAAAGTAATTTTGAAGGGAAAATACTTTGCCAGCAACTTAGGAGACTGGAGTCTATTTTCAGACTTGCAATAGCTTGTTAGAGTGAACAATGTTTAGTTTTTGCTTTGGTTTGCCGTCTCACAGGGAGTGTTCCCAGCCTGTGTTTGACCTGGGGCTGTGGCACAGCAGTGCTCGTGAGGGCTGGCTGGGAACCAAGCTGACACCCACGTGAGCTTCAGCATGTGATGCATGGCTTCGTGTGTTCGTGTTCTGGACTTCCCGCACACACCCAAGCACCAGGGCATACCCACAGTGCTTAGCGTCCAGCTTATTTTTGCCTTTAGTGACATGCCTGTAGGCCCCTTGATTTTAGCAGAAAAGTTATTGCTCTGCTTGCTATGTGTTTTTTATTCATGTGTATGTGTGTGGACTCCAAAGGAAGATCGGTGAGGACAAGGTAACCCTGAGCTGTGATAGACTGTCCAGGTACCAGTGAGAGGCAGATGGGTGGGCTGGGAGATGCCAGGTCTCTGCCTGCTGTGGCTGAGCAGAGAAGAGGTGCCTGGTGTGGGGAGGGGTCTCAGGAACAGATGCCAAATGACATCCTCATCGAGGAAGTCAGGCTCTGCCACATGCTGCTGCAGCAGAAAAGCAACTACATAACAGCAATGGGAACTCCTCTCCAGCTGCTCCTTTTGACATAATGCAGGCTGTCAGCTCCCTGCAATCTGGAGAAAAAAATAGTCCCTGCACAAATGGTCAGGCTCTCTCCCGGGGTGAATGAGCTCTGGGGCTCTGTAAAAAGCCCCATCCTGAGCTGGGGAGAGCTATTTGTTTAACAAACAATGGGCAGAGCACTGAGGAAATGCCTGAAGTGCCTGTGGAGAGCAGCTGATCTCCATCAAGAACCGGGGCTGTCCTCCTGGCCAAGGAGCTCCTGCTCAGTCAGGGCAAGTCCTGCGGGGAGCATCTGCACATCAGCAGTGCCCGTGGTGCAGGCCCTGGGGGAGTGGAGACCACTTGGCCACCCTGATAGTGATGACCATTTCCATCAGCAGGTGCAGCCCTCAGCCCGAAGGAGGCAGATGGAGAAACATTCCCCCTTGGGGGCAGTGCTGCAAGTAGAGCAACAAGGCCTCTCAGGTGCAGGCTGTAGGATGATGGCTGAGGGTCTCCTTGCTGGCAGGAATCAAGACATCTGCTCTGTACAGGGTGGGCTTATTTCCAGCCCTGCTGAAGACATGGTGGTCTTGCTTCCTTCACAAGAATTCCCGAAGCAAGAGGGTGACTTGGAGGGAAGAATGTCTTCACATCTTTGGAAGTGCGTGCAAGGCTCTGCCATCCCCTGCGTCTCCTGTTGCTGTGTCATCTGTCCAGCTCTGTCTGCTCTGGGGGATTGTGGGAGAGAGTGTGAGTGGGACCAGCACAGGCAATAAGCAGGGTGAGGGCCATGCACATGAGTGTCAGCCAACTGTTGTAGGAGTCTAGCTACCGCTGTGGCCTGTTGTGATTTGACTTTAAATCTACTGACTTTTTGGCCTTTCTCATTTATTTTTAGTGGCGGAAAAAGCACAGCTCTAGAATTTTGGCTGTATGGATTAAAGTCAAACGTCCAGAGAGTCCACAGTGACTCTTCCCATGACACTTGTTGCATCTCTCAGGATGTGTATTCCCTCCTGGCCTCAGAGTTGTGCTGGATAGAGGTGGAGGCCTGTGGATGCTTCCAATTCATTTTGCAGCCAAATGCAGAACGTCATGTTCTGCCTGGTTAGATCAGGATGTACATCCCGAGCTCGAGCTCAGGACTGCCTTTTAAAAGTCAGGCTCTTGCTGTGCTGTGGCTGCGGTGCCAAGCCAGCCAGAGCTTTGCTGTGAAGCTGTGCAGGCAATTCTCCTTTCCAAGAAGATAAACAATTTCTCCTTGCCCAGGAGATGGGTAGACGTTCTTTCTGTCTTTACCCCTGCCAGCAGTTGCTGCTGAAAAATCTTTGTGTGATGTGCTCCTGGCAGGGTAAGCAAACACCTGTGGGCAAGAGGGAAACTCAGCAGCAGCCAAGACTGAGAGACCTCAGGCAGTAGGTTTAGTGGTGGACTGAATGCTGCCAGTTCCCAGCCAGGGAAGACTTGAGCCAGATCCTGGAAGAGCATAACAGTGCCTTATAATCCAGCTGGCTTTTAACATAAGTCAAGATCTCTCCTTTTCTGTGGTGGGAGATGGTGGTCATTTGGGGGGCAGCTGTGTTTTTCCTGCCTCATGGAGAACCCCAGTAACCAGTGATAAAGAGGACAATGTCGTGCAGGGGCAGACATAGCCCTGCCTGCTGGGGACAGGCCCCAAGCTCTGCCCTAGGAAGGGCACTTGGCATGTGGAGGGTTGTGCATGTTTGGAGCAGAAGGCAGCAGCCGTAGCAGGCTCTGCTGGGTGCACATCAGCTGGAGGCCCTCACAGAACGAAGTGCAAGCTAAGCCGCCTGGGGACATAGGGTCCCATCGGAGCTTCCAAGTGCACTATTGTCCCTATTGTTTAAGGGACACCAGAAAAAGAACAGCTGGGCTGTGCAGGAAACCGCCCAGTGCTGGGTAAGGGGAGCAGAGTGTGTGACCTGAGGTGGCCCCATCGTGGGGATTCAATGCCCTGGGCTTGGCCACAGCCCCACTGCTGCACAGGGGCCAGGCTGTGGCTGGGGGAGCAGGTCACCCCCCCTTTATTGTGATGTACTCGGGGGGAACAGCCTTCAGCGGGGTGTTGCTGAGAGTGCAGAGCTGGGCACAGGCTGCTCTGGTACAGATCTGCTCTGGGCCAACTGGGGCAAGGATAACTCCACCACTTTTCCATAAGGGAAAGGGTGCTGTGACTCTTGACACACCCCTCTTTTGAGGGGTGCACAGGAATCAATTCATGAAGCAGCACAAGCAACAAATGGACAAGCATGTAACGAAAGGCTGCTTAAATTTTTGACTCAGCCCTGTGCAGATGAGGAGCACCTGGGTTGTGGTGTCTGCCAGGAAACCACCCGTGCTGACCATTAGGTGTGGTTTCAACCATCGCCCAGGGCTACACATAAAACTTCTCTGCTTCTCTGCAGCTGCCTCCTGTCAAAACCAGAACTGGAAAACTTCTGTAACAGAGAATGTTGAAGGCAGCCACCCCTGGTCTCTTAGCAGCTTCCCACCAGCAGGCCATGTACAGTCATTCCTGGACAGGGAAGTCTCAAAAGAGAAGAGCACACACTTCTCTGGGATCACACCAGCTGCTCAGGAGTGGGGAGCCACCTCAGCATCCCTTGGGCTAGAACAGAAGTATGGCTGATACCCCTTGGCTGGTAATACCAGTGTGGATCTGCCCCCAGATCCTGAGGAGGAAAAAGACACCAGCTTTCTGCTGGAAGATGTTAGTGTGGTGGGATGCACCTGGAAACCTGCTCCCCACTGCCTGTGACAGCTGCAGGGAGTAGTGCACATGCAGGGCTGAAATCAATGCACGTTCAGGACCCCATAAGGAGCATCAGGACCCAAATCTGCCCCTTTTTTATGGGGCTGAGAATAAGCCATGGTCTATGAGCCAGCATATCCAAGGGCTTCAGTTAGACATATAGGAAATGCCTTCTCCTGATGCAGTGTAATGGGAGCTTTAGTTTCCTGTTACTGCCTGCATCTTCAGAGCAGAAGGGGGAAAGCTGTTTGTTGTGTTCTTAAAGCTCTCAATAACTGGAAATAAACACTATGTGCTCCTTTGGTCTGCATTTCCTATTCTGGGGAATTAATAGCTGCATTTTGTAAAACAGCCTCACTAAAGAGTGATTGAATAAAAAAAGCCATTCTTCCCTTTCTGGGATATGGGTTACATCTCCAACATTTCTCAGCCTGAGGGGTAAACATCTCCAGCCAGATCTGCAAAACAACTCTGTTCTCATCTTGCTTTGGAAGCAATTCTCTATTTAACCAGGAATTGAAGCTCTGCATTTACCTAGTCCCTTCCCAGATCCCTGCCAGGGAGAGCTCTGCCACCCTCCAGCCAGCCTCCTGTGGCTGAGTATTGCACACAGGTAAAACAGGAGCAGCGTAACATTGAATTCTGCTAGCCGGCTGCCGTGGGATTGAAATCATGCTGGGGAGAAGGATGCTGCCAATTTGGCCAAGCTCTCCATGGCATGAGAGAGTGATGGGATGCACCCTGTCTCCTGGGGGTCCTTTCCTCCCTGCCAGCTGACTTGGTGACTGCATAGTAAGCACATCCAGGCCAGTTTGTACAGGCCTGCTCAGCCCCTGAGATAACAGAATACAAACACTATCTTACCTCTGACCTCAGTCTTGCAAGTAGATGGACTGATCTGAACTGCTCAACACTTCAGTTTCTGTCTGGTTTCAGTCTGAACAGCTTAAGGCTGGATGCATGTGTTGCTTCAGAGAGGGAAGTGCTTTGATATGGGATCAGTCCTGCAAGCTTTGCTCCAAGCAGGGATCCCCTTCACCTCGTCCTAAAAAACCCATCAGATTTGATTGGCCCCACTTAAAAGGCTCAGCAAGGAGACGGCTTGTAGTCACCCCAAGCTTAAAAGCATTTCTCCCTTTTTGCAGGACCCTCCATTGTGACTCCTCCTAAGGACATCTGGAATGTGACAGGAGCACAGATCTACCTGAGCTGTGAAGTCATTGGCATCCCAACCCCTGTCCTCATCTGGAACAAGGTAAGGGTTCTGCTAGGAGCTCAGAGAGCACAGCAAACCTGAGGCAGCTGAAACTGCATGGTGAGCATAAGGACTGTAGCAGATCCTTCCGTAGAAACACACCTCTTTGATGAGTTCTCTCATCTGTGCAGTCCTGTCCACCCCCAAACATTTGGTTTTGCTTAGTCTTTAGTCATTGCTTTTTCTAAACTCTTGTCGATCCCGAGGCAGAACATGTTTCTCTTGGTAGCGCCTGATATTTGGAGCATGCGGGGAATGTCCCGTGACCTGCTGTCACCCTGCTGGCAGCAGTGACTGAGGTGGCTAGACATCGCCCACATCGTCGGGAACAGGAACCACATGGGGCAGTTGTCTCCAGTAGCCAGCAGCATGTTGATCTTGGCAGCACTGGTAACATCTGGCTTTGGACAGGGGCCAGTGTTGAGCGGAAAGCATCGTAGCTGTAGGACTGAGAGCCACTGCACAGCCCCTGTAGCCTCCTCAAGTGCCACAGGTCTGTGGACGCTTGAGAAGGGCCTTAAAATTAAGCTGAAACAATACTAGCTTAAGGCTACTATGGACTGAAAAAGCTAGATTGGCCCAAAATTTGCTCTAACACAGTAAGCTTTATTCATAGGGGTGCCAGAGCAGACTCTTGGGTGAGCAATGTGGGCATGCTGACTCAGGCAGTGTTTTCTGCTTGTTTATGAGTAGATGCTGAGTTTACACTGTCAATGCTACTCTGCTTTTTGTGCCTCTACCTCATGGCTGAGAGACTGCTTGACATGGTGATAACAAGAGCTGAGTACCACTTACCCCATGCTTGGCTCGGGGCTTAGATACACAGCATTGGGGAGTGACTGCACTGCTGTTTTCTCCTCAGTGCTGTGGCCACCAGGAGGGACAGCCTGTTTTGCTGCGGCAGAAACATGCAGGGCTGTTGCTGGTCTGTTGAGAAGAGGATAGGTCATGCAGGTAGACACTCAGTTCTCTACTGCTGCCAAATTAAAAAGCCTGATCATCAGGAAGTTATGGGGGAGTCTCTCCAAACAAGGCCAACAGTCAGCTCCTGGTGGTCTCCCAGTCCCAAGCCAGAAGGCAGCTGCTCCGGCCTGCTGAACTGGATTGAGGTACGGCTGCCAGCAGCTGCAGGCTGCTGCACTGGTGGGCTAAACACACCCTTGGGAACACGCACATGAGTTCTGTGAGGCCAAGTCAGTGCAGTCAGTGCAGGGTATGTTTGCACACCCCACTGCCCAGCACCATCCATATCAGAAAACCATGCCACTCTATCTGTTCCTGCTGAGGCCAGGGGAACACACCCTCAGTGCAGATGCTGAGGCACTGGGGCAGCACCACGTGGACACTAAGGTGAAATGCTGACACTAGGAAAAACACATTCATGTAAAACTAGCATTGATCTTGTCTGTGTGTGGGTGTGGTTCTAGCAGTTCCAGCATAAATAAGCTGGCAATTCTTACTGGTTTCTGCCCTTCTGTTTAGATAATTCGAGGACAGTATGGTGTCCAGAGGATGGAGCTCCTGCCTGGGGACCGGGAGAACTTGGCTATCCAGACCCGAGGGGGCCCTGAGAAACACGAAGTGACTGGCTGGGTGCTCGTAAGTATTTTGTGTACGCAAAGAGCTGCACAAACAGTACAGGGCAGTGTGCAAATATGAACAAACAACAGTACAGAAGACAAATGGCAACACATAGGGCCTTTGGAGGAAAACAACCTGTGTGAATTAGGGGTGAAGGGTAAGGGTGGCTGCTTGCTCCAGTCTTACCTCTTGCATGCATCCTACCTCTGTCCAGCATGCAGCAGAAGGGTGCATTCTGTGATCAGAAAAGGATAGACTGAAATAAAACATCTCATTACTTTCCTGCTGCTGTTAGTGGGAAGGAGACCCTCTCCATGACTAGGAAGGAACTAATACAGAGGTAAGGCATCCCTAAAACCCACCCACAGCTGGGGAGCCCTTACAAGTCTGCCCTTTTTCTCTGTGAAGCAGAGAAGAAAGCTAGGCTCACCCACAGGAGTGGGTGCTTGTCCCAAACCCTACTGAGGAGACCCACCACAATCTGAACCAGTCTGTTTAGAGCTGACAGAATACATGCAGTCAGCATGGTTGCTAAGGGTGAACCCCTTCATGCACTCTGTTCATCTCATCATGTCTCAGGCAATTAGCAAGTTACATAAGATACCTTAAAACAAAATCACCTCTACCCATGCACGGGATGCTCATTGGAGGGCCGGGGGTGTGTTTCTTCCCCTAGATATCCCCTCTGAGCAAAGAGGATGCTGGGGAATATGAGTGCCATGCGTCAAATGCCAAAGGAGAGGCAACAGCTTCTGCAAAAATCCACGTTGTGGAAACTCTGCATGAAATAGCTCTGACCAAAGGTTGGTAAGTGTGGCTGAACACTCAGCAGCTCTCTCCCCTACTGTTACTTGATACAAAAGGACCACCTCTGTTTAATGCTTTCTAAAAAAACCCAAACAAACAAACCCAACCCCCCCCTCTAAAAATAGCAGTTTTAACACATAGCTTTTTGTGTTTGGCCAAACATTCCCAGCAAATCTTAGCTCCTAGAGTTCTCAAGGGAGAGAACACTGCCAAGTGCAGTAAAGTACTGGAAATTAAAGATACCAAATTAAAATTAAAAAATACCTTCTGGGTTTCTTGCAGAGCCACTTTCAGTGGTTTTCCAGCCCTATTTATATTGTCTGTGTTCTCTGGACACTTCCAAACCTGCCCATTTCTCCTGGAAGCAGTATTGGCACAAGCAGCCCTAAAGCAGAGGGGGAACTTCAAGCACTTAAATTCCTGCCAAGTCCCTGCACCTCCACTATCCTGGAAACACCCCAGCACCTGCCATATTCTCTGCATTCTGGGGTGTCAAACCTTGGAGGGTACAGGTATGCCACAGCAGGTCCTCTTTGCCAGGCTGTGCGCAAAGCTGATGGCAAACCAACCACCCTCATTCCAGCTGCAGAGAGGATGGATCACTATCACATCCACATACGCTTAGGAATGAATCTGGATAGCTGGGACAGTAACTGCAACCATGCTAGAAGCAGAGGCACTGGGAACCAAGCATCCATGTAGAGAATACTGTGCTGCCCAAATCCAGTTTTGGACATAATCCTTAGTTTTAATCCCAGCGGCTTTATCTAAACTATACAGTCGTGACTTTCTGTATCCTTGTGTCTGTGAACAGCTGAAATGCTGCCCTTAGGAGAACATTAACAGCACTTGCCATTGAAATAAGAGCTTAAAATGAATCCAAATATCATGCATAAGAACTCTGCTAATGGTTTTTAGCTAGTCTCTAATCCCTTTTCAAGTGCTTTAGTTATGGATGTGAATGAAATTGAGCCACAAACAGCACGCTTATACCCCAGAACAGAAAATGTTCACTCCCCCTCTCACAGTAACTACTGTGAGGCTGCAGTACCATGTATATTGCCTCATAGTTTATTTCTTACACACAACACCCATGTGTTACAGCTGTTTCTTTTCAGCTGTAGGAAAGCTCTCTAGTCAGCACGCTGGAGCCAGGCGATAAGTAAGCGCAGGCTGCCAGCTTAAAGGAAATTGATAAGGTTAATGGAACAGACTGTCAGACGTCATAGCTACACACTGAGAGTCTGTGTCCCATGTCCAGGTGATCTCAGCACAGAAAAATGCATTTATTATCATCCCCCTGCAGCAGGGAGGGAAGGAAAGAAGGAAGGAAGAAGGGATCAGGTCTCACCCTCAGCTAAAAGATCACAAAGCTACTGCCAAAGTTGCAATATTCCCTCTTGGAACAGTACAGACTGTAACATGTTTTTGTTTTTCCACAGATGATGGTGCAGAGCTGTGATGTGAGGACTTTAACTTACGCACAGTTTTAAATTAGTATTTTGGAAAGCTGCAAGCTCTGGCTTTTTCTAGCTGACTAATCATTCCCTCTTAACTCCCTTATTCTTTGACTCCCAATTTGCTTGCACACTTCTTTCACAGATGCACAAATAAAGAGATTCACAAGTTTGATTACAAATTTTAATTCTATTTACAGGAAATAAACATACTTTTGAACAGCACACGGCAGATGAGTAAAACTGTACTTTGAATGCAACATACACAAAATGAAACTAAACCCGAGAACTTCAGTCTCATAATTAAAAAAAAAAAGAAAGCCCTTTTAAAGGCTAAACACTCATCATACGAGGTGCAATACTCATAGACATCAATTCTTGGAAGAGGAGTTTGCAGGCATAGGGCATTCGAACCAAAGATATCTGGAAAGAGATTTCGAAAGTCTTGTGATAAGCACTCCTAAAGCATCAACTTCCACCATCTTCTAAACAAATAACTCATCAAGTTTTTGGCTCAAAAGCGAGTCTGAAGTTGTGCATGAAAGCATATAACAAGAATTGCTCACAGATGGTACCAAAGCAAGAAGGAAGCCTGAGACTGTCCTTAGAGGCTACAACAGCAGCTATCCAGAACACATTTTTAACATAAAACCTGCAACCAAGGGATCTGATCCTAAACAAGAGCCATTTAACACAGGAACATGTGCACAGCCAAGTGTGCCTGATGTGCAGTAAGTGCAGTTAAGATTTCCAGCACACATTGATTTGTAACCCCGGTGCCACTGCTGGAGGGGCAGCAGTCAGTCCCTGGCACAACAACAAGACTGTTCAAGGCAACTTTTTATCTCTGCCGCCACCCTTCCTTGACATGGTGCTGTAACCAAGCACACACTGCAGGGCTTTTATTAATTAAAGAAACCCCACCAAAGTGCAACACAAAAGGCCTCCCATGGGGACCCAGCTCTGCAAGCATAAATATCTTCATGGGACAGTCACAAGGGCGATGGCTCTTAAATTCCTGTGATTCTGAGTTTTACTTCTAAAAATAAGCTCTCAAGCATTTAAAGTTTCTGAAAACTCTGCACTGTACAATACTCGAGAAGCATTTCCTGCCAAGCCAACACTCTAAAGTTAATAAGGAAGCATCCAAATTAACTAGGTCACTATAAACACTAAAAACAGTTATGAAACTAAAATAGCAATTGTTCTGGTGCTTCTTTAAATATTTACTTCCCTATCCTCCTGTTCACTGGAGTGGCATTTCCTCTTGCCCACAAAGAGAAACACTGGCTGATGAAAACCACACGTACCTGAGTTTTATTGCGGCATCCCCGGCACTCATAGGTGTGAGTCCTTGTGTTTGCAATCGCCATGATTCCACAGAGGTTACACACATGGACTTGGTATGGGTCTGACGCTTCAAACAGTCTTTCTCTCAAGAACTGGGCCGCTCCATGAGCAATCTGGCAATCCCGTTCCATTTCTCCAAAGCGAAGGCCACCATCACTGAAAAGAATAAAAAAAAACCCACTTAACTTTTCTGTTCATTGGCAAAATAATCAGTTTTTGTTGGCAGAACAAGTATCTTACCAGAAACAAAACAGCAGTATGGCAAGGCAGGAGGAAAGCTGTGCATTAATTTTCCTCTAACACCTCAGAATAAACTGTTAGGGAGAATGTGAACACAATAATTTTTAACTGCTGTTGAGCATTTCTACAGCAGGTGTCTGACAGCCACAACACAACCACACAGCAAAATGAAGTATACAATTAAGTCATCCTCTATTTATCTGTGGTGAGTTTAACTTTGGCTGTCTGCTAGATGCCCACCAAGCATCTCTCTGACTACCCCCCAGGTTGAGAGGACATGGGGAGAAAATAAGATGGAAAAGCTCATGAGTGGAGATAAACCCAGGGATACAGCTTATCAATTACTGTCACAGGCAAAACAGACTCAACATGGGGAAAATTAATTTATCGCCCATTAAGAATGGAGTAGCATGATGAGAAATGAAGACAAAACTAAAAAATTCATCTCTCCAGCCTTCTTCCCAGGCTAAACTTCACTTCTTCATTCCAAACACCTTCCTCCCTTCCCCATGGCCACAGGGAGAATGGGGGCTGCAGTCAGAGCATAACAGTTCCTCTCAGCTGCTCCTTCCTCCTCCTGCTTTTTCCCTGCCACAGCATGTGATCCCTCCCGTGGGATAGTCCTTCACACATTGTTCCAGCATGGGTCCGTCCCACAGGGTACAATCTTTCAGGAACAGATTGCTGAAGCATGGATCCCCCACAGATCATACCTCCTGCCAGGAGCCTGCTCCAGTGTGGGCTTTCCAGGGCTGCAGGGCAGTTCCTTTCACATTTTTTCCATTTTCTCTCTCACAGCTGCTGCACAGCATTTTTTACCCTGTCTTAAATACATTCCCACAGAGGTGCCACCAGCACCGCTGACAGGCTTTGGCTGGTCAGAGCCAGCTGTAAGTGGCTGTGACCAGCACAGGGCAACCCCTGGTCCTTTCTCAGAGAGGCCAGCCCAGCAGCACCTCCTGCTACCAAAGCCTTGATGCTGCACCCAACACTTGATCTTAAGCCAAACACATGAAAAATGGGTGGCTAACTGGGGTGAGCTAATGAAGTTCTAGCTGCAAAGCTGAAGCAACTAACAGTTCAGGGCTAAAAACTCAACAGAAAAAGAAAACCCCATATAGAAACTAACACATCCTTACCGAGATCTACCTTCCATGGGCTGTCTGTTCAGTATCTGGATGGGCCCTCTTGCACGAGAATGGATTTTGTCATCTACCATATGCTTCAATCGCTGGTAATATGTAGGACCAATAAAGATCTGTGATGTGATTTTTCGACCAGTGAAGCCATTGTAGAGGACCTGAAGAAGTCAATGCAGTCACTGAATCATAAGCCTTACTATCCATCAAATGTGTATTAAAAAGATTACAATGAACTGATATTTTGGTTATACCTCATTTCCTCTTAGATGATAGCCATAATCTGATAAAAGATTGGAAATCTTCTGCACATTGACAGCATCATTAAAAGGTGTAGCATCACCAATTTCTCCCTTGTTTGCAGACACCTACAGAGAAGAGATTTGCAAAAGTCTGTCACGTTTCTGAAGGACTGGTTATGCCATATTAAACTGTTTCAAACAGTTCAACACTTAATGCTTGAATTTGAGACTCCATGTCCTACATAGTAACCTATCTTGCTTTGTTTATCAGCTACACAACTTAAAAAATACACAGTATCTACAAATTTGCTACTTCTTTTTCTAGGTCAGGGAAATGTCTGAATAAAAGTAACAGATGACAGAGCACACTGTGGTGTCTGACTTGATGGACAAAATTTACAGGATTGTAGGTCTTCCTCAAGAAACCTGCTTTTGCTATCAAGTAACTGCAGAACAATCCTTATTTTTCAGTGAAGTAACACCTACTAGGTCGTCCTTATCTTTACAAAAAAAACCCCAAAACAAACAAAAGCCCCTCCCCCAAATTTTAATTCATATTGCTCAGACATTCAGTATAGAAGATTTTTCTTACCTTGCCCTGAAGACACTCAATCAAGTGACCAATGGTCATACGGGAAGGGATGGCATGGGGGTTGATAATGATATCAGGTGTGATGCCTTCACAGGTGAAGGGCATATCCTAGAGCAGGGAAACAGACAGTCAGTTCTTCCCAGAATATCATGTTTAGGAAAAGTAGGTGCCTGGATCCAAAATAAGTCTTTTAAAGTGTTTCAAAGGCATTTAAGTATCATGTAAGAAGGAGCTGTGTTCCCTTCTAAAAATATTTTAGCTAAATTTAAGTCAACACATTGCACCTGAGTAGATATTCCACAGACAATTCACTTAAGGCAGTCCAAATGCTAAGAATGGCACAGGTAAAATGTTAAGAAGGAAAAAAAAATTACTACCTCTTGCCTGTACTGGATACCACAGGTTCCCTTCTGACCATGTCTACTAGCAAACTTATCTCCAATTTGTGGAATTCTTACAGAGCGCACCTGTAAGCCAGAGGGAAACATTCAACTGGTAACTTAAGTACACAACAGAGGTTATTAAATGTAGAAAGCACACACATTAATGCTCACCCGAATCTTGCAGAACTTGTATCCTTCCTGGTTAAGGGTTACCATGACCTGATCTACAATGCCAGTCTCACTAGTTCGCAGGAAAGTGCTGCAGTCTCTCTTTGTGAAGCGTCTGTTTGTGCTTTCCAGTTCATCTTCGTTTTCTGGCAGTGTTACTGTTTTGCCAATGATGACATCATCCCCAGACACACGTACCCCAGGTGCTATCAAACCATCATCATCAAGTTTGTCATAGATTGCGTGTCTCATACCTTGGGGTAAAAAAGAAAAAAAGAAAGTAGACTCCCAAATTCTTCAACATATTGACTCTGTTGTTCTGTAGAAATTCAACAAGTTTGCTTGCAACTTCAGACAACAGCAAAAAGATCTAATTTTACACGAATATCTCAATTGGTGTATTAATAACAATTAATACAGACTTCTCTGCTATCTTATATGTCCCAAAATGACTGAATCAATTCCACAACAATAACAGCCTTGCCCACAAAAACTTAATCTAAAAACTCAGTCTTTGCACACTCCTGTATCTTACCTTGGCAAGTTTCGCGCGTAGGCTTTTCAAAAACTTCCTCTTGGTCATACCCTTTCTTAGACTCCTGCTCTTTGTATGAGCGATAGAACACAGATCTGAAACAAAGTTACAAAGTCTTCTCCAGTGAAACCAGCATCATTTCCCCTCATCTGTAAATCTGAATTTCACTATAATCACCTCTTAATCACACATTATGGCTACTATTATTAAGGACAACTAGAACCAAATGAGCCACAAAGCTTTCCTCTAATTTCCTGTTAACCTGACCGTCAATAAGAGGGGAAAACAAAAACAGAACACCCCACCCAACAAACAAACAAAAGCTTCTGATGGTATTATGATGGTTACTTTTACGATACTGTATCTCTAGATAACATGGTAATTTTTGATGAACTGCAGAGACTTTTAGATCTGCTTGACATCTCAGAAGTAGTTATTATTCCTAATGATTATTTGCATCTTCTGCATCTCATTTCATATTACTTTCCTCCTTATACATGCCATTTTGCAAACTTTTTTAGGCTTCTACTGCTACCTTGCAGTGCCACCCGCAGTACAACTGGAGCTGCAGTAAGAAATGTTCAATTTATAAAGGCTTCTTTTTGGGGCATACCAAAATGGAATAGCTGGGACATTGCACAAAAGATGAACCATTCCTTACTGTGTTTTGTTTGCTAAGATACACACTCATTGTTTTAATTGTGCTGCTCCCTCCATCCTCATTAAAAAAAAAATTACAAAGCTTCTCAGGTTGGAAAGATCTAGAGAACGGTGTCTTCCAGCATAAAGATAACTTTTCATGAGTCTTTGGACAACTCAGTATACTTTTTTTTTAATTCCAGGCAGTTAAAAAATTTACTAAGGCTTACCTGAAAAAGCCTCTGTCAACAGCAGAACGGTTCATGATGACAGAGTCTTCCTGGTTATAGCCTGTGTATGATGCAATGGCTACAATCGAGTTGATACCTATAATATGCAGAGCAAATACTTTGAAAGGACCCACACATGCCACTCAGACATTATTTGTAACTAAATAAGCTGTATTCTCTACAGGGAAGCTGTTCTACCCTTTCTGAGATAAAATCTCCATGTACCACAGACAAAAACACGTAGTATCAGCAAATCCAGCTTTGGGTAGAAAAGAGAGTCAAGAGTGACCCCTTGTGAAAAACCTAGCGAATATCAATAGAGAAAATGCTTTTTTTTTCCAGTTAGATTTTACCAAACTATAGAGGTAAAGTAGTTTCAGCTGCAGCACTGCCAATGTGTTTTCTGCAGTCTAGGTATCCAGCTACAAGCTAACACTTTTTAAATTGCATACATTTGCTAAATACTCAGGTATTCTACATAACACTTGTGACATCATCTAAACAAACAGTAGTATTTTTGTTCAACTAACATTAACTGACAACATACCTGCTGGTAACTCTCTAAATCGCAAGTACTCCATGGAGCGTGTTGTTACAAGGGGCTTCTGGGGATAATACAACACATGTGCCAGCGTATCCATACGGACATGGAAGTTTGTAATGTAAACTCCCATAGCCTGTTTACCCATAGCAGACTGGTACGTGTTTCTGGGAGACTAGACAGACAAGAGAAGACCAGCAATTATGTACATAAAGTTCTTTACACACACCTGTGGGTTTTCTATCAGATTTAAAGAAACAGGATGTTGCAAGAGGTGCACTGACCTGGTTGTGATCAGGGAAAGGGATAATAGATGCACACACTCCCAGGATCATGGACGGGTGAATCTCACAGTGTGTGTATGTTGAACAATATGCCACACCTTTCTCTTGCAAGTCATCTGGAGTCATTGCCAGCATCACAGTCTCTTCTTCCAGTGTGTCAATGTACTCTACCACACCACTGGCCACAAGATCCTGCCAACTGAATAACCAATAACTCAGCGACCACATAAAATGGGTCTCTTCAGCAGTAACAAGAACAAGGACTTCCCTGGCTTATTATTACTACCACTGCCTCAATGTGATTAAAAAAAGTTAAACTACCAGGCAGAGAAAGCATTCTTTGTGATGGACAAAGCTTTAAACATTTCTCTCTCCAACCTGAGGGAACATGCAGCTTCCAAGATGGAAAATGACACATTCAGTTGAATTTCAGGAACGTATCTCACCTGTAATTGTTATACTCTCGTTCCTTCAGTTGGTCAATATGCCTTTTCTTCAACAGCAACTTCTGCTTCTCCACGATTAAAAGGGGCCGACAAATTCTGCCTGCATCGGTATAGATGCGGATTTCTCGCTCACGGATATCTCTGATCATCGAGACCTGTACAAGAAAGCACCCCATGAGTACAAATCCTCAGCTTGGAATCAGAACCACAGAACACAAAATAGGGTAACTAAATTCCCTAAAGTAAAGGCTTTACAGGCACTATGATCAGCACAGAACAAATGTTAACACTCCTACAACAGTAGCATTTCAGAAGACTATTTTCAACTGTTTTTTTTTTCAACTGGATCCTCTTTAAAAGCAACCAACCAACTCCCCCCGCCAAAAACCCCCAAACCCCAACAAACAAACAACAAATCACATACAACATGAACTAACAAAAACAAACAAACAAAAGGCACCAAACACAAAAACCTCCCCAAACAAAACACAAAACAAAATTAAAACAAAAACTCAATGTGAAGTATATTCAGAAATAGACTGGCAAATAATCTGGCAAGCTATTTGGAGCTTGCAAACTAGTATCAAGGCATTATCCTCTCTTGTCTAAAAGGACATCCAAACTCTAGATGTAAAATTTATACCTCTGACACAATGATATCCATCTGACGACGGAGCTTCCTTAGGGTATTCATGAGCTGCTCTGGATCTTTGTGTATTCCTACCCAGCAGCCATTAACAAAGATCTTGGTAGCACTAGAAAGAGGGAAAATCAAACAAAGAATAATTAAAAAAAATACACCAAAACCCCCCACACCTTTGAAGTGTTGTGCAGGACAAAAAGCTTAAGTCTATTTAAACAGTTTCATTTGCACGTACTCAGCTATTGCTGCTGGAGAGATTTCTTCCAGGTTTTCCATGCTCCACTCTTCCAAGAATTCCAAAATTGGGGAAGGCTGAGACCCCACAGAAATGTAAGCCATCAGGGCTAAATTCTTCACAAGTCCTACTGCATGACCCTAGCAGAAACACAAAGTTAACTTGCGTTTTCAAATCAACAGATTCCCCCAAAAAGATCCAAGAACTTAAACTTCAACTCCTCAAGGAACTGGACACAAAGCATGCTAGTTACTTCATTAATTTCTGCCATTCAACCACAGAGTTAGCTATAAAGCTAAATATTCACATCAGCACTTTTAAAAAAAAGTGCAAGTGATCATCACAAGTGCCATGGCTACAAACTGACCAGCAGAAAAAGGCAGTACTGACATAAATACTGCTTTCCTTACCTCTGGGGTCTCAGCAGGGCAAACCATTCCCCACAGTGTATTGTGCAGCTGCCGAGGCTTTGCCAGTTTCCCGTCTCTCCCAATCGGAGAATTCAGGCGTCTCAGGTGGGAAAGTGTAGATGCAAAAGTCAGGCGGTTTAACACCTGCACATAGCAAGGAATGCAGTTAGTCAAAGCTTCTTAAGTATGTTGTGGACAGGCAGTACATCAGCACATAGAATCAGTGCCCTCTAGAAAGGATGTACTTAAAAAGAACTAAAATAGCTCTGTTAGCTACACTTTTTAGTTCACTTCCACTAATATTAGACTTACCCTTAGAATCTCAAGCTCCTAACTAGTGTTGTAATTTTAAAAGAAAAAGTTTCCAGAGCACCATGGCAAGGCCCAGCAGGAACACAGTTATATCCAAGCAGAGAGCTGCTTTTTGTTGTATAGCTTACTCTGTTCAGGTAACTGAACGAGTAATACCCTCGAAGCTGCATTTTCATCAGAGGGGTTTGCCAGTACAGTAAGACAGACACCTTTTCAAACTTTGAAAAACTAGGGCCACTTAGTTATTAGGAGCAAATCATCATTTACATCCTTCTGAGTCTGCTCAAAGCTTCTCAAAAATGTAAGAAAATCTATTTTTACAGCCTGAAATGTGAGAGTATATTTAAAATGCAAACAAGCCCTCATACACATACAATAACAACACTCCATCCAGAGACACTTGCCATCTTTGCCCCTTTCCTTACTTTGCTTTCCCCAACAAAATGTGCTGGCTCTAGACAACAAAATGTGCTGGCATTTAAAAACTGACACCTTTTTCCAGTTTCCTTCCTTAGGAGAAAGGGACTCAACTAAGCACTACACTGCTAATAAAGTCAGTGCTCCTCATCATTTGCTATGGAATATGTAACTTTTCTATGACATCAATTTTCTTTAACCACCTGTGAAAGACTGGAAATAATTACAGGAAATAAATCTATCCTCCCAAAAGATCCCCTAGGATCTAGGAATTTACCAGACACACAAGCATATGCTCTAACACACAAAAAAAAAATCTTTAGAAGAGTTATACCAACTGTTTAGCAGTGAATAAAAAAACAAACCATGAAAAAAAACCCAAACATAAACCACACATCTGAACCAACTATTTGGATCTTCATCTGTGTCAGCTAAGGAAGTTTCCTTTCAAAAATGCTTCTATTTAACATACAACATGCATGGATGCCAAGCCATGTTAAACCCTTCCATGATACAGTTTTTCTCTTACGTCAACCTGACAAAGCTACTGTACCTGAGATACTCCTGCTCTGGCCTGATGAGCTTTCTTCTGGTCACCCCAGTTTCCAGTTGCCAATGAATACTTCAAACCATCTGAAATAATTCTTGTTTTAATTGCCAATTCCAAGTTGAAATCTTTCCCTCTGTCAATAAACTTTTGTGCATATATTCTCACTTCCTTCAGCAAATTCTTAAACATTCTGTAGAAGAAAGACACCAAAAAACAAGATTAAACAGTGCTGTAGCAATTCACTCTACTCAGTGCTACTTGGAAAAAAAAGTCATGATCTCTTGAAAAGAGGCAATTTAGAACTAGCAAGGGGGCAGAAGGGAATAAAACAAATGAACCTGTTTGTGAATATGAACAAAATATGCTCCAAAACAAGTCAATGCTAGCCACCAACTATGATAGGAAACTTAATCACTCCATGAAAAAGCCATAGTCAGATACAGGCTTTGTTGCCTAAGACCAGCTCTCGGGCACAACAGAACTAGTCTGATTGGTACAGAAGCACAGAGCTGGCAATGCCTCTATCACTAATTATGTCCAAAGAAAATGTGATACTTACCCTCTGAACAGGAAAGCCAACAGCGGCCCAGCAAGATCCAGTCTTTTGTTGCCATAATGATCTCTGTCATCCAGCTCTCTTCTCCCCAGTGCTGCCAGCAACAATCTATGAACCATATACCTAAGCAAATAAGATAGTTTATGTTTTAAACTGACGGCAGGCATTCAAAAAAAGATTACAAGCTTTCACAGATAAATCAGTGAATTCTTTCTTAAAGACTATCTATTCCTGATCTTTAGGATACTGATGTCCTAAAATAGCCCTCTTCGGCACATCTTGAGAGGTAAATGATCCGCCGAAAGTTCAGGCTGAGGACAGAGAGAAGTCAATATTTAAATCACATTAAAATGCCTCTTCTGCTACAGTCTGTCTTGTTCTTTAATATGGGTTCTGTTTAAGCATTTGCAATCAGGTGTAAAATGGCAAGTCTCCTCATGCTACAGTTCATCTGCATACCAATAAGCACTGATCAAGATGATGTGCTAATAGTTTACATTACAATCACCTTATCAGTAGTTATCTACATATTAGTTATCAATTTCATTGATCACTATCATCACATCTAACTTAAGATCTAGAATGTGTTGAAGGCTCATTTTGTTTCCTTTTTCCCCCCTATTTTATCAGAATTTGCATTTTCTCAGCCTCAAAAATGTACCAGTGCCCTAAAGTTTGTCACCAAGTATCCAGAAGACTGAGCTTAAAAACAAACTTCCATTCAGTGTGTTCTTCCAATCATATACATATATGAGAATAAAATACGTATTCAGGGTCCATTTGCAGATGTGAGACAGAGTTCTGACATACCCTAGGAAATAAGCCTTTTTGGTTTCACAGAAGTCACTGACACCAACATGCGGGAGCATTTCTTTCTGCAGGACTTCTTTAGCATACTTGATTCTCTTCTCTTTGGTGACACCTGGCTTTGCACCTCTCGAGCCAATGAAGTTAAGAGCAACATTCTGCTCCTGAATGACAAATGCTTCATCCAGAGAAGGTTTGACCTAAGGTACAAAAATACAGCAAAATCCTGTAGCATCCAATGTCTGTTGGGGTTGAAGGAAACTACAATAGTAGTTTGCTATTGATTCTTTCCAGGATCTGCTAATTGATGATCCAGGTCTTTCTGGCAACAGTAATGAAGCACAATGGAAGAACACAAAAACTAGTTTAGACGTCAGAAAACAGTTCTCATTTGACTACATTCTAGGCCTCTTGCTGTTTCAGGTATAATCAAGATTTTACAATTAAAGTCAATGGCACAGGAGAAGATCCTATCTCTCCAAATACATATTAACTCTTTGAAATTTCTATTGCAATCTGTTCACTTAAAGTACTCATTAGAATAGGTTTAGGTAGAGAACTTATAACATTTCTAATATACAACCCACAAAAATAATGAAGAAACAAACAACAAATGGAAAAGGGACAATCCTTTAAGTGACGATCAGCCACACCTACACATCACCAGTCATCAAGACAAGAAATAATTTAACATATATTACCATTTCCATCATTTCTGGATCTTCAAAATCATATATGATGTGCTCTAAAATGTCCCTGTCGGACACAAAGCCTAGTGCACGAAAAACAATAATGATGGGGACTTCTTGTTTGATATATGGCAAAGTTGCTACAATGCGCTGGCCAATAGCACTCTTCTTTGCACCCTGGAAAGATGGGGAAAAGAACATGCCTTTAAATAAAAATATCTCTCTGGATTTGGACAATAAATTGTGTTTTTTTTCAATTTTCACAGGAAAACATGACTTCTCAGCAGGCCAACTGACGAGCTATTCTGAAACCTTACTCTGGCAATGACTTGGTATTTTAAAATATTTAGAGCTTTAGAAGTCTGCAAAAACTTGTAATGTTTTTGCTGATACAAAGGAATGTAAATTCTGCTTGTTCACCCATACACATCATTTCTCTCCCTCTGTGTATTTGCCAAGAGCAATCCTATCCATCTTCAGTGTTCTTTCTGTCAGCTTAAACCTGGCTTTTCTAACCCACTGCGCAAGTGATCATTCAAGAAGCTCATCCCCATTTCCAGAAAGAAACACTGTGGGATGCAGAGGCACTCAAGAGTGCTCCAGACACCAGGAGTGAGAGTAGTGTAAAGCTTCTATTAAAGTTACTCTTGGAAAGTTTCACATCATCAGTGCAACAGTACTGATGAGTACAGACACCTTCTGCTTTAGAATTTACAAGAAGCACTTATTTCCCCTCACAGATTGCACAATTAGATGTTAAATATGAATTTATATGTGGGCTGAAAAATACATCTAAATTTTGGTTATCAGCAAAGAAAGGGTCCCTGCTCCCATTTTTTTCCTTTGTCAAAAAACAGGACACAGCTTGTTTAGATTTTCTAAAAACTCATGTACAGTAATTATAAAACTATTTTTAGCCTTGCCCTAAAGCCTGCCAGAAATTGAGTCCTCATTCCAATCCTCAAATAATTTATCATAAAGACAGGCATAATGTATGACAAACAGAATACACTTTCATTTAATTTGCCTTCTTTACAATTTAGCACCAGGAGAAATTTCTTCTCAGAATCCCAAAAGCAAATGACACAAAGAGACAGGACAGTAACAAAACTCCTAAAACAATCTCTCTGGTAAGGCCTAGGGCTTACCAGACATACTGCTCAGACATACCTGCCCACCTCTGGCCAGCATGCTAACCCATATAGTACTCGTTGGTCGAGAGGAATTTTCCAGACAAGATCTACACTCTCCTGTGTAGGCATACTTTGAATCTTTCTTTGCAAACACATACACTGTGTTTGTAGCCATTTTCTCTTGAGCAATCAGAACCTGTGTGAGAAAGAAGAACACTAGTAAATAACTGACAAAAGAGCATGCTCAAAGTAACAAGCACAGTGTTTCTACTATTCCTTCAGGTGCCTTAACTGTAAGAGCATTGCACAGCATGAAGTCAATCTGCCAGATTTGTTTGGATTATACTCTACATTTTATAAAATTCAGATTTAAGCAAAACATACAGCTAGTTAAGACAGAATAACCAAAACAAGAGACTCAGGGAACACTGTTCTCTGTGATGTACTTACCGTATCTGTTGGCTGTGCTGAGACATTTCTGTTTAGCTTTAGGCACAACACTGATAAAGAAAGCATTTCACTATCTATTTTTCCAAGGTCGAGGTACTGCACAGGCATTTAAATTTAAATGCCAACTATAGCAATCAAAGACTGATTTCTTTTTCTTCCCCAAGAAGAAAAATAAAATTCTAATACTTTTGTTGTGTTTACTCAGGTAACAGTTACAAAATATGGCAAGTTTCACTGGTGAGGCACTAGCATGAAGATGATACGATTTGCTGAAGCTGCATCCACAGCAATGGAGGGAAGAATCTAATTTTATAATAGCTGTGAACAACCTGCAGGACACTCAGAGTGAAGAAGTGCCTCATTTTAGGTGCATGCTGCTCTGCATTGCTGGAAATGGAAAGGAAAATATCTAGAGTACTTAGTGGTGTTCAGTGCAAAACAGTTCATGCAGCTGAAGAAGGGAAGAACTGAAGATGGGAAACGTGCCTCAGGGAAGAAGAATAGGTAGCCTGAGAAAGTCCTAATAGAGGACTAAAAGCCCATCTTTCTGCAAGATCAGGAGCACCCACAGTAACTGATACACTGGAATAAAAGTGCTTCTGCTCCTGGCAAATCATACAGAAACAAGCAACAGAACTTCCAGTGTCTGTAAAGATATCTATGCAAGGTACAACCCCTTACCTTTTCTGATCCATTGATGATAAAGTAGCCACCAGGATCAAGCGGGCATTCATTCAGTTCACAAAGATCACGGTCAGTTAAGCCATTCAACAAACAGTACGTCGAACGTAACATAATAGGAATTTTTCCTATAAAGGTTTTCTGATGTTGTGTCTGTAATTGATCCTCCCCTTCTTTAATGACTGTTTTAGTTATATCCACATACAAGGGGGCTGAATACCTACAGAGTAAAAACAACACTGCGTTATCTGTCAGTTATTACCGTTCTGTACAACCTTGAGCAGTGAATGTAGTTATTCAAGTGCTCACTGCTATATTACACGTTATTACCACATCATAATCATCGTCTGGACTTAAAAATTAGGCATGGAATTTTAAATAGAGGAGTAATTATTACATTTTCAAGGCACTACTATATTGAAAAAGACTATCAATTAATAATGCAGAGGCAGTTCTCTCTTGTGTTTATCCACTCCAGAGTTGGTTCTTACGTGAGGTTTCTCAGTCTGGCTTCATTTGGCATCATTGGTGAGGGTGCTCCATCTCTTTCCCAATGTGTAGGTTTGGAGAGATAGATTTGTTCAAACTTCAGCAGATACCGGGGCTGGAAAACAAGAATACACTTAGTTGTCATGGAAGAAAATCCATTTTGGTTGTTCAAGAGAGGCCCTTAGTAGCAACCTTTGAAAACCCTGACCTAAACTTCAGCTGAAGAAAGCTAACAGAATATTTCAGCCATAAACCTTTCTTGCCATGCTAAAGCTACTGAAAATCAAAATCCCACCAAAAATTGCTTTTGGCTACCTGACTTGCTCTACCACGTCTCTGTTTATGCAGTTTGGCACAGTAACTGACAATATGAGCTACAGAAGCCAATTGTTCTTGGTCACTTCTCAACCAGCAGGACAGAGTAACTCTATACGACAGGGAAGTTCAATTCCACAGATAACAAAGCTCTTGCACATGTGTCTCAGTCAAATACTTGATTGTATGACAACTTAGCCACATATCTCAGACTCCAAAGAGTTCATCCTTCTGTCCTATTGACTGCATGAGCAGCATGATTCAGAGGTACTTCCATCTCTTGAGACAGGGCCTGAATAAATCCAACGTAAAATGATTTTGATTGTAAAAACACATCATCTCTGCCGGGGTTCTCCACTTACCGGCTCTTCCACTTCTCCCGAGGCATGCTGGGCTTCAGCTTGTAAATCAATTGGTGGAGCGTCTTCAACAATTCTCTGCACAGACATCTGAATAAACTCATCAAAAGAATCCAACTGTTGCCTGACTAAACCCTTTTCATCAAAGTAGGAGCTAAAACCAAAAAAAGTACATTAATGAACAAGAAATCTTAATTTAATTCAAGTATTTCACACATCAACAAGCTTAAGATTTATAACAAAACCTACAAAAGCCATGAAATGCAGTAGAGAATCAAACACATTCACTTATCCCAAGGCATGAGTTTCAAACACAGATGTTCAAAAATGTTTAACAATTCTCTCACTGCTTGAAGACACAGACACTACAAAGTGACAGATGTGCTGCCACCTCCTGGCTGGGCCATGACTGCACGCACAGTATACCTTAAATTATGACGACAAACCTCAGTGAAAGCGGCTTCAGATAAAATTTTACCAACCACGTCTGTAAATTATTTTGCTTTAACTAATTTTCCAAGCTGCAGTAAACTGAGAGCATGCCCCTAAGTCCAAGTAACAGTTCTCAGAACTTCTCTTGGCTTGGATCTCCCTTGTTCCAGCTTCAGTCCTTCTCCAGATTTCCCTTAGCCTTTGGGTCACCTAACTTCAACCCAGCACAACCTAACTAAAAATCAAAGCCTAAATTTGAAGCCCTGCATCCTAACTTCTGATGGGATTAACTAAACGTGTCTGATGCAGCAGCTCCTGCCAGTAAGCTCCTCTACCTCAGTGAGGTGTTACTGAAGTGTGCCAGGGAACCTACATTACATCAGCTTCTGTCCCATCACAATTGTGTGTCCATTAGTGGACAAAATCATGTGCTTGATATGGAACCAAAACCACCTCTTACTTAATTGAAAACAGTGTCCCCCCTGCCAAGAGATCAGTGGGGGTTCTTCATCCCTGATGACAACCTTTCTGTTTTTGCTTAAAGCTCTTCTGCTCTGAACGTGCTACAACACACAATTCAGCATAACCAAGCCTGCAGCTCTCAGGATGTGTCCCCAGCAAAGCAGACACCACCTGTGAGGCCGAGAGCACATGCATTGAAGGGTTAAAGAACAGCGAGATTTAGTCAGTCACCTAATGACAATCCAGCAGGCTTCTTGCCACAGGTCGGGCGTGATTTCATCATCGTCCTCATCGTACTGCATATCTGTGGGGAAAGAAGCACAGCATGTGAGCCAGGCTCCCATCACCACCTCAGTGTCCCTTGTGGCCAGCTGAGGGACCCTCTGGCACCCCAGCAGCACTCATAGCTCATTTTCTGATTAACAGGAAGCTGAACATGAGCCAGCAGTGTGCCCAGGTGGCCAAGAAGGCCAATGGCATCCTGGCCTGTATCAGGAATACTGAACCCAGTTGGATCAGCGAAGTGATTCTTTCCCTCTACTTGGAATTGGTGAGGCCACATCTGGAGTACTGTGTCCAGTTCTGCACCCCTCAGTTTAGGAAGGACATCGAGATGCTGGAGCAGGTCCAGAGAAGGCCAACGAGGCTGGTGAAGGGACTGGAGCACAGGCTCTATGAGGAGCAGCTGAAGAAGCTGGGGCTGTTCAGCCTGGAGAAGAGGGGGCTCAGGGGAGATCTCATCACTCTTTAAAACTATCTGAAAAGAGGTCGTAGCCGGGTGGGGGTCGGTCTCTTCTCCCAGGCAAGATGGCATGGTCTTAAGCTGCGCCAGGGGAGGTTTAGGTTGGACATGAGGAAGAAGTTCTTTACAGAGAGAGTGACTGGGCACTGGAATGGGCTCCCTAGGGAGGTGGTGGAATCACCGTCCCTGGAGATGTTTAAGAAGAGACTGGATGTGGCACTTAGTGCTATGGTCTAGTAGGCAAGGTGGTGTTGGGTCAAGGGTTGGACTCGATGATCTCAGAGGTCTTTTCCAACCTAATTGATTCTGTGATTCTGTGGCCGCCCGGCTCCCGCCGAAGAGCCCACCGCGACCGGCCTATCCCCCCACTCCCGGCTCCTACGGAAGATCCCAGCGCGCCCGTAGCATCCCCGCGCCTCCCGGCTCCTGCAGGCCCCGCGCGCCGCCCCTGCCCGCCTTGCCGGGACGGACGGGAGAAAAAGGCGAGGGGGGCCAAAAAAAAAAAGGGGGGAGGGAAAGGCCTCACCTTCGTCCGCGTCGTACATGGTGGCGGCGGGCGGAGGCGCGAGCGGCGGCCGGGCGGGGGGCGAGAGGAACGGCGAGAATGGAGCGCGATGGCGGCGGCGAGCGGCGGGAAGGCGGCTGCGCGCACTCTGACGTCTCCCGCGAGGCGCCCGCGCGCGCCGTGACGTCAGGAGCGCGTGTCCTGCCCCGCCGTCCCCGCTGTCCCGGCCATGCTCCGGCTGCTCCCGCCGCTCCTGTCCCGCCTGGCCCGCGCACAGCCCCGCGCTCCCGTGCGGCGGCTGCGACGGGGCGGGGGGCCGGCGGTGGCGGGCGGCGGGGAGGAGGAGGAGGAGCGCTTCGTGTTCCTCGAGTACGAGCCGGACCCGGCTGAGGCGGCGGCGGCGCCGCGGCGGGAGCGGGAACCGGAGCCGCAGCCGCAGCGGGAGCGGGAGCCGCGGCGGGAACGGGAGCCGCGGTGGGAACGGGAGCTGGGCAGGGAACGGCGGCTTCGGGGCTCAGCGGCGGGGATCCCGGGCGTGCCCGACCCGTCGGTGCCACCGAGCGGCGTGAGCTGCTCGGGCTGCGGTGCCGAGCTGCAGTGCGCGGACGGCGGCGCGCCGGGGTTCATGCCGGCCGAGAAGTATCTCAGCCTGCTGTCGGAGGGCGCGGCGGGGCTGCGCGGCGCCGTATGCCAGCGGTGCTGGGCGCTGGCGCACCACGGGCGCGCCCTGCGGCTGCAGCTGCCGCCCGACGAGCACCGGCGGGTGGTGAGCGAGGCGCTGCGCCGGCCGCCCCGCCACGGCCGCGGGCCGCTGCTGCTCTACGTGCTTGACGTGCTGGAGCTGCCCGACCCGGTGCTGCCGCAGGTGCCGGCGCTGCTGGGCCCCGGCGTGCCCGCCTCGGGAGTGCTGGTGGTGGGCAACAAGGTGGACCTGCTGCCCGCGGACGCCCCCGGGCACCTGGGGAGGCTGCGGAAGAGGGTGGCGGAGGCCTGCGCCCGGGCCGGGCTGGCGGGCGCCGCGCTGGTGGATATCCGGCTGGTGAGCGCCAAGACGGGCTTCGGCATGGAGGGGCTGGTCAGCCGGCTGCACCGCTCCTGGAAGTGCGCCGGGGACGTGTACCTGCTGGGCGCCACCAACTCCGGCAAGTCCACGCTCTTCAACACCCTGCTGCGCTCCGACTACTGCAAGTCCCGCGCCCCGGACATCATCGACAGGGCCACCGTGTCCCCCTGGCCAGGTCAGGGAACGCCGCGCTTCCTTCCCCGGGCCCAGCGAGCCCCTGGGTCTCTGGGCTGCCCTCGGCCATCCCTGTGTAAGGAGAACCTGTCACCAGACGGGAACCCACCACCCCGAGCACCCCTGTGGTGGGCAGCGAGCTCCTGAGCTGCGCCGTGCTTTAGATTGTCACCTCTGGGGTGTGGCTGAGGGAGCTGGGGCTGCTTAACTTGGAGAAGAGGAGGCTTGGGGACGACCTTCTCACTCTCTACAACTACCTGAACGGAGGTTGTAGCCAGGTGGGCCTTGGTCTCTTCTCCCAGGCAACCAGCGACAGGACAAGAGGACATAGTATTAAGCTGTGCCAGGGGAGGTTTAGGTTGGACATCAGGACCAATTTCTTCATGGAAGGGGGGATTAGACATTGGAATGGGCTGCGCAGGGGGATGGTGGAGGCACCGTTCCTGGAGGTGTTCAGGGAAAGACTGGATGTGGCACTCGGTGCCACAGTCTAGTTACTTGTTGGTTTTCAGTCATAGATTGGACTTGATGATGTCAGAGGTTTCGTCCAACCTCGTTGATTCTGTCATTCCTCGGGGCAGCAGGTGTGGGAGGTGTGCGCTGAGAGTGCTGCACGTCCCAGAGCACTAAGGGGCCCAGTAAACCAGAGTTGGCCTGCATACTCCCTTGCCAGTGGGGATGGTGCCTGATCCACACACCTTGTCCTGTTCCTATTAATTAGGGGTGTCCTCCAGTTCAGACAATCCAGGAGGTGGACTAATGAGCATCTGTAGGCCAAACCAAGCTGCCTGGAGATGAGACTTGCCTGAAGTGTATTAAGTCAGTCTTAGCACCACTTGGCTTTGAGATCCTTCTATTCAAACTAAAGGTGAGAGCAGGTCTCAGGCAGGTGGATGGCTCCTTTTTGCTGCCCTGACTTTAGAAGCTGGTACTTTATGGGAGCAGCTGTAGTTCAACCTCTGCCTTTGTGTTACTGCATTTCACCAAAAAGTTGGAGAAGCAATTTTTTTTTTCTTGTTCATCAGAGCTTAAATGTACCAGTTAGTTAAGAGACCCAAGGGTACCTTCTGGGTTTTTTTTCCAGGAACAACACTGAACCTGTTGAAATTTCCTATTATTAATCCTACATGTGACAGAATATTCCGAAGGCAGGAGAGGCTGAAAGAGGAGGCAAGAAAAACAGAAGATGAGCTAAGCAGTGAAGAAAAAAAGTACCTTAATCACCTTAAAAAGCAAGGCTACTTAGTGGGTGAGTATTGCCTGAGTAATGGTATTGCCACTCAATATTAGACTCTTTGTGTATATTGCATTACACAAAGAATTGGTAACTCCTTAGTTTGCTGTAGAATCCAGCTATTTGCAAGTAATTCCTTCCCACACTGATAAGAATTTATTTCCATTTAATTACTCGAAGAACATGTTGTCTGTAGAAGTAGTAAAAAATTTCCAAGTTTGCTTTTAATTAATTTTGACCGCTGTTTGCTCCCAGAGTAATAGGAGCAAGACCTCCTCCACAAAGCAGCAAAGTATCTCCTCCACAAAGCAGCATCATTAGCACTTCTTTTGGGTACTTACTTGTTAGCTGCTGTACTAGCGCGTCAGAGGTTTCCTCTGTGCAATGCACCTCCCTTCTGAACTAGGTTGGCAAATTCTGACAACTTCGTAGTTTACAAGGACATCGTACTATGGGCCACCTCGCATTCCTAAAGGAAGAAAACAAGTTTAATTTTTAAATAGTCACGTTTTGGGGTGCAGGCCATGGTGGTTCTACATCACTTCAGTATGTGCCCAAAAGAGGGAGCTTACAGAAGATAGCTCTGTTTTTCAAATAATTTTGTGTTTGGAAGTCTGAGGCACTGAAAAAAGAAGGCAGCTTGCTTTACCATTAATCAGAAATAATGGAGTGTCTGTGATCTGGTCCCTGCTGAGATTTTGGGGCTTGAGGAATCCTAAACAAGAATTATAGAAAGGATTTCTTATCATTTGGCTTTTGAAATTTCTAGTCACATAGTGTCTTTATCACCTTTATGTTACTGATACGCATCTTTTAAGCCAGGAAAGGGGCAGATGTTCAATTGAGGGAAAGGCAAGTTAATAAATTTAATTACCAGGAAACCTTTCATTTTAATCCAGGAAGAGTTGGAAGAACATTTCAACGACCAAAGGCTAGCCCTGTGGTTGACTTTGATCCTGACATGCTCTCCTACAGCATGGATGAAGATCCCAAACATTCCCCTAAGAAGCGTGAGGAAAGGGAGGAGTTCACACACAATGAAGTGAAGGATGCTCGCTGGTGTTTCGACACTCCAGGAATTTTAAAGGAAGATTGTGTAGGTACTCTGGTGCTGTGTTTCGGGATGACAGGGTTCGGTAGGACTGTTCTTCTTTAGCTGTGCCTGTGGAAGAGTATTTATGCTGCAGTCCTGGGATTAGGATTCTTTTGGTTTGGGAATTGTGTTAAGATATGGTTTGCATTTACTTGGGAAGGTTTCATGTGGTAACCTTGCACTTCTGAATTGTGCATACTGCCAGCTTTGCAAAGAGCTGTAGGACTGTGTCATCAATCTTCTGTAATCTCTGAATGAGGGGAAGTGAGCAAGAGCACGCTAAGCAAGTTTATACCAGCATCATCCAATGAAGCTGGCATTTTTTGAGCTCTTCCAGTCTACTGAAAAAGATGGAGCTTGAGATGATAACCACAGTTGTATGACTGAACCAAATCTTAGAGAAAGCATTCTCCTGAAGCTAACTGGACCTATATTGTTCCTGTTAATGGCTTCAGTAGGTCTGGCTTACATCAGTGTTTCAGTAGAGCAATGGCTCTACTGAAGTCAGTGCTGATAGAGTGCACATGTCCAAAACAGTTTTGGATTTTTGATTGCTTTGGTGCCCATGCAGTGCTGCAGGTCATCTTTTGGGGAAGATTAAAAAGTATGGGGAGATGGGAAGGTTCTGAAGAGAACAAAGTGCTAGAACCGTACTGCTTTCATGAAGACTAGAAAATGACTGGTTTTTGACTGCTGTGTGCCAGACCATAATTTGCTCTACAGTGGCACTTAGCTCTCTGATAGTCAGCGTAAAGACATTCATCAGCTTAGGGAGCTGGTTTAGTAACTTGAGATTGTATATGTTCTTTCCCTCTTCTGGAGTTGAATAAGCATGGAAAACGAGGACTTTCCTGCATCCAGAAATGCTGCTGTTTCTGGTTTTGATTATCCTTGCTGTGCCTTTGGAAAGCTACATGCCAAGTGTCAGATCAAATTTTGTTCCTTCAGTCGTGTTCAATCTGAGTGGAGGACAAGCAGATTGTTTACGTGACAGATTTTGGAAGTTATAAGCAGGTTTATTTTATTTTATTTATTTTATTTTGGAAGAAGAGGGAAGGAAAGTGGCTGTTGGCATTTGATGGGATTAAATTTTTTGCCTTTTCCCTTGGAGGTTTGTTTTTAGCTGCTTCCTCATGACTCCTTACAAAGACAAATTTCTGCAAAGCCTAGAAAACTATTACTGATAGCTCAACTTCTGTTTTTTTAAACATTATCAAACACACCAGAAAACCTGCAACTAGGAGGACAAAACCTTCTCTTCTTTTATAACTGATGTTGAAGTCTGTCCTGACTTTGAAGCTAAAGAATGTCTGCTTGTGAACATAGGAAGAGTTTTAGGGGTTCTGGATGTGCCACAACTCTTGTTATTTTGGTCTTTTAAAGCTTGAGGTTAATCCAGACTTGCATCTGCATGACTGGCATGTGTTGGGGGCACAGCTGGAACTGTTTCTGCTGTCAGCTCCCTAGGAAGGAGACACCATCAACCTGGAGACAAGTTGTTTCCTTCAAGGCACTGCTTTTTGTGCTGACACATTGTTACATGACTGGATTTGAACTGTACTTCCATAGGAAGTGATCAGACTGCT
>NW_020898047.1:0-335 GCF_003984885.1 Neopelma chrysocephalum
TCTCCCTCATCCCGACCCCGTGTGAGGAGCAGGGAGGGCGGGGGGCTTGGGTGGGGCACATTCCCATTCCCCAGGGTCTCTTTGACCCCCCTCCTCCCCAAAATGTGACCCCACGAGGTTCCCGCCGTCCCCGTCCCCTCCCCCGGACCCGCCGGCGCGGGGGGTGTCGAGGCGCTGCCCCGGCAGGAGCAGGTGGCCCCAAATTTGGGTTATTTTAACCCAAACCTCCCCAGGCAGCTCCGACCCCCCCTCCCCCATCACCACGACCCCTTCTGCGACTCCGGCCCGCCCCTCCCCCCCTCCCCTTTCGCTTTCTGTCCCCTCTTTTTCCCGGT
>NW_020898048.1:0-447 GCF_003984885.1 Neopelma chrysocephalum
CAACCAGCACATGGCAAAGGTGAGGACTCGGGGGCTCTGCTGTCCCCAGGGGACAGGCTGGGCTGCCTCCTGCCCTGGCACCTCATGGGCTCTAGCCTCCTCCTGGCCTTGGTCCAGGGATGCGAGTCCTGTGCCCTGGGCTGCGGTGTCATCTCCCGGTCTCCGCTTCACCACAGGTGACTCGGGAAGTGCTGCTTTGTGCAGCCAGGCTCCTGAAGAGGAGGAATCTCGAGAACCTGGTGATGACAGAGCAACTGTGGAGCTTCAGCAACTGCCTAGTAAGGACAATCTGAAAGCCCCAGGCCAAGCTGAACAAGTCCCCAGCCCCCAATGCCCAGTGTGTAGGGTTGGCCCTGTTCCCCTGCCCACTGCTGCACCCACCTGTGGGACACCAGCCTGCGCCCCACACGCTGCTGCCTTCCCTCATCCGTGCAGGCCTCCCTTCCC
>NW_020898049.1:0-322 GCF_003984885.1 Neopelma chrysocephalum
GTTCCCACCCTCCTGAGCCCCCCAGATCCTGGGATTCCCACCTTCCCGAGCCCCCAAACTCTGGGATTCCCACCTTTCCCCGTGTTTCCTCTGGGATGTGGTACCGGGAGCTCTTCTCCAGGCGTTCCCTGTCCCCGGCCCATTTGTATTCCCCAAACTTTGGGATTCCCACCTTCCCAAGCCCCCAAACTTTGGGATTCCCACCCTCCCGAGCCCCCAAACTCTGGAATTTCCCTCTAGATCCCTGGATTCCCACCTTTCCTTGGGTTTCCTCGGGGATGTGGTATCTGGAGCTCTTCTCCAGGCGCTCCCTGTCCCCGGC
>NW_020898050.1:0-645 GCF_003984885.1 Neopelma chrysocephalum
TGTTCCTATCCCCGGGACCGGGAAGGAAGCCCAGAAGTTTTTCATACGGGACCAGATGTAAATATGGGAATCGCAATCTGCTGGGAAGGGTAAAGGTGGTGGAGCAGTCCACAAGAGGAGAGGAGGAGGAGGAGGAGGAATAATAAAATCTGATTTTTGTGCTGGGATAGCAAGGGGACGAATAGTTTTTCGTGTGGGGTGTGGGCATTCAGATAAAACGAACGTCCTTTTGAATCGCTGAATTAATGATGAGGATATAGATTCTTTAGCTTGGTTTTGAGGAGAAAAGGCCTGATCTAATAATTGAAATTTTGCTGGGTTAAAGAGTGCTAATTTCCCTACTGTGCAGGGACCTCCCTCTGGGTACGCAGGAATACCCTGCCACGCTCGATCCCTGCACAGAAGGAAAAATCCTTTGGGGAGTTTCCTCCACCTCGGTATCGTTTCTGTAGTTACTGTGATAATAATTGAATGATTGCACCACAGCGAGGGGATTTCTTGATAAAAAGGTCTGTTAGCAGATACATTGGAAGGTGTAAACAATTTGGGCTCCATGTATTGGTGAAACAAAATGCAGTTGTTGATGGGGAGAGAACCGAGGAGGTCAATTTCTTGGGGAGGGTCTGGAGAGAGATGTGTGCAAGA
>NW_020898051.1:0-372 GCF_003984885.1 Neopelma chrysocephalum
GGGCCCTTGAGCCGGCTGACTGGGGGCTAAAATTGCATACGGTCGAGGATTCCTTCCAGACCGAAGGCGCCAGGAGCGGGAGCCCCGGCTGCATGCGTAGAGCCGATCGCGGCGCACAAGTAGCAGGCGAGAGCCGGAGGGTCAGGCCCCTCCTTCTGGGCAAAAAGGGCCGTCGTTCGTGGGCCGGTGCGCTTGCCAGAAGAGGGCTAAAATTGCATAAGGTCGAGGATTCCTTCCACACCGAAGGCGCCTGGACCGGGAGCCCCGGCTGCACGCGTAGAACCGATCGCGGTGCACAATAATAGGTGAGAGCCAGGGGGTCAGGCCCCTCCTTCTGGGCAAATTTGCCTGCCGTTCGTGGGCCCGTGCGCC
>NW_020898052.1:0-1057 GCF_003984885.1 Neopelma chrysocephalum
GCGTGCGTAGAGCCGATCGCGGCGCACAAATAGCAGGCGAGAGCCAGAGGGTCTGGCCCCTCCTTCTGGGCAAAAAGGGCCATTTTTTGTGTGCCGGTGCGCCGGCCGGCCAGGGGCTAAAATTGCATACGGTTGAGGATTCCTTCCAGACCGAAGGTGCCAGGACCGGGAGCCCCGGCTGCGCGCGTAGAGCCGATCACGGCGCAAAAATAGCAGGTGAGAGCCGGAGGGTCAGGCCCCTCCTTCTGGGCAAAAAGAGCCGTCGTTCGCTGGGCGGCGCGCCTGCCGGCCGGGGGCTAAAATTGCATACGGTCGAGGATTCCTTCCAGACCGAAGGCGCCAGGATCGGTAGCCCCCGCTGCGCGCGTAGAGCCAATCGCGATGCACAAGGGGCAGGGGAGAGACGGAGGGTCAGGCCCCTCCTTCTTTGCAAAAAGGGCCGTCGTTCGTGTGCCGGCGCGCTTGCCATCCGGGGGCTAAAATTGCATACAGTCGAGGATTCCTTCCAGACCGAAGGCGCCAGGACCGGGAGCGCCGGCTGCGCGCGTAGGGCCCATCGCAGCGGACAAGGGGCAGGCGAGAGCCGGAGGGTCAGGCCCCTCCTTCTGGGCAAAAAGGGCCGTCGTTCATGTGCCGGTGCGCCGGCCGACCGGGGGCTAAAATTGCATACGGTCGAGGATTCCCTCCAGACCGAAGGCGCCAGGACAGGGAGCCCCGGCTGCGCGCGTAGAGCCAATCGCAACACACAAATAGCAGGCGAGACCTGGAGGGTCAGGCCCCTCCTTCTGGGCAAAAAGGGCCTTCGTTCGTGGGTGGTACGCCGGCCGGCCGGTGGCTAAAATTGCATACGGTCGAGGTTTCTTTCCAGACCGAATGCGCCAGGACCGGGAGCGCCGGCTGCGCGCGTAGAGCCGATCGCGGCGCACAAATAGCAGACGAGAGCCGGAGGGTCAGGCCCCTCCTTCTGGGCAAAAAGGGCCGTCGTTCGTGTGCCGGTGCATCTGCCGACAGGGAGCTAAAATTGCATACGGTCGAGGATTCCTTCCAGACCGAAGGC
>NW_020898053.1:0-390 GCF_003984885.1 Neopelma chrysocephalum
GAGCAGGAGAGGCAAGGACATGCTGCAACAGGATGAGTGAGGGGGATGAAGTGACTAGGACCTCTCATAGAAGGACCAAGGTGAGGGAGTTCAGGCCAGAGAAGAGAAGGCTGAGGGAGGGAACTTCTTGGTGAGTCTAAATCTCTGTTTGCAGGGCGGATAAAAGAGAACAGAACCAAACTCTTCCCAGTAGTGCCCAGTGGCTGCCCAATCCCTGGAAGTGCTCAAGGCCAGGTTAGATGGGGCTCGGAGCAATCTGGTCTAGTGGAAGGTGTCCCTGCCCAAGACACGGGGTTGAAACAAGATCATCTTTAAGGTCTCTGCCAACCCAAACCACTCTGTGATTCTATGATGCTACAACTCAATTGAAACATAGAAAAAGCTTTATTT
>NW_020898054.1:0-300 GCF_003984885.1 Neopelma chrysocephalum
TTCTGCTTTCCTCTCTTCTTTTTCCCCCTCATTTAACAAATGTGAAATTACAAAAAAGAAATTTTCATGGAACCATTTCTGCCTCTCTTTGCCCACAACCACATCCAGAGCCAGTCCTGCAGTCCCAAAGTAAGTTCTGTAATTCTCTTTCCCATTGACCACCTGAGATTTTAGGGGAAAACACTTGCAAGAAGGAGGTGGTGCAATTTCTCATCCTTTCTTGAAATTAAAACAGTCCACATTCTATTTCTTTCATATTGCAGTTGACTGCATTATATCACGTCCCTCTAATCCGTCCCT
>NW_020898055.1:0-324 GCF_003984885.1 Neopelma chrysocephalum
GGGGTGAGCACCCCTATGCAACCCTGCCTCGCTCCCCTCGGCCGTCCAGCCGTGGCACCCAGCGTCACCTCCCCCCCGGGGCCCCTGGCACGGGGTGTTCTGCCAGCGAGCGCGGTGACCTCTCCCTCCACAGCCCCCACCGCTGCAGTGGCACCCAGGGCGAGCGCCCATCCCATCTCCACAGGTCCCCTCCAGGTCAGCATGGAGCCGGGCCAGTGGCTGCCTCAGGCAGCAATACCTTGAGCAGCTCCTTGTTGGCAAAGGCCAGGATTCCTTCGAACACGATGACGTTGGCCCCGTACACCGTTTTCTGCAGGCAGACAG
>NW_020898056.1:0-619 GCF_003984885.1 Neopelma chrysocephalum
CCGGCTTCAGCTCTGTCCCGGTCCCAGCCCCTCCCCGGCCGTGCCTCGGGGCCCAGCTCCAGAATTTCCGACTGCAGCCCGATCCCGGCCCCGATCCCGGCCCCGATCCCGACACGGCTCCATCCCCTCTCCGGCCCGATCCCGGCCCCGATCGCGACACAGATCCATCCTCTCCCCGGCCCGATCCTGGCCCCGATCCCGACACGGCTCCATCCCCTCCCCGGCCCCGGCTCTCTCCCCTCCCCGTGCCCGTCCCGCCGCTCACCGATGACAAAGGCCTCGTCCACGGGCGCGCCGGTCTCGCTGTACCAGGGCGGCCGCCCGGCCGTGTAGATGGTCCGTTTGCTGGTCCGCAGCAGCGGCGGCTCCGGCTTGCACTGGCTGGCGGTGCGGCGCCGCGGGGCCGGGGCGGGCGCCAGCGGCAGGCGGCTGAGCAGCGAGCCCAGCGGGGGGGGACCGGGACCGGGATCGGGGCCAGGATCGGGCCGGGGAGAGGATGGAGCTATGTCGGGATCGGGGCCGGCATCGGGGCCAGGATCGGGCTGCAGTCGGAAATTCTGGAGCTGGGCCCTGAGGCACGGCCGGGGAGGGGCTGGGACCGGGACAGAGCTGAAGCCGG
>NW_020898057.1:0-1500 GCF_003984885.1 Neopelma chrysocephalum
TTCTGTTTTCGGAAGTGGATTCAAGATTCCCTACGTAGAACTATCTTTTTTTTTGTTAAAATGTGGTTCTTTTTAGTGTGTCCTGGAAGTAACATCTATGTTTCAAAAAGCTCCGTGAGTTTCACGCGGAAAACCAACAGGAGATTTATCACTCTAGTTTTCTGTACCAGGTATCAATTTGGCAAGCTGCATTTTTTAAAAACACTTCCAAACATACTTGAAAATAGAAACCTGTAATGGAAATACTGGCAAACCTTATCCTATACTGGTAGAACTTGGGTGCTATAGTAACATCTAAAACACATAAAATATGTGACATTTGTAATTCCTCGTGCAGGAAATGCACCGTGGTAACATAGTGTGATGGTTGTATCTTGCCACTGGAGAGATCGCTCCATCTCAAGAGTGTATGAAGCTCTGTGATTTCTTCCTGGCCGGTGGGTAAATAGAGGGCTTCGTCTCTTTATGGTATTCAGCTACTCCTTAAATTATATGCCTGTCCACTACATAACGCCATGAAAACTTTGTTCATGGAAAAACAGTTGTAAGCAGCATTATCTCATTAAGAATTCATTAATACTAGGACCATGTAAATGTTGAATCATTTTTTTATGAATGGCTGGCTGCCTGCTATTTGTTTCTTCCATCAGATACAGGTTTTAATACAGGTAAATACATCACTAGTTTTCATGACGTGTGCTAAAATTCTATATTGTACTTACTGTTTCTTTAGAATCAAACTTGGCACTGGCCTTAAAAAATGAGAGGTTTTCAGAATACCATATTTTTCATTGATGAAAATTAAATGGAAGAAGAGCATCATTGATCATGCACTGAATTTCAAGTTATGAACTGAGAGGCAAGTGGCAAACAGGATAACCCAATGCTAATATAGCTTTAGCTGTATCTGCATAATTTTTTCCACATAATTGCCACAAACATAGTGCCTGGGTTTATTGAGAACTGTGATATCAAGCACCAAATCAGACTGTCATGCAAGTAGGCTCTATGTTGTTTCACTTTCTTGAGCAATAGTTCATCAGATTTGTTTTCAATGAAACTGAATGTATCACAGAAGTTGCTGAGCGTGCTCCAGTAGTGCATGTAGCTTTGTACTTTATTTTTACGACTTTTTAAAATTGTCCTTGTAAGCTTCAAATGGTTTCAGTGCTGTTGCTTGCTTCTGCTTTATATCAGTGCTCTTTGTTGAATTTTTGCAACTGTGTATTTCTGTGGACATCCAGAAGAATTTCTTTACAGAAAGGGTTGTCAAAATACACAGAAATACAAAACTCTGTATTTCTGAACAGGTTGGGGGTGAGTAGTGTCTGCAGTTGCCTTTACTTACATTTCTTGAGACTGGAGAACAGAGAGCAGCTAGGGGATTCGGAGGGAATTTCAGCAATTTCTCCTCATCCTGAACAGCTTTTGAAAAGCAGGAGAAGTACTTTAGCCTTAATGCAAAAATAAGTAACGCTGCTTTTCTCAAGTATTTGTTTA
>NW_020898058.1:0-1073 GCF_003984885.1 Neopelma chrysocephalum
TACTGTGCAATATGTCAATGACTTGGGTTCAGTCCCACCACCGACTTAGATTTGACTTGAATATTGTTTAAGAAAAATGTATTTAGTTTTGAAGTGGAGATGCATTCCCTGTGTAGTGCCTTTTTTAATGCAAATCTTTTAAACAGAGCTGTCACTGTGGGGAGGAATAATGACTGTTTCCTCTTTCCAACAGCAGCTCTGATGTGACCAGGAAGAATTTTTAGTAGTTGCTAAAACTGTCCATGCTGGCTCCATGACAGCCACAAACTGTTCGCAGTGCATCCTTTTTCCCTGTCAGAACCTATAGAGTCACAGAAGGTGACTAGTGAGCCCTGTGCTTCCTGGATCTTGTTAATGACAACTGCACTGTTGGAGAATTTTCAGTTGCTTTCAGTTCCCTCAGTGTCCTGATAAGAACCTATCAAAATATTGAACCTTTTTGAAAGAATGTTTTGCCATGGAACTCAAAAAAATACTGGATATCTTGGTCCCATGAAGTATTTTCGTGACCCTCTTTCAGATATCTCTGACATGTTACATCAGTAAGTAGTTCAGCAATTCAGATTTAGGTCCAGATAAAACACAGTGTGCTGGAAGAGGAGAGTAGAAACACTGCTGTTCTGATGGAATAAGGTTTTGCTTTGGTTTAAGAATTGATGAAGTGTAAAATAAGGCAATTTTTGTTTAATATTTTATTACTATCTTTGGCCACTTTCTCATTTCTGGATGAATCTTCAAGGTGGAGTTTTAATGCAAAGTCTTCTCAAACAATTTTTAGTTCAAATACAGCTTTTCTCAATTTGCCGTTAAGTGTAAAAGACCTGGACATACCATCAGCCCGAGAGGTATTTCCCAGAAAGTGCACATGGGAATAAGGAGCTCCTCCCTGGCTTAGGAAAAGTTTGGCAGCCTCTGAATTCAAGGCTGCTACCAGAAGTGGCAGAGCCACTGGTGTAACAAAGGTGTTGGAGTGTTCCATAAGACAGTCTGAGATTTTCTTAGGATGTGGATATGCCAACTGCAGTTTCTTCTGTGACTGTTGCCTTTGTATGTCTTACACAAGATCTTGCACT
>NW_020898059.1:0-312 GCF_003984885.1 Neopelma chrysocephalum
GGGGGGCCCAAGGCATCTTCCTCTTCCTCACAGCCTCCTCCTCCATCCGCCCAAGCTTTGGGAAGGACAAATCCTGATGGGGAGCGGAAAACAAGGGCTGAGCGTGTTGGCTTAAGGGGTTCCTCCTGCCCAAGTCCATCTCTAGAGCTCACCAGGCATCCTGTGACCATAAAAACCTCCAAAACATCAAGATTCAGCCCAGAAAAAACCAAACCACTGAGATTCAGGCAAAAAAACCTTCAGAAATAGCAAGAAGACCCTCGTCCCCCCCAAACTGCAAATATTTGAGATTCAGCTAAAAGATACTCTAAA
>NW_020898060.1:0-319 GCF_003984885.1 Neopelma chrysocephalum
AAAGCAATCATTCTTAATTAAAGATGGATGGAACTCCCCCAGACCAATGCTCGTGGGGAGATCTCTGCTCTCAACCTCCAGCAGTGACCTTGGGGGGTCCCCAGCCAAGGCAGGAATGTCCACACACCCCCCTAAGAAAGATTCTGATGAAAGAAGCTGCCCCTGGGAAAGGGGACTGGCCCTTTCTGGTCGAAAGGGATGGACTGACAGTCACTGGACTCCAGGGGTTGCCTCACCATCAGGGGCTTCATTCGGGGTGGAAGCAGTGGCCAAAGCTCTTCCCGCACTCAGGGCACTGGTAGGGCTTCCCTTACTGGTG
>NW_020898061.1:0-463 GCF_003984885.1 Neopelma chrysocephalum
ATAGGGGATGGAGGGGATATAGGGGGGCTGGGGGCGCTATAGGGGGGTATGGGGTCTATAGGGGGGGCAGCTGCTCACCGTGCTGTAGGGGGGGCTGGGGTAGCCACTGGGGGGGGGTCAGGGCTGTCTGGGGGGCTATAGGGGGCCTATAGGGGCGGCTATAGGGAGGACTGGGTGCTATAGGGGGGCTATAAGGGCTATGAGGGGCTATAGGGGGGTATAGGGGTTATAGGGGGGTCTATAGAGGGGCTGCAGAGGGGCTAGGGGCTATAGGAGGCTATAGAGGGCTATAGGGGGGCTGGGGGCTATAGGGGGCTATAGGGGAGTATGATGGCTATAGGGAACTATACGAGGAGCTGGGGGCTATAGGGGACCTATGGGGGGGCTATGGGGGGGCTGGGGTGGCTATAGGGAGCTATAGGGGGGCTGGAGGGCTATGGGGGGGCTGGGGGCTATAGGGGGG
>NW_020898062.1:0-502 GCF_003984885.1 Neopelma chrysocephalum
GGGGGGGCAGAACCCCAAAATCTGCATCCCAGAGGGCATCAGGGTGGGAGGGACCCCCAAATCTCCCCCCCCAGGTGGCCGTGGGCTGAGGGCCAGCCCGGAATTCGGGGGGCTCTGCTCCCCGTGGGGCCGTGCCCATGGAAATTCCCGGCTGTGGCTCGACCACACCCCGGCTCCCGTGGGTGTTCCATGGATTGTTTTCCACCAGGAGGAGATTAGGGACCGGGGAACAGCCGGAGCAGAGCAAACCCATGACCCAAAACCGCTCGGATCTGGGCACTTCCAGCCTCCTGAACACAATCCTTGTTCCCTGCTGTCCCTGTTTTCCCTGGATGCATCCCAGCCCTCAGCACTGGGGCTCTTTAGCTTTTGGGGGGGACACACAGCCCTGTCCCCACCCTCTCCCAAGCCTGGGAAAACACCCCCAGTCTGGGAAACCTCACCCAGCCAGGAGCCCACGCTGATTTTTCCATGTGTGGTGGTTTTTTTTTTTTTAGGGATG
>NW_020898063.1:0-485 GCF_003984885.1 Neopelma chrysocephalum
CGATGGAAACCATAATGCATTGCGATTGCTATGGTCAGTTGCCATGGCAACCATCACACATTCCCATTTGTAAAGTGAGTTACCATGGAACTATCATACATTCTCTCTGGTACAGTCGGTTACCATGGCAATCATCATACATTCTAATTGCTTTAGCCAGTTACCATGGCAACCATAATAAATTCATATTTTTACGGTCAGTTACCATGTCAACCAGCATACATTTCCATTGCTGTGGTCGGTTACCATGGCAACCATCATACGTTCTCCTTGCTATGGTCAGTTACCATGGCAACCATCATACATTCTCCTTGCTATGGTCAGTTACCATGGCAACCATCATACTTCGCACTGGTAAAGTCAGTTACCATGGTAACCATCAAAGACGTGTTGCTATAGTATTTACCATGGAAACCACCATAAATTCTCTTTTCTACTGTCAGTTACCATGGCAACCATCATATTTCCAGTTGCTACAGTCAGTT
>NW_020898064.1:0-304 GCF_003984885.1 Neopelma chrysocephalum
TGGGAGGTATTGGGGGGGGAATTATGGACATGGGGAGGCCCTGGGGACATAGGAGACACCAGGGGGGTCTTGGGGTGTCAAGAGGGGACACTGGGGACACCAGGAGGGTCTCAGGACCCACCTGCTCGTGGTGCTGCCCCTCCTCTCCCCCCCCCCCAGGCCCCATTAGCCCCCCCCCAGATGTCCCCCAACCTCCCTTTTTCCTTTAATCCCCGTCCCCCAATGCTCCCTTTGACCCCCCAATGCTCCTTTTAACTCCCCCCCAAAGCACCCAAAACCCCCAAATCCCCATCCAACTCCCCCC
>NW_020898065.1:0-911 GCF_003984885.1 Neopelma chrysocephalum
GCTCCGTGGCCAGGCACAGTTTGTGTTCCTGGGTGCCACCATCTCAGCACTTGGAGCCGCTCAAATCAGCGCCCGCAGCTCTGCAGCAAAGCCCCAGCTCACCTGGCACACAGGGGATGGACACAGCACCTTCTTGGGGATGGGCACCCACAGCTTCACGTCTTCCCCACCACAGGGCTCTCCTACCTCAGCAGCACCTCTGCCTTGCACTTATTCTCAGGGCCTGGTCTGGAGGACATGAACCTGAAGGGAGGGGAGATAATGTGCAAGCTGAGGGCTGCCTGGTTACACTGGCCTGTGGGGTTTTTTCTTCTTCTAGAACCATCCCAGAACTTATCCTGCTTTGCTAACATTACACTGGCCACACTCTGCCTCCTCTTCAGCTTCCTGTCCATCCACACTCCCAGCTCCCTTTCTGCCTGTCTGCTCTCCAGCCCCTCTGGCCCCAGCCCGGGGGGCTGACGGGGCTTCTTGTGGCCAAAGGCAGGACCCGGCCCTTGGCCTGCTCAAACCTCATCCCCTTGCAATCAGCCCACAGATCCAGCTTGGCCAGGTCCCTCTGCAGAGCCCTCCTGCCTTCCAGCACATCAACACACCCCCAGCTTGGTGTCAGCTGCACATTTGCTGATGAAATGCCTGGTTCTGCAGCAGCTGGAGATGCTCAAGGGGCAGCAGGACCAAGTCAGGGGCCTGGGGGGCCCTGGGGGACTTTGGGATCCAGGAGGGTCCTAGGGGAGCTGGGGAGGGGCTTTGGGGATTGGGGGTACAGACCAGGACAGACCAGTACCTCCTCACTGCTCCCCAGATCTCTCCTGGAGCTGGGCCACGTTGTCATGGGACACCTGAGCCCCCCCCCAGTGCCCTCCCAGTACAGCCCACTCTGTTCCTGTCCCAGGGTGCCGGGTGATCCC
>NW_020898066.1:0-435 GCF_003984885.1 Neopelma chrysocephalum
CACCCCACCTGCACCCCAGTATCCCAGTACCCAGCCAGGGAGGGAGTCAGCAGACCAGTATCCCAGTCAGGGAGAGGATCAGCATCCCAATATCCCAGTGTCCAGCCCGAGAGGAGGTCAGCAAACCAGACTCCCGGTATCCCGTGCAAGGAGACCAGCAGAGCAGTATCCCAGTGACAGAAGGGACCAGAATCGCAGCATACCAGCCCGGGAAGGGGGCAGTATCCCAGTATCCCAGCCCGGGAAGGGGGCAGTATCCCAGTATCCCAGCCCAGGAAGGAGGCAGTATCCCAGTATCCCAGCCAGGGAGGGGGTCAGCAGACCAGTATCCCAGTCAGGGATGGGATCAGCCCCACGACAGCCCCACGTCTCCAGGGGGGGTCCCCAGCCTCCATGCCCCCTCCATCCCCTCTCGTCCCCTCCATTCCCTCTCCA
>NW_020898067.1:0-404 GCF_003984885.1 Neopelma chrysocephalum
AGCCCCCGCGCCGGAAGGGGCTCCCGGCAGCCAGCGCCCCCTGGCGGGGACCGCGCACACCTGCAGCGGGAGGGGGGTCGGTGTCCCGAGGGGCCACGTGGGCGAGGGGACAGGGGGGGACACGGGGGGACACGGTGCGTGTAAGAGATGTCCTGTGTGCACGGGCACGTGTGTGCGTGTGAGAGCTGCTCTGTGGGCACGGGCGCACGCGTGGGCGGGGGCTGCCACACACATGTGAACACACGTGTGCCAGGGCTGTTCCGGTCTGCAGGGGACACGTGTGTGTGTAAGGGATGCTCCGTGGGCACGGGCACACGTGGGTAGGGGCCACAGAACTGCCATGGACGTGAGCAAGAGCTGCCCCTGTGCGTGTCTGTGCACACAGGGCAGCCCCTGTGCACACA
>NW_020898068.1:0-1143 GCF_003984885.1 Neopelma chrysocephalum
GGCGGCGGGCGGGGCGGCCCGGCGGGGCTCGGCACGGCCCGGCCCGCCCCGACAACTTCGGGCCAATCCCGCCGCGCCGCCGCCCGGCAACTTCACCGAGTGCCATTAACCCTTGGCGGGCGGCACCGACACCCACCGGCACCCACGGGCACCGAGACCGGCAACACCCCGCCGGACGGTACCGCCGGCATCCAGCGGCACCGGCACCGGCACCGGCATCGGCAGCCACGCCTCGATCCGGTAACCCCCCGTACAGCCGACATCCACCGGCAGCGGGACCGGCATCCCTGGCAACTCCTTGGTACCGTCGACATCGACCGGCACCGAGACTGGCACCGGCACCGAGACCGGCAGACCCCCTACCCCGACTGGTACCGCCGACATCCATACTGGCACCGGGACCGGAAGCCCGGCTGCAATCCAGCTCCTCGCCACCCTCCCCGTGTCCCCACCCCAAGCCGGCTCTGCCCCGGTACCGTGAACATCTACCGGCACCGGGAGCAGCATTGCCCGGGCACCTGGGACTGGCATCCCTGGCACTGCCCGGTACCTCCGGCAGCCATCGGCACCAGCAGTGGGACCGGCAGCTCCAGCCCAATCCGGCTCCCCAGTACCTCCCACCCTAACCCGGCACTGCCCCGGTTCCGTGGACATCGATGGCACCGGGAGGAGAGGCTGCTCCCCGCACCCACCCTCCCACTTTGGCCGGGCATCAGCACCCACTGGCACCAGCACTGGCACCAGCACCGGGTGGGCACTGTGGGGACCACGGAGGATGGTCCGTGCACATGGGGCAGCTCTTGCACACGCATGTGTGCCCAGGCCCACCAGGCAGCTCCTGCCCACTTACGTCTGTGCCCACCAAGCAGTTCTTGCACGTGTGTGCTCGTGTGTGGCAGCTCCTGCCCATGTGTGTCCCCGTGCAACCATGACAGCTCTGGCACACGCGTGTGTCCATGTGTGTGGCAGCTCCTGCCCATGTGTGTGTCCCTGCCCACCAGGCAGCTCTTGCACACGTGTGTGCCCGTGTGTGTGGCAGCCTCTGCCCCGTGTGTGTCTGTGCACACAGAGAAGCTCTTACATGTGTGCCCATGCGCGTGGCAGCTCCTGCCCATGTGTGTTTGTGCACACAAGGTGGCCCCT
>NW_020898069.1:0-416 GCF_003984885.1 Neopelma chrysocephalum
AGAACAAATAGCATGTGATAGCCGGAGGGTCAGGCCCCTCCTTCTGGGCAAAAAGGGCCGTTGTTCGCAGACCGGAGCGCCGGCAAGTGACTAAAATTGCATACAGTCGAGGATTCCTTCCAGACCGAAGGCGCCAGGACCCGTAGTCCCGGCTGCGCCCGTAGAGCCTATCGCGACGAACAAGGGGCAGGCGAGAGCCGGAGGGTCAGGCCCCTCCTTCTGGGCAAAAAGGGCCGTCGTTCGTGGGCCGGTGCGCGGGCTGGCCGGGGGCTAAAATTGCATACGGTCGAGATTTCCTTCCAGACCGAAGGCGCCAGGACCGGGAGCCCCGGCTGAGCGCGTAGAACCGATGGCGGCGCACAAATAGCAGGCGAGAGCTGGAGGGTCAGGCCCCTCCTTCTGGGCAAAAAGGACCG
>NW_020898070.1:0-431 GCF_003984885.1 Neopelma chrysocephalum
GCCGGCGCACGGGCCCAAGAACGAAGGCCCTTTTTGCCCAGAAGGAGGGGCCTGACCCTCCGGCTCTCATCTGCACCTTGTGTGCCACGATCGGCTCTACGCGCGCAGTTGGGGCTCCCGGTCCTGGTGCCTTCGGTCTGGAAGGAATCCTCGACCGTATGCAATTTTAGCCAACGCCAAGCCAGCGCACCGTCCCTGGAACGACGGCCCTTTTTGTCCAGAAGGAGGGGCCTGACCCTCCGGCTATCGCCTGCTATTTGAGCGCCGCGATCAGCTCTACGCGCGCAGCCGGGGCTCCCGGTCCTGGCGCCTTCGGTCTGGAAGGAATCCTCGACCGTATGCAATTTTAGCCCCCGTCCGGCCGGTGCACTGGCCCACGAACAACGGTCCTTTTTGCCCAGAAGGAGGGGCCTGACCCTCCAGCTCTCGCC
>NW_020898071.1:0-721 GCF_003984885.1 Neopelma chrysocephalum
CCGGGAGTCCCGGCTGCACGCGTAGAACCGATGGCGGTGCACAAATAGGAGGCGAGAGCCGGAGGGTCTGGTCCCTATTTGTGGGTAAAAAGGGCCGTCGTTCGTGTGCCCATGCACCAGCCTTCCGGGGGTTAAAATTGCATACGGTCGAGGATTCCTTCCAGACCGAAGGCACCAGGACCGGGAGCCCCGGCTGCACGCGTAGAGCCGATCACGGCGCAGAAATAGCAGGCGAGAGCCGGAGGCTCAGGCCCCTCATTCTGGGCAAAAAGGGCCGTCGTTCGTGGGCCTGTGCGCCGGGCCACCGGGGGCTAAAATTGCATACGGTCGAGGATTCCTTCCAGACCGAAGGCGCCAGGACCGGGAGCCCAGGCTGCACGCGTAGAGACGATCGCGGCGCACAAATAGCAGGTAAGAGCCGGAGGGTCAGGCCCCTCCTTCTGGGCAAAAAGGGCCATGGTTTGCTGGCCGGCGCGCCTGCCTGTCGGGGGCTAAAATTTCATGTGGTCGAGGATTCCTTCCAGACCGAAGGCGCCAGGACCGGGAGCCCCAACTGCGCGCGTAGAGCCGATTGCTGCGCACAAATAGCAGGCGAGATCCGGACGGTCAGGCCCCTCCTTCTAGGCAAAAAGGGCCGTCGTTCGTGGGCCGGCGCGCCGGCCGGCCGGGGGCTAAAATTGCATACGGTCGAGGATTCCTTCCAGACCGAAGGCGCCAGGAC
>NW_020898072.1:0-556 GCF_003984885.1 Neopelma chrysocephalum
GGTGTCCCCCTGTGTCCCCCCAACCCCCCTGTCCCCCTCCCCTGTCCCCAAACCCTCCCCTGTCCCCACACTTGGGTTGGGGGTCCCCGATACCCCCCCCTCCACTTCCCCCGTTCCCCCGGTTATGGGAGGGGTCCCCGTGTGTTCTCCCACTCCGGGGGTGCCCCCTGTGTCCCCCCCTTTGCCCCCCAACCCCCGTGTGCCCCCCAAACCCCCATTCCCAGACGGGACGTTCCTGGCCATCGGTTCCCACGACAACTTCATCTACATCTACTCGGTGTCGGAGGGGGGCCGCAAGTACAGTCGCTTCGGCCGCTGCACGGTGAGGACGGGGGGGCTCTGGGGGTCCCCGGGGGTCCCCCACGGGCCCCCCAACACCCCCCTGCCCTCCCTGTGCCCCCCAATCCCATCCAGGGTCACTCCAGTTTCATCACCCACCTGGACTGGTCCAAGGACGGGCGGTTCATCATGTCCAACTCGGGGGACTACGAGATCCTCTACTGTGAGCTGGGGGGGGCTGGGGGGGACTGGGGGCACCCCCCAACCCTGCTGGGAC
>NW_020898073.1:0-413 GCF_003984885.1 Neopelma chrysocephalum
GGGGGTCCCGCAGCCCCCAGACCCCTTTTTCTGGCCCCCCAGGTGTGTCTGACCCTCACAACCCCTTTATCCCATCGAGGTTCCCTGGTTACAAGGGGAGATCTCTCCTTTGAGGGCTCATTTAAAGGCATTTTAGGGGCGATTTTGGGGGTCTCAACCCCCCAAATTAAAGGTCCCGCAGCCCCCAGACCCCTTTTTGGGCCCCCCCAGGTGTGTCTGACCCTGATGGACAACGGGGGGGTCCCTGGTCACCCCAGGGGTCCCCGGTTACCCTGGGGGTCCCTGGTTATACCCTGGGGGTCCCACCTTTGAGGGCTCATTAAAGCGATTTTGGGAGCAGTTTCGGGGGGTCCCACCCCCCAAATTGGGGGTCCCGCAGCCCCCAGACCCCTTTTTCTGGCCCCCCAGGTGTG
>NW_020898074.1:0-665 GCF_003984885.1 Neopelma chrysocephalum
GAGGTGGCCCTGCACGACATCAATGACCATTCGCCCGTTTTCCCTGCGGAGCGAGTCACTTTTAAGATTCCTGAAAGGGGTGACCCTGGCTCTCGTTTCCCTCTGGAGGTTGCTCGGGATCTTGATATTGGCAGCAACACTATCCAGGCATACAGCATCTCTCCCGAGAACGAGTATTTTAGTGTCTCCTTTGACAGCCAGAGTGAGGACAGCAAATACGTTGAACTTGTTTTGGAAAAGCCGTTAGACAGAGAGGAACAGGCAGAGATGCATTTCAGTCTCATTGCTGTAGATGGAGGCTCTCCACCCAGGAGTGGGACCACACAAATTCACATTATAATTCTAGATGTAAATGACAACTCCCCAGTCTTCACACAGAAGATGTATGTTGGACAGGTTTTGGAAAATGCACCGAAGGGCTCTGTGGTTCTGACTGTGTTGGCAACTGACCAGGATGAAGGAACAAATGGGGATATCTCCTATCAATTCAGTGAAGCGGTCAGCCAGAGTGACTCAGCATTTGAGATTGACCCAATAATGGGTGAAATTAAACTTACAAAGACTCTGGACTTTGAGGAAACAGAGACTCATGAGCTCAGTGTGAGGGCCACAGATGGTGGGGGCCTTTCAGCAATCTGCAAAGTGTTGGTGGAGGTGTTGGATGT
>NW_020898075.1:0-754 GCF_003984885.1 Neopelma chrysocephalum
AGGAGCTGTGCGCCCAGTCCGCCACCTGCACGCTCGCCTTCGAGCTGTTGCTGGCCGACCCGCTGCAGTTCTTTCGGGTCGAGGTGACCCTGCACGACATCAATGACCATTCGCCCGTTTTCCCTGCTGAACGAGTCACTTTTGACATCCCCGAAACGAGCGACCCTGGCTCTCGTTTCCCTCTGGAGGTTGCTCTGGACCTTGATATTGGCAGCAACGGAGTCCAGGCATACAGCATCTCTCCCAAGAACCAGTACTTTAGTGTCTCCTTTGACAGTCAGAGTGGCGATGGCAAATACCTTGAACTTGTTTTGGAAAAGCCTTTAGACAGAGAGGAGCAGGCAGAGATGCACTTCAGTCTCATTGCTGTGGATGGGGGCTCTCCTTCCAGAAGTGGCACCACCCAAATTCTCATTTCAGTTCTGGATGTGAATGACAACGCTCCCGTCTTCACACAGAAGATGTACGTTGGACAGGTTTTGGAAAATGCACCGAAGGGCTCTGTGGTTCTGACTGTGTTGGCAACTGATCAGGATGCGGGAGTTAATGGGGAAATATCGTATCAGTTCAGCCAAGCAATGAAACAGAGAGACTTAGCATTTGAGCTTGACCCCATGAGTGGAGAAATTAAACTCTCAAAGACTCTGGACTTTGAGGCAGCAGGGACTCACGAACTCAGTGTGACAGCCAGGGACGGTGGGGGACTCTCAGCAATCTGCAAGGTGTTGGTGGAGGTGTTGGATGTGAATGACAA
>NW_020898076.1:0-1997 GCF_003984885.1 Neopelma chrysocephalum
CCGGCCCACGGACACGCGCGCACACGCGCGGTGCCGCCGCTCGCCCGCAGCTGCTCCCGAGACAGCACGGGAGCATATCAAAGCGGGGATGGATGTGCCAGCAAGAGTCGGGATGAGCCATGAGAGGCCGCCGCTTGAGTCCTTTAACACCGGGATGGCCGACAGCATGCCCGTCGTCTATCCCTAATCCCCGCTGCCCACAGCCCGCGGGAAGCCGTGAGTCTCGGCTCCAGTCACGCGAGTTCGCTCACTTTGAGAAACGCGTCTGCAAAAGCTGCAACATGGCGTTTCCCACCGCTGCGTGAGGCAGAGGCTGAGCCCGGAAAGACTGAGCCGCCTTCCCCAAACAGAGAAACCGGTTCAAAACTCTGCAGTGGCAGCGCAGCCATAACAGCACGGGCACAGCACTGAACATTCTACCAGCTGAATCTCCAAACTAAAGACGTACACCCAACAAACACTACCTCACTCAAAAGACAAACCGAGAAAAAAACTTCCCAGACTTTTGAAAAACCTTGATAGACCCTTCCTGGAAAGAACGTCTCTGCTAAGGCTTCTGTTTCCACGCAAGGAATTAGGGTGCTCTCTTTATTACACTGTTACACATTATTTCAAATTTTTACACTGAGGGATATCCCAGTTTATAATGTTACAGTTTATAGCTTCGGCACAATAGAGTGTGAGACTTTCTGGAAGTTCCGTGATTCACAGATAGAATTAAAGCAATCAGTTACTGTAGATGGGGTGACAATTCTTCTTAGAAGGAAAACGCACGAAAACGTTCAAACACAGTTGAGAGGGTAAAAGGAGAAAGGGTAAAAAGGTGAACGCAAATGCTCTCACGTAAACCCAGAAAGTCATGCAGGGACAGCTTTCCACTCCCATCAAGAAGCCTCTGGATTCAGGATCAACAATGCGGAGACCAAAATCTATGTCCTTTTCAACAGTTTCATTCTGTCTGTGCCTTCTAAAATTGCTCTTTGAAGGACCTGTGGAATTTTCATGCAAGTTACCCAAAGACAACGAATATTCTTTCACAATTCTGGACAGTTACAGTCTACCCCAACAAAAATTGTGCTGCTGTATTCCAAGGCAATCTCAAGGCGACAGAACACCCAGTCCACTCCAATCGGCCAAAGGAAGACCTTTTCGTGCATTTTTCTGCTATGCTCTGCCACTAAGAAGGTTAGACTGCTGCACTCAAAGGTTCAAAATACCCTTCTTGTCTGCTGGGATGGAATTGCCTGGGTTGCAAATGTCTGAATGGGAGCAATTTCCTTTTTCACAACGCAGCGCTAGTGACGCACAGACAGACATAGTGACAAGAAAGCAAAGCACACAGGGCCCCCACATCTCAGACAGAGACATTTGGAACCCAGGAAAGAAAGAGCCCTGGGCTCACACGGCATTGTGAGACTGCCTTCACAATTTTCCTGATCTGGGAAAAGGTCATGGTGCAGTTAAGCAAGGATGAGGTTTGTGTGCCCAATTGTGCCATTCTGCTACAGAGAATGAGAGACAAGACCTTAGCTGGGAGTGCTAACCCCATTCTTAAAGCCTCTCAGGAATGACTGTAACAGACCTGGAACATACTACTGTCAGAGTGAAAGAGTTATGATTCCCTATATTCTGTTGGCTTCTTGGTTGTTAGTGGAACACAAGCATTGCTTGACTTACAATTTTCCTGAATTTGGTTATGCCAATTGCAAATACAGATTTTCTCTGGAGGAACCATTCCCACAGGCTGCAATCTGCATCCCTTTCTGCCACAACGCATGAAGCCTCTGGCTATGCTGACCCTGTGCTAGTTAAAGGAAAGATGGTGGAACTGTTCTGCAGAGACAGTCCCAGCATCTTCCGGTGTCACGTCCTCTGTGGGGACAGGGACACAAGGGAAAACCTGCTCCCCGTTGGTATCCCCGCCCATGACACAGGGCTGTGGTGGCAGGTTGGGGATGAAGGGCTTGAGGAACTTGAACTCGCTGTTGCCCGAGCCC
>NW_020898077.1:0-1999 GCF_003984885.1 Neopelma chrysocephalum
AGTTCCTCAAGCCCTTCGTCCCCAGCCTGACACCACAGCCCTGTGTCATGGGCGAGGACACCAACGGGGAACAGGTTTTCCCTTGTGTCCCTGTTCCCACAGAGGACGTGACACCGGAGGATACTGGGACTGTCTCTGCAGAACAGTTCAACAGACTTTCCTTTAACTAGCACGGGGTTGCACAGGCAGAGGCTTCATGTCTCGTGGTAGGAAGGGATGCAGGCTGCAACCTGTGGGAATGGGTCCTTCAGAGTAAATCTGTACTTGCATTTGGAATAACCAATTTACCTTCAACTTTAAATCTTGAAATACATGTTTTCCCCTTAAAACCAAGAACAAACTAAAATGAGGGAACTAAAGCTCCTTCACTCCCACGATTTCATGTGTCACGTCTTTTACATTTCTGATAGGCTTTAGAATGGGATTTGCACTCATAGTTAACCTCTTATTTCTCTTGCTGTAAGACGAGACAGGGGACCTTTTATTCTTTTTTGTAACACAATGGCACAGTTGAGCAGACAAATATTATCCTTGCTGAAATGCACATAACCCTTTTTCCTTCTCAGTAAAGCAAGGATGTAAGTATTGTGTCACAATGTTGTATGAATACGGGGCTCTTTCTTTTCTGGGTTCTAAATGTCTCTGTCTGAAATGCGTGGGTTCTGTGTGCTTTGATTTCCTGTCACTATGCCTGTCTATACAGCCACTGTTTGTCCTCTAAACCTCACTACTGCTGCCCGCGAAACAGGGAATTGCTCCCATTCAGCCATTGCAAGGCGGGCAATTCCAGCTCAGCAGGCAAGGAGGGTATTTTAACCCTTTGAGTACAGAGGTGTCATCTAATCTATGGCAGAGCAGAGCTGCAAAATGCACAAGAAGGTCTACCTTTGGCCAAAATAAGGGGGTTGGGTGTTCTATCTCCTTGCAATACAGCAGCACAAACTGTGTTTGGGTAGACTGTAACTGTACAGAGTTGTGAAAACCTGTTCATTGTTTTTGGGTGCATTGCATGAAAACTCCAAATGTCCTTCAAAGAGCATCTTCTGACGGTAGAATCCAGATAAGCTTTTGAAACGGACTTTGAGTTTGATTTCCTTATTGTTTTTCCTGGATTCAGTGAAATTGAACTGGGACACTGTTCCAGCATGATTTCTGGGTTTGTGTGAGAGCATTTACATTCTCCTTTTTGCCTTTTCTCCTTCTTCTCCCTGACCTGTGTTTGAGCATTTTTTGCTTAGTCCTTTTAAGAAGGACTGCCACCCCATCTATAGGAACTGATTGCTTGAATGGTGTCCGTAATGCTCTGAATATTCAGAAAGCCTCACACTGTGTGGTGCTGAAGCTGTAAAGTGCAACATTGTAAAATGGGATACCCCGAGTGCATACACTGATATAATGTGCACGAGTGAAATAAAGAGAGCACCCTAATTCCTATCGTGGAGGAAGAAGTCTCTGTAGAATCATTTACTCGGAAAATGTCTGCAAAGGTTTCTCTAAAGTCTGGGAGTTTTTTCTCAGTGTGTCCTTTGACAGAGGTAACGTTTGGTGGGCATAAGTCTTGACTTTTGAGATGCAGCTGGTACAGGGCTCAGTGCGGTGCCCGTGCTGCTACCGCTGGCCTTGAGGAGGCTCCGAGCCGGTTTGTCTGTTCGGGAAAGGCGGCTCATTCCCTTCATGCCAAACCTATGCCTCACGCTGTGTTGAGAAATGCCTTGTGCTGCTCCTAATGCCGCGTTTCTCGAAGGGCGCCAACTCCCCTAACGTGAGCGCAGGGCGCACGACTTCCCGCGGGCTATGGGCAGCGAGGAACAGGGACAGACGAGAGGTAAAGTATAGGCACTACCCATGTTATCCAGCTCCAACGGCGGCGACTCAGAGGTTAATGCGACCCTTGCTGGCACTTCCATCCCCGCTTTGATGTGCACGCGTCCTGCCCCGGGCGCAGCCGAGGACCAGCGGCGGCACCGCGCGTGTGCGCGCGTGTCCGTGGGCCGGGCCG
>NW_020898078.1:0-671 GCF_003984885.1 Neopelma chrysocephalum
ACATCCAACACCTCCACCAACACTTTGCAGATTGCTGAAAGGCCCCCTCCATCAGTGGCCCTCACAGTGAGTTCATGAGTCTCTGCTGCTTCAAAGTCCAGAGGCCTTGTGAGTTTAATTTCACCCCTTGTGTGATCAATCTCAAATCCTGAGTCACTCTGGTCGACCGCTTGGCTGAACTGGTAGGAGATATCCCCATTAATTCCTGCATCCTGATCAGTTGCCAACACTGTCAGGACCACAGAGCCCTCCGGTGCATTTTCCAATACCTGCACATCATACACCTCCTGTGTGAAGACTGGAGCATTGTCATTGACATCCAGAACTGTAATGTGAATTTGTGTGGTCCCACTTCTGGAAGGAGAGCCCCCATCCACAGCAATGAGACTGAAATGCATCTCTGCCTGCTCCTCCCTGTCTAACGACTTTTCCAAAACCAGTTCAACATACTTCTTGCCCTTAGTCCGGCTCCCATAGGAGACGCTAAAGTACTCATTCTCGGGAGAGATACTGTATGTCTGGATGCTGTTGCTGCCAATATCAAGGTCCCGAGCAACCTCCAGAGGGAAATGAGAGCCTGGGTTGCTCATTTCGGGGATCTTAAAAGTGATTCTTTCCTCGGGAAAAACGGGCGAATGGTCATTGATGTCTTGCAGGGCCACCTCGACCCG
>NW_020898079.1:0-302 GCF_003984885.1 Neopelma chrysocephalum
TAACAAAGAAGATGGATTTCCCCATTCCTTTTCTTGTTTTTGTTGTGGTTTTTTTTCGCCTGGTGTCCCTTATTACTCTTGTTCCAGGGTTATGATATTTTGTAAGAGATTCCCGGAATCTCATCTAGGTCTTCAAATTAGTCAGCCTTGAAATTAAGGAGAATCCCAAAGCCTCTGGCCAGCAATTGAATTAATTCAGCCCATGAAGGATGCCTTTGAATAAATTGTATTGCAATAAATGTGTGTGCATTACGTAGAAATCACTCTTAATGGGATCTGCCAGAGGTTATAGTGTTTCCCAG
>NW_020898080.1:0-368 GCF_003984885.1 Neopelma chrysocephalum
GGGACAAGTGAATGTGAAATTAGTGAATCTTGGATTTGGAGAAAGATCAGCAGTCTGTGGGATAGATGGGGCTGAGTTTTCTATAAGCATTTACCTTTTTACCTGTACATGGTACAGGGATTCTAATTTTCGGGGTACTGCAGAGGGAATGGTTATATTTCCATCACTTTTTCTGTATTTCAGGGATTTTACTGACTTCTCAAAGAGATTCTTATGTTTACCAGAGACCAAATGAAGTCTTACATTTTGAGTTGCGCAGTAAAGAGTTGCTACTTCTAAAAATCTGTCATCGAGACAGATCCACCGAGATACAGATCCGCTCTATACGTCCTTTGTTGTGAAAGGATCCTTCCCAGAGCTTTGATCCA
>NW_020898081.1:0-828 GCF_003984885.1 Neopelma chrysocephalum
CTCCCTCTTCTTCCTCTTCTTCCTCTTCTTCCTCTTCTTCCTCTTCTTCCTCTTCTTCCTCTTCTTCCTCTTCTTCCTCTTCTTCCTCTTCTTCCTCTTCTTCCTCTTCTCCCTCTTCTCCCTCTTCTCCCTCTTCTCCCTCTTCTCCTTCCTCAGGGACGTGGATTTTGGGATGTCAGGGAGAGGTTTGGGTGGGATTTTGGGAAAGGTTTCAGGCCCTGGAACAGCTTCCCAAAGCTGCCAGAGCTCAGGGAGTGTTTGGATCATCCCTACAGTGATGTGGATTTTGGAAAACACCCTCAGGGATGTGGATTTTGGGATGTCAGGGAGCGGTTTTGTGGGATTTTGGGAAAAGTTTCAGGCCCTAGAACAGCTTCCCAAAGCTGCCAGAGCTCCAGGAATGTTTGGATCATCCCTACAGGGACCTGGATTTTGGAAAACACCCTCAGGGATGTGGATTTTGGGATGTCAGGGAGTGGTTTAGTGGGATTTTGGGAAAAGTTTCGGGCTCTGGAACAGCTTTCCCAAGGCTCCCAGAGCTCCAGGAATGTTTGGATCATCCCTACAGGGACCTGGTGGGATTTTGGGATGTCAGGAAGAGGTTTGGGTGGGATTTTGGGGAAGGTTTCAGGCCCTGGAACAGCTTCCCAAAGCTACCAGAGCTCCGGGAGCGTTTGGAAAATCCCTTATTTCCCTCCCAAACATCCTCTTGCCTGATCCCTGGAATGTTCAATCCCGCTTGGAATCCACAATTCCTCAGGGATGAGCGTTGAGGCTCCTGCAAAGCTGGTTTTGGGGTCGGTTTTGGGGGTTTCTCTGTCCCCCAAC
>NW_020898082.1:0-481 GCF_003984885.1 Neopelma chrysocephalum
CAGGGGGGTCTCAGCCCTTGGATGGGGGGGTCCATATGGGGGTTGGGGGGGTCCATATGGGGGTCAGGGGGGGGTCCATATGGGGCTCGGGGGGCTGAACAGGCCCCCCCCCTGCACCCACCACCCCTATTTTCATCTCAAACCCCCCCCGTTGGGTGGGGACACATTGGGGTCACCCCGTTGGCAGGGCCGGGGTGACAACGTGGCCGTGTCACCTCTGCGGTGGCACCTGCACGGCCACGGTGACACCTGCGTGGTCATGGTGACACCTGCGTGGTGACACCTGCGTGGTGACACCTGCGTGGTGGCCTTGGTGACATCTGTGTGGTGGCACCGGTGTGGTCATGGTGACACCTGTGTGGTGACACCTGCGCGGTGACACCTGTGTGGTGACACCTGTGTGGTGGCACCTGCGTGGCCCCGGTGACACCGGGGTGGTGACATCTGCGAGGTGCCACCGGTGTGGCCGCAGGAGGAAGTT
>NW_020898083.1:0-443 GCF_003984885.1 Neopelma chrysocephalum
AACTTCCTCCTGCGGCCACACCGGTGGCACCTCGCAGATGTCACCACGCCGGTGTCACCGGGGCCACGCCGGTGCCACCACACAGGTGTCACCACACAGGTGTCACCATGACCACACCGGTGCCACCACACAGATGTCACCAAGGCCACGCAGGTGTCACCACGCAGGTGTCACCGTGGCCACACCGGTGTCACCGTGGCCGTGCAGGTGCCACCACAGAGGTGACACGGCCACGTTGTCACCCCGGCCCTGCCAACGGGGTGACCCCAATGTGTCCCCACCCAACGGGGGGGGTTTGAGATGAAAATAGGGGTGGTGGGTGCAGGGGGGGGGCTGGTGCAGCCCCCTGAGCCCCATATGGACCCCCCCTTGACCCCCATAAGGACCCCCCTGACCCCCATATGGACCCCCCCGACCCCCATATGGACCCCCCCAACCCCCAT
>NW_020898084.1:0-626 GCF_003984885.1 Neopelma chrysocephalum
GGGGGGGGCTGGGGAAGCAATTAATAAAAATCCACAATTAATTACGATAAATATCCCCAAAAGCATCAAAATGCATCAAAATTCATTCTTAGACTCCCCCCAAAACCCTTCCCTGCATCCCCAAATCATCCCCAGGGGCATCGTAATCCCCCCAAAATCCTTCCCTACATCCCAAATTCTTTCTCCGCATCCCAAAATTACCCCCAGGGGCATCAAAACTCCCCCAAAATCCTTCCCTGCACCCCCAAATCATCCCCAGGAGCTTCAGAACCCTCCAAAATCCTTCTCTGCACCCCCAAATCATCCCCCACATCCGTTCCGAACCCCCAAACCCCCAAGTCCTCCTCTAGACCCCCCCAAACCCCTCCCTGACCCCCCCGAGCTCCCCCAAATGTCCCAAAATCACTCCCAACACCCCCCAAGGGCCTCAGGGTCCCTCTCAGCCCCCCCTGAACCCTCCAGTCTCCCCATATCCCTCCTCCAGCCCCCCCATATACCCCAAAATCCCTCCCAGCCGCCTCCAACACCCTCCCACCCCCTCCACACCCCCCAAAATCACCCCCAAACCCCTCCCAGCCCCCGTTAAATCCCACTCAGCCCCCCCCAGACGCCCCCAACCCTCCCCT
>NW_020898085.1:0-368 GCF_003984885.1 Neopelma chrysocephalum
GGAGGGGGTTTGGTGTCCTGAGGGGACTTAGGGAGGAGGTTGAAGGTCCCTGAATGGGTTTTGGAATCCCTGAGGGAGTTTTGGAGTCTCGGAGGGAATTGGGAGGTCCTGGTAGGCTTGCGGGGGGGGGTGTCTTTGAAGGAGTTTTCTGGGTTTCTAGGGGGATTTCAGAAGTCCCAGAGGGTTTGGAGGGTCCCTGAGGGGTTTTTTGGGGTCCCTGAAAGGGCCTGGGGGGTCCGAGGTGGGTTTTGCAGGTCACTGAGAGGGTTTAGGGGATCCTGGGGTGGGGGGATGAGGTCTCTGAGGGGATTTGTGGGGTCTTTGAGGAGGTTTCGATGGGTCCAGAGGAGGATTTCTGAGGGGATTTC
>NW_020898086.1:0-445 GCF_003984885.1 Neopelma chrysocephalum
CACGGGGCTGCAGTGGATCTGCCAGGCGGAGTCCGCCCGGATCTGAGACTCCGCCGCACCCAAAACCCACCGTTAACGCAGGAAAAAAATCCCGATTCCCGAGGGTTCGGCACCCACCGGCAGCTCCCGCAGCCGGGGAAAGTCGCCCTGGGGCGAGGCGAGGGCGGGGAGGGGGCGGAGGAGGAGAAATCGAACCGCGAAAAGAATAAAAAACTAAAAATAACTTGTAAGATTCACTTCGCGGGGGAGCAAAAAACCCGATTCCCACCTCCCGCCGGTGCCCGAGGGCGGAGCGGACCCGCCCGTCCCCCGGGGCAGCTCTTTTAAGGACACGGGGCAGCGGCCACTCCCCGGGCGGGTCTTTTATGGCCTTCTCCCTCTTTTTTTTCCGTTCCCACCCCTCCATCTCCCCGCCCCGGGGCGGCCCTTTCGCCGCCTCCGCTCC
>NW_020898087.1:0-437 GCF_003984885.1 Neopelma chrysocephalum
CGGTTTATAAGATGTTCTCAGGACCCCCCCCAACGACTCCCCCCCGGGGGTTTTTTTCGGTTGGGTTTTTTTTTTTTTTTTTTCTTTTTTTTTTTTTTTTTTGGGGGGGGGGGGGGGGGGGGGGGGGGGGGGGGTGGGAAGAGGATAAGCGAGAGGAGCTCCGATGGCTTCCCCCCCTCGAGTTCCTCGCCGGCCACAATGCCAAGCGGCGGCAGCGTTTCTTTAAGGAGCCCCTCCCAGGCTCCACTCCACTCACTCAGCGATTTTTTTTTTTTTCCCCTGCTCTCCCCTCCTCTGTCTGAGGCTCTGCTGCAGCCAGACGGCTCGGGAGAGGCGGGCAGGCGGGCGCGGGGCGGGGAGCGGGGGCCGCGCCGGCCGCCGCAGCGTCAGCGCCGCTCGCTCTGTCAGCCCCGCGCCGCCGCCGCCGCGCGCCGCGA
>NW_020898088.1:0-1121 GCF_003984885.1 Neopelma chrysocephalum
GGATCATCCCGGGTGATTCTCAGATCCGGATTGTCCCGGGTCGATCCCAGATCATCCCGGGTGGTTCCCAGATCTGGATTGTCCTGGATCCTCCTGGATCATCCTGGGTTGATCCCGGATCCTCCTGGATCATCCTGGGTGGTTCCCAGATCCAGATTGTCCCAGGTCGATCCTGGATCATCCCGGGTCAGTCCCGAATCATCCCGGGTGGTTCCCACATCCAGATTGTCCCAGGTCAGTCCCAGATCCTCCTGGATCCTGGGTTGGTCCTGGATCCTCCTGGATCATTCCAAGTGGTTCCCACATCCGGATTGTCCCGGGTCAGTCCTGGATCCTCTTGGATCATCCGGGGTGGTTCCCAGACCTGGATTGTCCCGGGACAGTCTCGGATCCTCCTGGATCATCCTGGGTCAGTCCTGGATCCTCCTGGATCGTCCCGGGTGGTTCCCAGATCCAGATTGTCCCGGGTCAGTCCCAGATCCTCCTGGATCATCCCGGGTCAGTCCCGGATCATCCCAGGTGGTTCCCAGATCCGGATTGTCCCGGGTCGATCCCGGATCATCCCACGTGGTTCCCAGATCTGGATCATCCTGGGACAGTCCCAGATCCTCCTGGATCATCCCAGGTGGTTCCCAGATCCGGATCATCCTGGGTTGGTCCCGGATTCTCCTGGATCATCCCACGTGGTTCCCGGATCCAGATCGTCCCAGGTCGGTCCTGGATCCTCCCGGCTCATCCTGGGTTGGTCCTGGATCATCCCAGGTGGTTCCCAGACCTGGATTGTCCCAGGACAGTCTCGGATCCTCCCGGATCATCCCGGGTGGTTCCTGGATCCGGATCATCCTGGGTCGGTCCCGGATCCTCCGGGTGATCCCAAACCGTCCTCCATCCTCCCGGGATCCTCCTGGATCCGGATTTTCCCGGATTGTCCCAGTTCCGGATTGTCCTGGATGGTCCCACCGGGCCCTTCCCGGGTTTTCCCGGATTTTTCCGGATTTTCCCGGCTCTCCCTTCCCTCCTCCCCCCCCCCCGCGGTCGCTGTCACTGGATCGTTCCCAGCAGTCGATAATTAATTAATAAATTAAATCCAACGGGACCGGAGTCGCATCTGGGGGGGGGGA
>NW_020898089.1:0-439 GCF_003984885.1 Neopelma chrysocephalum
GGCCGGCCGTGGGCCAAAATCGGATACGGTCGAGGATTCCTCCAAGACCGGAGGCGCCAAGGCCGGGAGCCCCAGCTGCGCGCGCAGAGCCGAGCGAGGCGCACAAAGGGTAGGCGGGAGCCGGAGGGTCAGACCCCTCCTTCTGGGCAAATAGGGCCGCCGTTCGCTGGCCACCGCCCCTGGCAGCCCGGGGCCGGCCGAGGGCCAAAATCGGATACGGTTGAGTGTTCCTCCAAGACCGGACGCGCCGGGAACAAAAGCCCCGGCTGCGGTCGTAGAGCGGAGCGCGGCGCACAAATAGCAAGCGAGAGCCAGAGGGTCAGGCCCCTCCTTCTGGGCAAAAAGGGCCGTCGTTCGTGGCCCGGCGCGCCTGCCGGCCGGGGGCTAAAATAGCATACGGTCGAGGATTCCTTCCAGACCGAAGGCGCCAGGACCGGGA
>NW_020898090.1:0-483 GCF_003984885.1 Neopelma chrysocephalum
GTGAACTGCTCAGCTTTTCCTAGGTAAGGGCAGGTTTTAGGGAAGAAAGGGCCGCACTTGCCAAAGGCGCCGCGGGTCTTGCAAGGGGGGGGCGCGGCTGCAGTGCCGCTCCCGGCCGTGTCCGCCAGGCGGCGACTGCGAGGCCTCAGGGCCCGGCGCTCGGGGGGGGCTCGGAAGCGGCGCCCGCGGGGAGCGGGAGTGTTTTGTCACTCACGGGCTTCTCAGAGCTTAAATCCGGAGCCTGAGACGTCCTAAGGATGCCTTGTGGTCGAGGGAGCGCGTTCCTGCTGAATTCAGCAGGCGTTCGGTGAATTTGGGCTTCTGCGGGTGAATTCGGTCCGGTGGTGTGGTTTTGTTTGCTTCTGTCCTCGGGACAGTGAAGCAAATGTTCTTGACACCCCGGGGCAAATGGAGGGATTCTCCCGGTCAGCGTCAGGAACCACCCTACCCGAGGCCTGGGGGAGTGCTTTTTGTGTGACTGGC
>NW_020898091.1:0-378 GCF_003984885.1 Neopelma chrysocephalum
GATAATTTTTTATTTATTTTTGGGATCATTTCTGGATAATTTTTTATTTATTTTTGGGATCATTTTTGGATCATTTTTTATTTATTTTTGGGATCATTTTGGGATCATTTTTGGGATAATTCCTGATTTATTTTTAGGATTATTTTGGGATAATTTTTGGCATCAATTTTGTTTTATTTTGTGATAATTTTGGGATCATTTTGGGATCTTTTTTATATATTTTTGGGATAATTTTTGGAACTTTTCTGGGATAATTTTGGGGTCATTTTAGGATAATTTCTGGATCATTCCCGCCTCATTCCCACATTATTCCCATCGGGAATTCCCCCCTTTTACCCGCCACCAGCACTTTGGCCGCCCGGCTGACGACGGCTCCGA
>NW_020898092.1:0-1173 GCF_003984885.1 Neopelma chrysocephalum
CCCCCCCCCCCCCAGGCCCTCCTCGCCCCAGTTTTTGGGGGTCCTTGGTACCCCCAGACTTTCCCAAATCCCTCACCCCAAAGCTCCCCTCCCCCGACTTCACAAAACCCACCCAGAGACCACCAGAAGCCCCCTCACCCCAATTTTGAGGGGTCCCCGGTACCTCCAAGCCCCTCCCAACGCTTCCAAAATCCCCCCAAACCCACCCAAGACTCGCTGAAAAGCCCCCCCAGACTCCCTCTCACCCCAATTTTGGGGGGTCCCTTGTAGCCCAGACCCTCCCAACCCCCCTCAAACCTCTCCAAACCCCACAAATCCCTCCCAGTTTGGGGGGGGTCTCTGCGGGGTCCTTGACGGGAGACCCCCTTAAAACACCCCAAACCCCCCAAATTCCCCCCCCTTTATCCTCCTATACCCCCAACCGCCCCCAAACCCCTCCAAATCCCCCCTAAACCCCCCTCAATCCCCATCCACGTCCCCCTAAATCCCTATTTTTGCCCCCCCAGGTGATGTCAGACCCCCCAGACCGGCCCCATTTTAGGGGGGTCTCTTCGGGGCCCCCCATTAAAACCCTCCAAGACCCTCCCAAATCCCCCCGAGCGCCCCCAAAACACCCCCCTAAACCCCCTTTTCCTCCCCTCCCAGGCCATGTCCGACCCTCCAGACCCCCCCCCTAATTTGGGGGGTCTCCGGGGGGCCCTCGAGGCCGCCCTGATCCGAGACCCCACCGAGGCCTCGCCCCCCGAGTTGGCCCCAATTTTGAGGGTCCCGCTGCCGCCCCCCCAAAAGTGTCGGGTCCTGGACGGAGCCAAACTCCTGAGGGACAACCTGGAGCTGGTAAAAAAGGGGGGGGGAACCCCCAGAATTTGGGGGGGACCCTGAAAATGGGGGGTGGGACCCCGAAAATGGGGGGTGGGACCCCGAAAATGGGGGGTGGGACCCCGAAAATGAGGGGTGGGAGGGGGAGGTCGGGGGCTTTAAGGGGCTTTTGGGGGGTTTCAGACGGGGTTGGGGAGGTTTTGGAGCGTCGCAGGTTTTTGGGGGATCCCCCCGTCCCCGAATTTGGGGTTGGGGTGAATTGGGGGTCATTCGGGGGGGGAATTTAATGGGAATTCGGGAGGAGGGTCGGGGTGTCCCAGGTATTGGGGGGATTCCCCTAAAATTGGAGTGGGG
>NW_020898093.1:0-738 GCF_003984885.1 Neopelma chrysocephalum
TGGGGTGTCCTGGGGGGTAAATTGGGGGTCCCGGGGGTATTTTGGGGGGTCTCAGGTGCAGACCGGGGGCTGAGGGGGTGTCTAGGGGGGTCTGGGGGGCAGATTCGGGAACCTGGGGGAGGGAAATTGGGGGTCTTTGGGGCACTTTGAGGTGTCTGAGGGTGAGTTGAGATACCTGGGAGGTAAATTTGAGGTTCTGGGGGGCAGCTGAGGGGACTGGGGAGTCAAACTGGGGGTCCGGGGAGCGCTTAGGGGGCCTCACGGACACCTTGGGGGGGCCCTGGGGTCCCATTTGGGGGTCTGGAGATCACTTTTGGGGGGGCAGGAGGCAAACTGGGGGGCTCTGGGGGGATCTTTTGGGGGTCTCCAGACCTTATTTGATTCTGGGGGTCAAACCGGGGATCCGGGGGGGCCCCTTTGAGGCTCTGGGGGCAAATTGGGGGTTAATGAGCACGGTTTTACTTCGCGCATGCGCAGCGACAGAAAAAGTGCGCGGTCCGCCATTTTGAGTGAGGGCAGCCCGCAAGGAGGCGTGGCCTGGCTGTGAGGCGGGAAAAGTGTTTCACCAATAGCAGCGCGTCTCACGGTAAAGGGGCGTGGTTACGGCCCTGGCGCATGCGCACAAGGAGAGGAGGCGCCAACCGCCATGATTGTGAGGGCAAGGTGTGGGCATGACGTCACCCGGGAAGACGCGCCCTCCCTCCCTCCCTCAGGACCCGCCGCCATTTTGGATCCGCC
>NW_020898094.1:0-450 GCF_003984885.1 Neopelma chrysocephalum
GAAGGGGTGCAGGACGCACTGGGAGTGATTTTTGGGCTTACTGGTTTATACTGGTTTATACTGGTTTATACTGGTTTATACTGGTTTATACTGGAGGTAGTGCGGGACTGACTGGGAGCGATTTTTGGGCTTACTGGTTTATACTGTTTTATACTGGGAGGAGTTGCAGGACCCACTGGGAGTGATTTTGGGGCTTACTGGTTTATACTGGTTTCTGCTGGGAGGCGGTGCGGGACCCACTGGGAGTGATTTTTAGGGTTACTGGTTTCTACTGGGAGGGGGTGCGGGACTCACTGGGAGTAATTTTGGGGCTTACTGGTTTCTACTGGTTTCTACTGGGAGGGGCTGCAGGACTCACTGGGAGTGATTTTTAGTGTTACTGGTTTATACTGGTTTATACTGGTTTCTACTGGGAGGGGCTGCGGGACTCACTGGGAGTGATTTTGGGGC
>NW_020898095.1:0-629 GCF_003984885.1 Neopelma chrysocephalum
GAAGGAATTGCTGTGGATATTTCAGAATTGTTCTTCACTTGCACCAATGATTTGAAAAGCAAATCTTAGCATTACATTTCCTTTCACAGACCTCCTAGGTTTTTGAGAGGTGTTGTAGAAAAAATTACTGCACTGATTGGAAACTCTAAAGCCCTCAAAGACCTTTTAAAAAAAAAGGGAAAACCTTTTGAAATTGAAAGGACACTTGCAGGCTGATCCTGCACGTCCCTTGATGTCCGTATCACTCTTCAGCTTCAGGAAGCTGCAGGGAACATCACAGCCAGCCATGCAAACTGCCTTTGGCACGATTGTTCAGTGCCGCTAAAGGTGCAACCCTAAGTCTCAATATCTCCATTCTCCAGCCCTTTTCCCCCCTTTAAACTATGGCACTAGTTCAGTTATCGGTATGTGCTTAGAGTCCTAACACAGCACAGCAGAGGGAACTGGGGCTGTGGGCCACTGCCAGCAAAAAAAGGACAAGAAGAGCCACTGACTCCACTTCTCTGTCATCACAGGCCGCTATGCAATAACCTAACTAATGCCAAAAGCTCTACAGAACAGCCCTTTCATGGATGTAAAACCCTACCCATCAGCCAGAAAACATCCCATCATTTAACTCTTTGCATTCC
>NW_020898096.1:0-431 GCF_003984885.1 Neopelma chrysocephalum
GACAGGGCATGATCCAGACACGGGATCTTACAGGCACGGAATGTTCCAGAAACGGGATGTTGCAGGCACGGAATGATCCAGACCCAGGATGTTCCAGGCACAGAATGTTCCAGGCATTGTATCTTCTGCACACGGGATGTTCCAGACCCAGGATATTTCGGAGATGGAATATTCCGGACACAGGATATTCCAGACATGGGATATTCCAGACACGGGATGTTCTGGTCACGGGATGTTCCAGGCCCGGAATGTTCCGAACACGGGATATTCTGGAGACGGGGTATTCCTGACACCGGATATTCCTGACACCAGATATTCCAGACATGGAATGTTCCGGATACAGGATGTTCCCGACACGGGATGTTCCAGACACGGAATGTTCCAAACAGGGGATATTCTAGAGACAGGATATTCCTGACACCAGATGTTCC
>NW_020898097.1:0-565 GCF_003984885.1 Neopelma chrysocephalum
TTAAACCTTTGCTCTCCTTCCCCAGCCACTCGGGGGAATAGGAGGAGGTGGATGTATTGGGGTAAGTCCTGGAGTTGGGATGCCCCCAGTGTGGGAAATGGGGGAAATGTAGTCCCCCCATCCCTCCCTGGCCTGGGGACACCCCAGTGACCAGTGACACCTCACACTCTCTCTACAGGGAAGCATAAATTCCAAGCGAGTGAAGAGGTCTGAGGTGGGTACCCCAAGTTCTGCTGGGCCCAGACCCTCCCCTCTCATGGCCACAATCCTCCCCAGCATCCCAGTGTGCCCAAGTCCACCCCAGTGTGTCCCACTCAAGCCCAGTGTGTCCCACTACATTCCAGTGTGTCCCAGTAGAGCCCAGTGTGTCCCACTACATCCCAGAGTGCCCCAGTCCAGCCCAGTGTGCCCCAGTCCAACCCAGTGTGTCCCAGCACAGCCCAGTGTGTCCCAGTCCACCCCAGAGTGTCTCTAACCCTGCCTTTGTCCCCAGCCCCCCATAGTTGACCTGGTGGAACTGCTGCGCGAATGACGCTCGGCTGCCTCTCTGCATGTCCAGGTGAGA
>NW_020898098.1:0-1591 GCF_003984885.1 Neopelma chrysocephalum
CCCCCCCCTGCTCAGGACCCCCGACTGCCCCGGGGGTGCACCCCCTTCTCTGGGACCCCACAATGTCCCAGGGACACCCCCTACCCCAGGGACACACCCCTTCCTTTCCCTGGGTTTTGTCCCCTTCCCCCCCCTCCCCACTTCTCACTGTTGTTATTTATACACTTAACAAAAAATAAATTAATTTGGATCCTGCTAATTACAGAGCAATTAAAACCCAGTCAAGTGACTCAAGTGGGTGTCCCTCAGACCCCCCTTGATGCTTCCCACCCCTGTGGAGGGGGTTGCTCTGAGTTTCTGATCGGAGGGGCAGTGGGAGGATCTCAGGCAGGGGAGTGGGTGGGAGGGCCGTGTCCCCCCTCCCCCTGGTCTGGGGTTCAGCTCCATTTTTTATTGGATTTGGCTGATTTCCCCTTCTTCACCCCAGTAACTCCCCCTGTCCTCCCTTAGCCCCCTCCCAGGGTGTATTTTGGAGGCAGACGAGGGGTTTATGAGACTCTTTTTAGGCCTTTCACAGGGAAATGAGGAATTCCACATGTGTGAGATACGGCTGGTTCCCATCCCATCCATCTGTTCTCAGCTCACCCACAGTCACCATTGCCAGGGCCCATCGGGGTGACCACACCCCCAAACTCAGAGGAAAGTCACCCCAGGGTCACCCAGGAGCTCCTTGGAAGTCACTGTCACACCAGGACACAACCCTGGCCCCTGATCCCACTGTTATCCCGAGTTTTCTGAAAGGGGGAACTGAGGCACAGTGCTGGGGCTGGGTGAGCTGCTGGGATGAGCTTCAGAATGCCTGGAGGTTTTCCACCTGCTGGGTTGTACCCCTGGGGTGGCTCCAGCCCCAAAATCCACCCAGGGGTGACCAAGGGCCCTATGGAAGTGAGAGAGGTCCCACACCAGTGGCAGATCCCAGGGCCCCCCTCTGCCCCTGGTTCCTCTCCATCATTTACCCTGAGGTGACCTCACCTGCCCCAGGATCCCCCCATCTGCCCCTGCCCCCTGATTCCACCTCCCCCATATCCTTCTGAGTCTCCCCATCTTCCCCTGCCCCCCCCCCAGCTGCCCCTGAGTCCCCCTGTTTCCTCAGCTCCACCTCATCTACCCCTGTGTTGCCTTAATCTGCCCCAGGTCTCACCACTGGGTCCCCCATCTGTCCCAGTCCCCCCCACCTGCCCTCACCCTCCTCCCATCTACTCCTGGGTACCCCCAGCTGCCCCTGAGGCCCTCCCATCTACCCCTGGATCCCTCCCAGTTTGCCTCAGAGCCTTCCTTGACCCACCCCAGTGTATCCCACCTACCCCTGGGTCCCCCTAATCTACCCAAGATTCCCCTCATATGTACCCCAGGGTCCCCCCACAGGCCCCCAGTCCCTCCTGTCAACCACTGAATCCCCCCCAGTTTGCCCCAGTGCCCTGCTTTACTTCCCCCCGTGCATCCCAAATACCCCTGCCCCCTTCATCTGCCCCAGATCCCTCCCCATACACACCCCAGGGTTCCCCCAATCTGCCCCAGACCCCCCTATCTGTCCCAGATCCCCTCCCCAGTCTGCCCCACACCTCTCCATACACCACTTGGATCCCCCAGG
>NW_020898099.1:0-508 GCF_003984885.1 Neopelma chrysocephalum
CCCTCTATGGCCCCAACTGGCTCCGTGACCAGGTCTGGGGGGATTTGGGGGGTCCTTGAGGGGGTTTGAGGGGAGTTTGGGGGTCCCAGGGGGGTTTTATGGGGTCCCTGAGGGGGTTTGAGGGGAGTTTGGGGGTCCCAGGGGGTTTTTATGGGGTCCCTGAGGGGGTTTGAGGGGAGTTTGGGGGTCCTCAGGGGTTTTTATGGGGTCCCTGAGGGGTTTGAGGGGTCCCTGAGGGGTTTGAGGGGTCACAAAGGGGTCCCCATGGACGACCTGCAGACCCTCTATGGCCCCAACTGGCTCCATGACCAGGTCTGGGGGGTCCCTGGGGGTCCCAGGGGGTTTTTATGGGGTCCCTGAGGGTTTTGGGGGGTCTCTGAGGGGTTTTTGGGGGTCCCTGAACCCCCTTTTTCCTCCCCCTTCCCCAGGTGATGAACATGTACGGGGACCTGGTGATGGATGCGGTGCCCGACAAGGTGGGGACTGGGAGGGGACTGGGAGCACTGGG
>NW_020898100.1:0-1487 GCF_003984885.1 Neopelma chrysocephalum
GCTTCCCCCCCTCCCCCCAGCCCCTCCCCCAGCCCCAAAACCCCCCCAAAACCCCCCCAAACCCCCCAAATCCCCCCAAATCCCCCCTACCTTGGGTGGGCTCGGCGAGGAAGAGGAGGAGGAGGAGGAGGGGGAGGGGGAGGGGGAGGGGGAGGGTCGCGGCGGGGGGGGAGGGGCGGGCCATGGCGGGGGGAGGGGCGCGGGGGGGACCCCCGGGCTCAGCGGGGGGCTCCGACCTGTGGGGGGGAGAGAGAGAAAAGGGGGGAGGGGTCAGTGGGGGGGTCCCAAAACCCCCCCGGGGGGGGTAAAGGAACCCCCCTAAATTGGGGGGTGGGGGTAAATTAATTGGAGGATTAAATTAATTGGGGGGTTGAATTAATTATGGGGGGGTCAGGACACCATTGGGGGGTTAAATTAATTGGGGGGGTAAATTATTTGGGGGTAAATTAATTGGGGGTAAATTAATGGGGGGGTTATTAATTAATTGGGGGATTAAATTAATGGGGGATTAAATTAATTGGGGGTTAGATTAATTGGGGGGGTTAAATTAATTGGGGGGGTTAAATTAATTGGAGGATTAAATTAATTGGGGGGTTAAATTAATTGGGGGGTAAATTAATGGGGTTAAATTAATTGGAGGAGTTAAATTAATTGGGGGGTTAAATTAATGGGGGGGTCAGGACACCATTGGGGGGATTAAATTAATTGGGGGGGTAAATTAATTGGAGTGGTTAAATTAATTGGGGGGGTCAGGACACCAATGAGGGCTCCCCGTGGTTAATTGGGGGTAAATTAATGGGGGGGTAAATTAATTGGGGGGTTAATTAATTGGGGGTAAATTAATGGGGGTTTAAATTAATTGAGGGGTAAATTAATTGGGTTAAATTAATGGAGGAATTCAATTAATTGGGGGGTAAATTAATTGGGGGGTTAAATTAATTGAGGGAGTTAAATTAATTGGGGGGTTCAATTAATTGGGGGTAAATTAATTGGGGGGGTTCAATTAATTGGAGGATTAAATTAATTGGGGGTTCAATTAATTGGGGGTAAATTAATGGAGGGGTTAAATTAATTGGGGGGTTAAATTAATTGGGGGGGTCAGGACCCCATTGGGGAGTTTAAATTAATTGGGGGGGTAAATTAATGGGTGGTAAATTAATAGGGGGGGTAAAATAATTGGAGGATTAAATTAATTGGGGGGTAAATTAATTTAAGTAAATTAATTGGAGGTTAAATTAATTGGGGGTGTTAAATCATTTGGGGAAGTTTAATTGGGGGGTTAAATTAATTGGGGGGGTAAGTTAATTGAGGGGGTTAAATTAATTGGGGGGGTTAGATTAATTGGGGGGGTTAAATTAATTAGGGGAGTTAAATTAATTGCGGGTTTAAATTAATTACAGGAGTTTAATTGGGGGGTTAAATTAATTGGGGGGTTAAAATAATTGAGGGGATTAAATTAATTAGGGGGATTAAATTAATTGGGGGGG
>NW_020898101.1:0-547 GCF_003984885.1 Neopelma chrysocephalum
AAGCAGACAGGGGGGATACCGGGGAGGTGATGGGTGATACCGGAGAGCCGAGGGAAGGGCAGGCGGGATGCCGAGGCGGTGACAGAGGATGCCAGGGAAGTGATGGGGGATGCCGGGGAGCCCAAAGCAGGCAGGGGGGGATGCCGGGTCGGTGATGGGAGATGCCCGGGATCCAGGGAAGGGCAGGCGGGATGCCGGGGAGGTGACAGGGGATGCCGGGGAGCCCGGGGGAGGCGGTGGGGGGTTCCGCGGCGGGGAGGCGCTCACCTGCCAGGAACCGGAGGGGATGTCTCCGAAGCCGCCGGGGCCGGCGGAGCCGTGGCAGCCCCGGGGCGGGCCGGCGCAGCGCCAGAGCAACCCGAAGCCGGCGGCGGCTCGGCCGGGCGGCAGCAGCCAGGCCGGGGAGAGGAAGGCGGCGGCGCAGGCGGCCAGGAGGCCGGCGGAGAGCAGCGCCCAGAAGCAGCCGACGCCGCTGCACATGGTGCGCCGGCGGGGCTGGGAGCCCGCGCCCCGCGCCGCCCCCGCGCCCGCCACCGGCACCGGCACC
>NW_020898102.1:0-450 GCF_003984885.1 Neopelma chrysocephalum
TTATTGATGATTTAGATGAGGGGATTGAGTCCATCATCAGCAAGTTCACAGATGACACCAAGCTGGGGGGGAGTGTCGATCAGCTGGAAGGCAGCAGGGCTCTGCAGAGGGACCTGGATAGGTTGGAGAGTTGGGCTGATTCCAGCAGGATGAGGTTCAACCAGGCCAAGTGCCGGGTCCTGCCCTTTGGACACAACAACCCCGGGAGCCCCATGGGCTGGGGACAGAGTGGCTGGAGAGCAGCCAGGCAGAAAGGGAGCTGGGAGTTTGGATTGAAAGGAAGCTGAACATGAGCCAGAGTGTGCCCAGGTGGCCAAGAAGGCCAATGGCATCCTGGCCTGGATCAGGAACAGTGTGGCCAACAGGTCCAAGGAAGTGATTCTTGGCCTGGACTCAGCGCTGCTGAGGCCTCACCAGGAGTAGCGTGTCCAGTTCTGGGCCCCTCAGTTC
>NW_020898103.1:0-336 GCF_003984885.1 Neopelma chrysocephalum
TTTTTCTTATGCATATTTTCACTGCCTACCACATAAAGTGAGAAAGCCTTCTGAACTCCTGCAGAGCAGGGGGTTGTTTTGCTAACATGTGGATATGGAATCCCAGTTTCAAAGAACACTAGTTATTAGTAATGAAACTTTTTCAACTGGTTTTCATTAATTTATGTTTCTCATCTCTTCTGTTAAACATGTTATGTCCCACTTAAGTTCTAACTTAGTTTCTTTGGAACACACATGAAAAATTCTGAGTATATTCAAAACCAAAGTCATTATTTGAATGTCTGTATGCTTTTTGTGTGGAAATCAGGACCTTCTGTGAACTCCATTGTTTTATAA
>NW_020898104.1:0-394 GCF_003984885.1 Neopelma chrysocephalum
CCCAAAATTCACACAAAATCTACCCAAAAATGCCCCAAAATTCCAACCAAAATTACCCCAAAAATCTACACAAAAATCCACCCAAAATTGCCCCAAAATCTTCAATAAAAATCCAACCACATTCTACCCAAAATTGCCCCAAAATCCATCAAAATTCAACCAAATTTCCACTCAAAATTCAACCAAAATCCACCCCAAAATTCCTCCAAAATCTACACAAAAATCCCCCCAAAAGTCACCTAAAATTCCCCAAAAATTCCACCCAAAATCCAACCAAAATCCACCCAAAATTCCCCCAAAATCTACAGAAAAATTCACCCAAAATTCACCCAAAATTCCCCCAAAATCCATCAAAATTCACTGGGGGGACATTTGGGGGGGACAAGGGACATTT
>NW_020898105.1:0-325 GCF_003984885.1 Neopelma chrysocephalum
CCACACACCCACGGGCCCCACGGCAGCGCGGGGGAGGATCCCGGGGGTGTCCAAAAGCTCCTCCAAGAGTCAGTTTATGGCTTTGCAGAGGGCTCTCGGGAGTCACCGAGGGGCTGAATGTAAGAGAGAAAAATTAAATCTTTAGGGGGAAAAAAATATAACAATTGCATTTCTGTTTTCTCGAGGAGCCGTGGGTGTTTTTAGGCAGCTGCCTGCAGAGGCCGTCGCCGTTTCGTGAAGAGGCATTAATGCAGCGGGAGGAGACTTGTGCTGCTCATGGAAATTCGGATTTTAAGGTTTTTCTCCTTGGTTTGAAGCTTCTTCA
>NW_020898106.1:0-384 GCF_003984885.1 Neopelma chrysocephalum
GTACAAGGATTGAGAGGTTTTTTGAAAACCTTTTACCAACATTTACCGTGAATTATGACAGCTCTAGCTATGTTGATGGTTCCATAGGTATTTAGTCTCTGGGATGACATGAAAGACAACAGATAAATTCATGTACAAAGAAGAAGACAATAAATCAAGAGTTCTGTGCTATGCTGAACTCCAAACAAATCCTGAAGAATCTCTTAAAAGTATCAACAACATTAAAAAATAGAATAAAATACTCTGTATTTACAAAAAGGAGCTTAAACTAGCCTACCTAGATTCATCTTAGCTAACTGGGTTTATAAGCAATAGGCAATATGTTAGATCTAATATGACCAGCCTTCCTCACGCTAAGGTCTCATGGATTATTTAATGCTAAGT
>NW_020898107.1:0-368 GCF_003984885.1 Neopelma chrysocephalum
CTCTAGATACCTCTTAAAACTGTAAGCACAGGCAGAGTCTTCCTGCAGTGGAAATGGAGAGGAAAGTCAATCAGAACCATTTGATTTTAAATTCTGGCTCAAGAAAATAATTAATTAATATCCTTTCTTACCATTTTTGGGGAGTTACTAAATGTGCAGTGCTATGCCTGGACTGCACATGCTTTGGGAGAGAGCTCATGTTTTTCTTTGTTGCCCTCCCTGGTCAGCAAATCTGAGTGAGATTAATCCCCATGATGCTGCTAAATGCCATAAACATCTATTTCCACCTTCAGGAAGAGCAATGTCAGGATGATGCAGCTGAGCAGAAGGTACACAGGGTTTTCTGCTACATGTCAAGTAGAATTTCT
>NW_020898108.1:0-1020 GCF_003984885.1 Neopelma chrysocephalum
CCCCCCCCGGGCGCCCGCCTGGGGGTCCCGTTCCTGCTGCACGACCTGCTGGGGGCACAGGAGCTGCTCAGGTACCCACCCCCCCTGACCCGGGGGTGACCCCTGACCCCCCTTGTGACCCCCGTGACCTCTGACCCCTCATAACACCCCCCTGCCCACCCGCAGCGTCCCCACCCCCGCGGGTCCCCTCCTGCGATTGGCCGAGCCCTGACTGGACCCTTCCCAGGATGCACCGGGGCGACCGAAGGGGCGTGACCCTCGTTCAGCCACGCCCATCCGTCCAGGAGAGGGGGTGGGGCCACAACAGCCCCCGCCCCTTCAAACGGGCGCCACTCTGGGTGTGGCCCTGCCTTAGCCCCGCCCCCCCGCGGGCGGGGGGGGGTCTCCCCGGTTTGGGTGGGAGCAACAAAAGTGCAATAAAGCAATAAAAGCGATAAAAACGGTAAAATATATTTATTTTTACTGATGGAGTTCGTGTGTGGACCCTACACGTGGTGTTGCCCTTTTAAGACCAGGCTCCGCCCCCCCCTGACAAAAATGCAACAAAACCAATGGAAACAATAAATTGGTTTTTTAATTTTTCAACTTATATTAGAATATTAAATAAATAATAATAATAATTAGACTAATAAAAGTAATAATAAAGAATTATAAAATAAATAGTTAAATTATTAGATTAATTAATTTACTTTAAAATTTATTTTAAATTTATTTTAAATGTTTAATTTATTATTTACTATTTATTAATCATTAACTATTTATTAATCGTTAAAACGGATTTATTTTTTTGCGGGCCCCACACGCGCGGCGTCGCCGTTTTAAGACTGAAAACCACCGGTCCCCGTTGCCCTTTTAAGGACGGGCTCCGCCCTCGCGGCGGTCACGTGCCCCGCGGAGGGGGGGGTTGTCGGCGACACTTCCGGGTTCTCTTAAAGGGGCCGCGATGCTCCGGGCGCTGCTGCCGCCGCTGCTGCTCGCGGTGGGGGCCGCGGGGCGCTGGCAGCCCACCCCCGACACGGT
>NW_020898109.1:0-483 GCF_003984885.1 Neopelma chrysocephalum
ACCCAACTCAGGGGGGTCTGCAGCCCCCCTCCCCAGAAGGGATCCCAATCCCACCTCAAGGAGTCCCCAGTCCCCCCCCAGAAACCCAAATCCACCTCAGGGAGTCCCAAGAAACCCCAAAATCCCACCCCCAGAGGTGTCTGCAGCCCCCCAGCCCCAGGGAACCCCCAAATCCCACCCCCAGAGGTGTCTGCAGCCCCCCAGCCCCCCTTGGAAGACCCCAAACCTAATCTTGTGGGGGAGAAACAGGGTCTGCAGTCCCCCAACTCTACCTTGGGGGATCCCAAAATCCCACCCCCAGAGGTGCCTGCAGCCCCCCAGCCCCAGGGAACCCCAAAATCCCACCCCCAGAGGTGTCTGTAGGCCCCCAGCCCCCTTGGAAGACCCCAAACCTAACCCGGGGAGGGGGTAAACAGGGTCTGCAGTCCCCCAACCCGACCTTGGATGATCCCAATCCCACTCTGGGGTGTCTCCCACCCCCCC
>NW_020898110.1:0-581 GCF_003984885.1 Neopelma chrysocephalum
CAGAAAAAAAGGGTCAGGGCAGAAAGCTCTTGCAGCCCACGGAGTGCCCAGGCTAGCCCACCAATTGCACCTGAGATCCAAAGTTTGCAGGCTTTCTTGGCTGGGGAGAAGGGCTCTTGTACGCTTTTTAAAACCCTGGGCTCCCAACGGCCAGAATTGGATACGGAAGAAGATTCCTCCCAGAACAAAGGGGTCAGGACAGAAAGGTCTTGCTGGCAAGGGATTACCCAGGCTTCCGCACCAATTGCACCTGAGATCCAAAGATTGCAGGCTTTCTTGGCTGGGGAGAAGGCCTCTTGTTTGCTTTTTCCGGCCCTGGGCTCCCAACGGCCAAAATTGGATACGGAAGAAGATTCTTCCCACAAAAAAAGGGTCAGGACAGAAAGGTCTTGCAGCCCAGGGAGTACCCAGGGTGGCCGAACAAATCAACTTGAGAGCCAATGTTACAGGCTTTCTTGGCTGGGGAGAAGGGCTCTTGTTTGATTTTCCAGCCCTGGGCTCCCACGGTCAAAATTGGATACACAAGAAGATTCCTCCCTGAACAAAGGGGTCAGGACAGAAAGCTGTTGCTGCCCAGGGAG
>NW_020898111.1:0-501 GCF_003984885.1 Neopelma chrysocephalum
ACTCAGAACATCTCCTAATAATGAATATTCCATTTGGCTGAAGAGGCAGCTTTGGAGTTCTCTCCTGTGCTCTGTGAGCAGTGCTGGGCCCCTGCAGGGTGCAGGGGCTGGGAAGGGTTTGCCAGATCCATTTTGGGAAGCACAGAGCTCTTAATTAGGGTATTTCCAGCTTCCTACTGCTCGAAAATCCTGGTGGAATGTTTCGTTGCCTTATCTGACAGTGGCACTGCTTTATTGGAAGGAAACAGTTTCAGCTGCTGGATTTGCTCTTGTTTGCAGGCTCGTGGTAAATCCCACATACAGACATGAACCTCAGCCTCCAACAGATGGTAAAAACCCATTCCTGCTGCTCAGGCTTTGGGGCATTTCAGTGAAATCAGAGTGTTTGGCTCTCTGGTTACTCAAGTAAAGCATTTCAGTGTTGTGGGCGCCGAGTGTCCTGAATTCTCTGCCCCCTCTCTGTGGTTTGCTGGGGAGCAGATCTGACTGTGCAAAACTGTG
>NW_020898112.1:0-300 GCF_003984885.1 Neopelma chrysocephalum
GTGTGAGTGTCCACGACGTCCTTTGACGTCCCCAAATCTCTGAGCAGGGGGGTCCCACAGTGTCCTTCGGTGTCCCCAAACCCTTGGACATGGGGCAGTCTCAGGACCCAAATCTCCACATGTGAGGGTCCACAATGTCCCTTGATGCCCCCAAATCTCCAGGCACGGGGGGGGGGGGTCCCTGCCACCCCCCCCCCCCCACCCCCCCAGGGGTGGGGGTCCACGATGTCCTTTGACGTCCCCAAATCTCTCCCCGTGGGGAGGGGGGGGGCAGGTCTCAGGACCCCCACGGTAAAAGAT
>NW_020898113.1:0-451 GCF_003984885.1 Neopelma chrysocephalum
TGCCACTCCTGCTTCTCCAGGAGGAGAATAAGGAAAATAAAAGGTGATAAGAGAAGGATAAAAGCCAAATTCAGCAATGAGACCTCCCAGCAACAGCCCTGGTTCCAAACCCACCCACCTCCCTGGGGTGGGGAAGGGAAATCAAGGGAAGTTGCACGACAGGCAAAGAAAGGAAAATCACAATAAAAACTAAATAAAGCCCTTTCAGGCTGAAAATTCCAGGAGTCACCACATTGGCAGGGAATGGGAATGGTGGAGTTGGGAAGAGATTTGTCCAACCAGTAGAGAATGGTGGGAATGGTTTGGGTTGGAAGGGACCTTAAAGCCCATCCAGCCCTTCCAACCAACCCTCCAAGGGCCACCAGGAAGACAATTATGTTAATGAGGTAAATACCTAATTAAGGAAAAAAAAACCTCGTGCAAAATCAAGGGAAGTTGCACGACAGGCAAA
>NW_020898114.1:0-410 GCF_003984885.1 Neopelma chrysocephalum
TTACCCAGATGTGGTACATCTCCCCCCTCGGATTTTGGGAGGCACCCAGTAACCCCCAGTATGAGTGTTTCCCTGTGTCCTGGTAATCCCCCAGTAACTCCCCAGTTCTCTGCCAGTGTCCCCCAGTGTGCCCCAGTTCCCCCCCAGTCCCTCTCAGCGCCCTCCCAGTGTCCCTCAGTAACCCCCCAGTCCCTCCCAGTGCCCCCTGGTTCCCCCCCAGTGTGTCCCAGTATCCCCCAGTAATCCCCCAGTGCCCCACAAAGCCCCCAACTGTCCCCAGTGTGTCCCCAGATGCCCTTGGCCTTTCTGTGAGCGTGGCAGGGAGGGGGGATGTTTTTGTGGTTAGAGGGTCCAGGGGAGCTCCTGGGGGACACTGGCAGAGAACTGGGGAGTTACTGGGGGATTACCAG
>NW_020898115.1:0-778 GCF_003984885.1 Neopelma chrysocephalum
TACCATGAGATAATAATGCACTACAAGAACACCAGGAAGGGAGGCACGTTTGCCTGCTCACCACCATTCTGAGAAGAAATGGAAGGATTCTAAAGTCCACAAAATTATAAACCACTAAAATAGTAGAGGAGTGGTTGTACAGCAGAGAACAACTCATTAAAGCAATGACTAAGAGTGAATCTCCTGCCTTCTTTTACCCCACACAGTCTGTTCCACAGACTTACAGCTTCTGCTAAGATCATGTTTACATCTATTCAACTTAGGAGAATTAAAGGACACCTTTACATATCTGGCCTTGCAACCTGCTGTAGCATGAACAAGAGGCACTAACACAACATGCATTCCTGAATGAAGCAATGCTGATTAATATAAGGAAACCTTCCAACACATGAAACTAAGAAACAAAACCCAAAAATGTAAATCAGAGAAGCAAGGCAGTAAAGCATCAGAAGACGAAGGGTGATCAGAGAACCTCACTGGGAAAGCTTTGAGGTCTTCACTGGATTTCATCTCTGCAAGCACTTGGAAGTCACTGAGGTCTCAAGTTGCAAGTGCAGCCCTAACATCTTACAATTGACTACCTAGTTATGGGATTCATTTTAAGAAAAAGTCATCAGCTCTCAACAATTCTACCGTGCGGCCTGCTCACCTCCCACAAATATCAAGCACTTCATCATGGGCCCCTTTCTCAAGATCAACCTTCAGAGAAATTACAACAGATTCCCTTTTTACTTTTTCTTCATATTCCTCACACACAAAATTCTGCCCGAGGTGCCTG
>NW_020898116.1:0-2204 GCF_003984885.1 Neopelma chrysocephalum
AAAAAAAAAACACCAAAAAAGGGACAGAAGGATATGCAGCTGAATGGTCAGGGCTTCAAACTTGGTCCAGGTCCCACCTATGTTAACCAAGAGAACTTCCTGGTGTTGTGGCAGCAGGGAGAGGCAGAGAAGCTGGAGCCAAGAGCGGGCAAGGGGGAGACACAAAATCAGGGAAACTCGAAGTTAAAGTAATTTAAGTTGCACTGCGGTGCTACAGTCTTCAAGAAACACATTCGGTGCCGAACTCCTTGTAGGAACATGTTCACTTGATGAAAACCAACATAATTTTCATCCAAATCACACCCTTCAGCAGCCAGTCCCAGGGGAGAGCAGGAGCTGAATTACATCCCTGGTTTAGATCTACTTTGCCATTTAGCCAGTTCCTTCAGGATGAAGATGTCCCACTGAAGGGACGGAGTAAATGAGTTTGGATTAATAGTGCCCATGTGTTAATTGTATTCAGTGTGTAATGAAAGCATAGAAAGCCTAAAGGATCAGCAAGAAAATTCTAATTCAATTCATTCAATTAAAAAAGAAAAATTTGGTGCTAGTGTTTTGCTTTTTTTATCCTGATGACAAGAAGCAAACAATTCTCTTCTGGAAGCACCATCTCACAACTACTGCTTTGAACGGTGACTGCACTGTGAATCCAGTGAGTGCAGCTAAAATCCAAGAATATGCATTATATGCAGACGTCAATCCCAACAGCAAGAAATCATGAACAGGAAGCAAAGAAGTACCAGACAAAGATGATGTTTACAGAGGAGCCTACGCTCGGAAAGTGTTTGAGTTCACAGTGATGTTTGCGTTCAAAATAAAGTTGAAATAACATGCTGAGAAATTAATTTCTTACCTTTCATATACTACCTACATCTATTACTGCAAGATAATAGTATAATAGTATAAAATCTATACTAACGTTTATATGGTAATAGGACCCCAAGGTCCCAGTGTTAGACTGGTATTGTATTTAAAATTTACATTCTCTCACTTTCTGACAAGGTCTCCACAACTGCCAGTGCCCAACTCCCAGTGGAAAGGGCCCACTGAGGAGGCCAACAGCCAAAACTCTGCAGTATTAACTATCCCTTATTTCCAATCCTTACTACCACATCCCATTTTTCTCCTCCTGATATTCATCTACTGTTCCTTTTAACACGGGCAAATCTGTTAACGACAAAATGGAAGATTTTAACCCAATTTTTGCATTAATGTAGACTTTTCTCCTTGTGATTCCATCTCTCCCCAACAATCTTAAGCATGTCCCTACTGCCTCTGACACGATCACAGAGACCTCCAACACTTAAAAAGCACAGAAACCTGTTGTGTACTCACAGCCCATTCTGCAGTCACTAACACCCTACGAGACACGCCATTTTTCATTTATGAGCACGTTTCATTTTTCAATTCTTCCAGGAAACGCTCTCATAGGAAGGGAAATACCCAAACACTTCAAGCCTCAGTCAGTACCTGCTGTGACCGGCTAAGAAAGGCACAGGTTGCATTCCCACCCAGCAAACACACTTGCCATTTCCTGAGTGCCCAGCGCTATCTCGCTAATGAGCGCAGCGCCTTATCATCATCTGCTGTTTGCATTGCGACGAGGAGCCAAGGGCCCTGTTCAACATGTCAACGGGACCGGCGCTGGACAAACACACAGCTGGAGACACTCCTCACCCACAGGAGTTTGCTGCTTCAGTGGGCGAAACGGGAAACAGGCAGGCAGGGGTGAAGCAAGCTGCCCAAAATCACCCAGAGAGCCTGGAGACCGTCCAGTTGCCCTGTGCTGCTCTCCCATGCTCTGAGCCTGGCTACTACTCACCAGGTCATTTCCAAAACAAATTAATTACCTTTCTTCCCCTTCTCCCCGCCCCCTCCGCCCCGGCTTTTTCTTTTTAGCAGGAGAACAGGACAGGAGACGGTTCTGAGAATTTGTCGTTTGCTAGATGTGTAAATTCTCCGCAGAAAGAAATTAAGCTCTAACTGCTATGCCAGCGGCTTATATGCAACGTTTTCATCCACTTTTCTGTGGCTCTAACTAACTGGAAAGTGTGTGGCAGCTCACGTGGGGATGAGGCTCTTAACCTGCTTTTTCATGGAAACAATCACACTTCAGATTGCCCACCTGTTAAAGGGGATATTGATTATCAGAGGTTTTAGGAAACAGCAGTGCACGGAGCCCTTTTTCAGTATAAATTTAAAAT
>NW_020898117.1:0-353 GCF_003984885.1 Neopelma chrysocephalum
TTTCTGAGGGGATTTCAGGGGTTTTGAGGGGATTTTATGGGGTCTCTGTGTTGACAGACCGACCCCAGGGAAAGGGGATCCCAATTCCCCCCCTGAACCCCAGAGACCCCCAAAACTCAGCAGACAGAGACCCCACAGGGAGGGGAGCCCGGGGGTCCCCTAAAGCCCAGCAGTGGGTTCAGGGGCTCCCCCAGCCCCCAGGGGAGGGGTCCTGGGGGTGCCTCCAAAAATCCGGGAGGGGAGATGTACCACATCCGGGTAGGGGGATCCCAGTGCCCCCAGTATATCCCAGTGACCCTCAGTATGGCCCAGTAACCTCCTCAGTGACCAGCCAGTGTGTCCCAGTGACCTCC
>NW_020898118.1:0-612 GCF_003984885.1 Neopelma chrysocephalum
GGAGGTCACTGGGACACACTGGCTGGTCACTGAGGAGGTTACTGGGCTATACTGAGGGTCACTGGGATATACTGGGGGCACTGGGATCCCCCTACCCGGATGTTGTCGCGGTAGGAACGGCCGTGCGACATAAAAAAGGTTCCAACAAAGTTTATTTCCAGGAAAAAGAAAGCACACTGGGGCTGCTTAGCAGTCCCTTTAAGTACAGTTTTTGAACACACGTAATCCACACGGATAGGACAGTTCAAACTCACACACCAGAATTCTTACAGCTAATAGGTGCATTTTCTAAACTCTACTTTCTCACAACAACTTTGCTCTTTCTCAAAACAGCCCTGTGAGGTTCCCACAACAGTCCCGAGCACCTGCTCTTATTTTTCTCTCATGCTGATGTTTTTCCCAACCACTCTTGTTCAAAACAGGTCTCTGTTCTCATGAGACAATGTTCCTGTTCTCACGGGACAGCTTCTTCAGGATGCATCAGTATATTGTCAGGATCAGGGCCTCAGTCCTCTCTTTCAGTCCATCTCAGGGGTACACTTTGATCTGGTCAACATCGACTGCTTCGTCGATAAGTGCCAGGCTGCTGACAGGTTCTCTGTCAACCCCCGA
>NW_020898119.1:0-519 GCF_003984885.1 Neopelma chrysocephalum
GGACTTTTATTTGGAGGGAGAAGAGATTTGGCCCATTGTAAATATTATTGTCATGGTAGAGATAGATATAGAGTTAAGATTGTTTGTAATGTATTATAGTATTTATTCACGTGTATAGTCTTTGTAATATATTCCTTCCCCCCATATTGAGTCTCGTGTTTTTGTCTGGAAAACCCATCTCACATGGGGTTGAGATGTGGGTGGGGGGCTAGGAATCAGAATTGGATTTTGGGCCTGCTGAAACCATGACAGATGGACATCTGGAGATACCTACACACCAAGCTACACACTAGGCCTCAAGGACGAAGGACTGATTAAAACTATGGAAAGGAAAGCACCTGGCAACTGAAACGGGCCTGCGGGGAAGCCAACCAGACCCAGACCTGCAAACTCGGATCCAATAGAGGGATAACAAGTGGCTATGGGAGGGGAACTGATAAGGGAATAAAAATTACTGTTTTTGCTTCCTGCGCTTGCGTGCCGTGAGTGGAGCAGGGGTCTCCCCGGCCGCCCAGCGCG
>NW_020898120.1:0-338 GCF_003984885.1 Neopelma chrysocephalum
GGAGGGGATTAAAGGGAAAATGGGGGTTAGGGGACATTTGGGGGGGGGTTAAAGGGGCCTGGGGGGGAGAGGAGGGGCTGCACCAAGAGCAGGTGAGTCCTGAGGCCCCCCCTGGTGTCCCCAAGACCCTCACCACTATCCCCACTGTCCCCAAACCCCATCCCTGATGTCCCCAATCCTCCATCTCACACCAGGAGACCCCTGTGGACCCTCTGACCACAAAAATGCCCCCCCCCCCTCACAGAAAGGCCAAGGGCGTCTGGGGACAGTTGGGGACAGTTGGGGGGCTTTGCGGGGCACTGGGGGATTACTGGGGGATACTGGGACACACTGGGGGG
>NW_020898121.1:0-378 GCF_003984885.1 Neopelma chrysocephalum
CCCATCCCCAGCAGTGACCCCACTGTGTCAGTGTCACCCCCATCCCCCGTCTTGACCCCCCCGTGTCACCCCCGCCCCCAATAGTGAGCCCACCGTGTCACCCCCGTCCCCAGCAGTGACCCCCCCGTGTCACTGTATCACCCCCATCCCCAGCAGTGACCCCACTGTGCCACCCGTGTCCCCAGCAGTGACCCCACAGTCCCCCCCGTGTCACCCCCGTCCCCAGCAGTGACCCCACCGTGTCACCCGTGTCCCCAGCAGTGACCCCACAGTCCCCCCCGTGTCCCCCCTCTCCCGTTGGCCACTCCCCGTCATTCCCACGGTGTCCCCCCTGTCCCCAGGAGCCCCCGCCCGCCCTCCCACCCCGTGTCACCCCCC
>NW_020898122.1:0-301 GCF_003984885.1 Neopelma chrysocephalum
AGGATCCCATCTATGGGGTGCCCGGGCTGTGGGGCACAGGGTGTGGGTGCAGGATCCCATCTATGGGGTGCCCGGGCTGTGGGGCACAGGGTGTGGGGCGCAGGATCCCATCCATGGGGCACCCGGAGCCTCCCTCGCCACGGGGGGCACACGGTCCTCGTGCCAACCCCCCCGGTGCCACGGGGGCGACCTCCCGCTCGCCGCGGGCCACCGAATCCCCTCCGCGGGCCACCAACTCCCCCCCATGGCCCTCCCCGTGGGGCACCAACCCCCTCATGCCACGGGGCACCGGGGGGGGGGG
>NW_020898123.1:0-439 GCF_003984885.1 Neopelma chrysocephalum
GGGATTTCCATGGGGACACTGGGATACAGGGACACGGACACAGGGACGGGGACACAAGGACACAGGGACACTGGGATTTCCATGGGGACACTGGGATGGGGACACTGGGATGGGGATACTGGGATTTCCATGGGGACACTGGGATGGGGACATGGGGATGGACACACTGGGATTTCCATGGGGACACAGGGACAGGGACACAGACACAGGGACACTGGGATGGGGACACTGGGATGGGGACACGGGGCCTCAGGCCCCGGCTGGCCACCAGCACAGGGACAGGGACATGGGGACAGTGGGAACGACACTGGGATTGGCACCAGGATGGGGACACTGGGATGGGGACACGGGGATGGGGCCAGAGGGATTCAGGGCCCGGCTGCGCCACCAGCACAGGGACAAGGACACGGGGACAGCGGGATTGACACCGGGATTTGCA
>NW_020898124.1:0-1130 GCF_003984885.1 Neopelma chrysocephalum
GGGCCTCTGTCCCTGCGTCCCCATCCCAGTGTCCCCATGGAAATCCCAGTGTCCCCATCCCTGTGTCGCCATGGAAATCCCAGAGTCTCCATCCCCGTGTCCCCATCCTGCTGCAAATCCCGGTGTCAATCCCTCTGTCCCCGTGTCCTTGTCCCTGTGCTGGTGGCACAGCCGGGGCCTCTGTCCCTGCGTCCCCATCCCAGTGTCCCCATGGAAATCCCAGTGTCCCCATCCCTGTGTCGCCATGGAAATCCCAGAGTCTCCATCCCCGTGTCCCCATCCTGCTGCAAATCCCGGTGTCAATCCCTCTGTCCCCGTGTCCTTGTCCCTGTGCCAGCGTCACAGCCGGGCCCTGAATCCCTCTGGCCCCATCCCAGTGTCCCCATGGAAATCCTGACCCTCCCTGTCCCTATCCCAATGTCCCAGTGTCCCCATCCCTGTGTAAATCCCGGTGTCAATCCCTCTGTCCCCGTGTCCTTGTCCCTGTGCCGGCGGCGCAGCCGGGCCCTGAATCCCTCTGGCCCCATCCCTGTGTCCCTCTGTCTCCATCCCAATGTCCCTGTGTCCCCATCCCTGTGTCCCCATCCCAGTGTAAATCCCGGTGCCAATCCCTCTGTCCCCATGTCCTTGTCCCTGTGCCGGTGGCGCCGCCGGGGCCTCTGTCCCTGCGTCCCCATCCCAGTGTCGCCATGGAAATCCCGGTGTCTCCATCCCTGTGTCTCCATCCTGCTGCAAATCCCGGTGCCAATCCCGCTGTCCCCGTGTCCTTGTCCCTGTGCCAGTGGCGCCGCCGGGCCCTGAATCCCTGTGTCCCCATCCCAGTGTCCCCATGGAAATCCTGACCCTCCCTGTCCCTATCCCAATGTCCCAGTGTCCCCACCCCAGTGTCCCCATCCCAGTGTCCCCATCCCGGTGCAAATCCCAGTGTTGATCCCACTGTCTCCATGTCCCTGTCCCTGTGCTGGTGGCGCAGCCGAGGCCCCGAGGCCCCGTGTCCCCATCCCCATGTCCCTGTCCCTGTATCCCCATCCCAGTATCCCCATTCCAGTGTCCCTGTCCCTGTGTCCCCATGGAAATCCCAGTGTCCCTGTGTCCGTGTCCCTGTATCCCAGTGTCCCCATGGAAATCCC
>NW_020898125.1:0-765 GCF_003984885.1 Neopelma chrysocephalum
GTCTAAGTAGTTATGCAGCCAAAGACAGCTGGATTTTATCTAAGGAAGCAGAGCTATTGCTTCGAGAACTGGTGTGACCACACTCAAATATTGCTGTGGATGCAGCCAGGCAGCCAAAATATCACCCCCAGAGAAAATATCACCACGAGAAAAAGTGCATGTCAAGACATAAGATCATAGGAAAGTACAGGTGGGAAGGGACCTCAGGAAGTTATCTTGTCCAATACTCCTGCACAAAGTAGAATCAGTATAAGGTCAGAATAAATTATTCAAGTTTTTGTTCATTCCTTGCTCAATGTGGAGGCTTAACATCAACATTCAGAGTGTTTGTTCAAAGCTGAATAACTTGGAGATCAGTGTTTGGAAGCCATGTTGTGTTAGGAAGACAGATCTGAGGAAGTCAGTGTATTCCATAGGGAACTAATGATGACCAGTAATAGAAGCTTAATTAGCCACTGCTGAAATAGCATCTCTGACCAGGATAATTTCAGCATGTCCTAACAGCATGCTTCCTGTTACACTCGAGTTTAATTCTGCAGAATTCTAGAACCTGCAGAATTCTAGAACCAGTCACTGCCTTGCCCAAAAATCTTGGTGAAAATGTGCTGTCCCACTGTATTAATAGTGAGATTATCTTTTCATCATCAACATTTGCCTCTTCTCCCACTGTCACACAACTTCTATAACTCATAATGGCATTTCACATCATGTAATATCTACAATCACAACATAAAGGTGTGAGAGGAGAAAACTGCACAGTTTACT
>NW_020898126.1:0-804 GCF_003984885.1 Neopelma chrysocephalum
CCCTCGCTGATGCCCAGGACAATTCTGATCCCCCTCAACAAACACTCGTCCAGCTGTGCCCCTTGTCTGTTGGGAAACACAAAGGGATTTGGGGGAGTGTTTCCCTGACAACAAAGAGAATTTGGGAGAGGGACCTTTCCACCCCCAGCTATTGATGTGTCCACACATCTCTGCCTGGGTGTGGGTGTGAATTGACTGTGGTGGGAATGTTGTTCTTGTGAATCTATAAATCAGTCACTGTTAAAATTGTAGCAAATGCTATTGAATCACTTTACAACAGTTCTATTGGTCAATGATTAAGTGCTACTAATGTCTTTGGCCACCTTCTCTTTGGATCCAATTCTTTTATGCCCTGACCCTCTTGCATCCCAAGGCTCTGTGTAAATCATTCCCTTTCATCAAAAATATATGTTTTTCATGACTTCCACTTTAAAATCTTCCTCCTTACCTAAACTACAAAACAACTCTAATTAGCTGTAGAAGTCTTGAAGACATGAAGACAATTAAAGGAAGAGAAATAATTTGTTTTTCAGTGTTTTAATGGGTCCCACAGTGTGTTTGGAGTTGCATCAGCTGTCAGTCCAAGATGGGCCATGTCAGAACTGGTGAGGTTGGAAGGTGAGGAGCAAGGTTGATCATACAGGTCAGTGTGGATCTCCTGAGGAGACACTCAGCATCAAGATCACTTGGAGAACATCTCTATCACCTCTTCTCTGAACTAAAAAATATCCATAATTGAAATAAAACCAAAAAAATTACAAATTTTGAAGACTTGTTTTGAAATTGCCTTGAAAACAATTAAAG
>NW_020898127.1:0-1239 GCF_003984885.1 Neopelma chrysocephalum
GAGCTGCCAGGGCCTCCCTCAGCCCCGCTGGTTGTGGGCTCCCAAGGGGACTGGCTTGAGTTATCTGCTGAATTTCCATCCTCGTATCAGTTATTTTGGAGTTTCCAAACTATTTGGGAATTGTATCCAAACTGTTCCATTTGGGCTACAGTTCAGGCAGGGAATGTTCCAAGGCTTTCATGGGATGACTGATTATCCTGTGTTCTCCAACTGTTCCACTCCAGATTGTTCCCACCTATATCATCCAGGAGCACCTGGTCCACTACAGGGACACTTCCCCACACTCCTGGTCCAGTCCAGGGGCTCTTCATTGCTCAGCTGGTTTGGTCAAGGCTTGTCAGGAGCTCCTGAGATCCTCGACCAGGCTTGAAGGGAGGATGCACATGGGGGGAGGATGCACCACCACAGAGGCTTCTAAGAAAGATGGGGACAAACTTTTTGTAGGGCCTAGAGATATGGTGTGATAGGACAAATAGTTTTCAACTAAGAACAGGAAGCTTTGAAGTAGATATAACCAAGAATTTTTTACACTGAGGGTGGTAAAACACTGACATAGGTTGCTCAGAGAGGTGATGCCTCATCCCTGGAAACATTCAAGGTGAGGTTGGATGGGGCTCTGAGCAACCTGATGTAAATGAACATGTCCTTGCTCACTACAGGGGAGTTGGAATAGAAGAACTTCAAAGGTCCCTTCCTACCAAAACTCTTCCATCATTCTACTGGAGCCAAGGATGACAGAGGATCACCCAGGTTTCAGACCCAGCTGAGCATCCCCTTTGATGGCTCATCTGGCAGCTCTGCTAAAATGTTGCTGCAAAGAACCTCCAGACCTTTAGGAGCTATAGGGCTTTGCTGCCCGGGGTGTCTCTGCCACCATGGAGGGCCTGGAGGCTTCAGGTGACTCTGATCTGCAGGAAGGACAAGGTGCTGAGGGAAATGTCCTTGGCTTTGGACATCCTGTGATCCAGGAGCACTGTGAAAATCACTGGTCTGTTCTTCGGCTGCAGCATCAAAGGGATGGCTAAGGGTTATCAAACATTAGAACAGAACGTCCAGGGAAGTGGTTGAGTCACCACAGAATCATAGAATTGTTAAGGTTGGAAAAGACCTCTGAGATCATGGAGTGCAACCATTAACCCAACACTGGCATCTTCACCACTAAAGCACGTCCCCAAGTGCCACAGCTCAGCGTTTTTGAACACTTCCAGGGATGGTGACTACAAGACTCCAGGGTTGAAC
>NW_020898128.1:0-304 GCF_003984885.1 Neopelma chrysocephalum
ACTGTTTTAATTGGTGTTCTGTGATTGGCTAATTGTCCTCCAAGGTCACTTGAAGGGGAGATTGAGGAGGAGGAGGATGAAGGACGCCCCCAGACTCGTTTGGAAAAGACCCCCCTGAGTACAGTACGCAGGCGCAGGGAAAACAGGATGAGATGCACTTACATAACCAAGGAGGTGGGACTGAGGGCCTCTGGCTGGGCGGTGATGGCCACACCTGCGGAGGTTGTGGTCACTCAGTTAATTGTATAAAAGCAGATGGCTCTTTCTTGGAAGGGGGCTAGCTTTACCTCAAGGACAACGTTGC
>NW_020898129.1:0-354 GCF_003984885.1 Neopelma chrysocephalum
GTTCATATTGAGTTGCAAGCTCATTGATGTGCGTTAATAAGCACCGGAACCTAGTAGGCAGAGGCCAGTTGGTTAAGGCATTTAGCTGTTAACTAAAATTTTATGGGATCGAAGCCCATCTGTCTAGGCTGTCTAGAATAAGATTCTAGCTTAGTTAAAGTATCTGAGTTGCAATCAGGAGAGGTAGGTTAGTATCCTACGAATCTTAGCAGAAACTAAGAGAGGTTGGCTCTTATTTAAGGCTTTGAAGGCCATCGGTTTAAATAACCTAAGTTTCTAAGGGATTGTAAGAATTATGGGGGATAGTGGTAAGAGTATGATTGATAGAGTTGTAAAGGTTGTAGTCAGTAGGTT
>NW_020898130.1:0-339 GCF_003984885.1 Neopelma chrysocephalum
TCCATGAAGTGCAAAGCAGGCGGGAGATGCCATGCCACCTCCGAGCTTTCTCTGGGGAAGGTGCTTCTCCTATGCACTACCTCGCCGTAGCACTGGTGCCACAGCCCCCGACAAAACCCAGGTGGTCTTTGTGCCCAGCAGAAGTGCTCCTGCAGCCAACAGGGATGCTCCCCGGGACAGGCCAGGAGAGGCTGAGCCTGGACCACCAGGGAACGGTGTGATCTATTGCCATGTGCACTGGACAAACCAGGTCATCTCCCCAGGGCATGCATCCCATACCTGCCAACCACTCTTGCTTTGCACTCACAATAGAACCACTACTTCCAGCACTGGTTTCTC
>NW_020898131.1:0-537 GCF_003984885.1 Neopelma chrysocephalum
CAGAGTGAGTCTACAGGTGCAGGGCAATGTCGCTTGTGTTCCTGGAGGAATCTCCTAAAGCCACCACATCCCACAGCCTTGCGATGCGCAAGGTAGTTTGGCCTAGGCCTTCCTTGGTGACCAGCTTGCAACCAAGGAAGTGCCCAGATTTACCCGATATTCCCTACGATTTTTACGTAAGCTGGAGTATAAGAAGAAGGGAGGAAAGACCTTCGCTCTCTTTCCTTCCGGCGGCTTTGGAGGTGCAGATCTCCCTGCTGTTGAGTCTGTCAGCTTGGAGAGTGAGGCCTGGTAAGGCCTTGTTGACCTTGGGAGGTGGAGGCTGACAGCAGTCACCCCAGCGTGACTCTCCCTTGTCCCAAGGAGAGTAGTAAGATATTCTTTGCTAATTCTTTTAGTTGATAGACCTTGGGCTACTGATCGGGATATATATATATATATAATTTTGGGTTTTGTTCTTCCCTTCCCCTTTCCCCTTTCCCTGTGAAACTGTATATATATTTCAACTGTACATAACTGTAATATAAGTGTAAATAT
>NW_020898132.1:0-943 GCF_003984885.1 Neopelma chrysocephalum
GAGAATGGTGGAGGGGCGCGAGAAGCAGAACATCCCTCCGGGCTCAGCAGCGCGGGCTCAGCCTCTCCTGGCCTGTCCCGGGGAGCATCCCTGTTGGCTGCAGGAGCACTTCTGCTGGGCACAAAGACCACCTGGGTTTTGTCGGGGGCTGTGGCACCAGTGCTACGGCGAAGCAATGCATAGGAGAAGCACCTTCCCCAGAGAAAGCTCGGCGGTGGCATGGCATCTCCCGCCTGCTTTGCACTTCATGGAAATGCAGTCTCCGTAAGTGAGCTCTGCCGTGTCCCTCCTCTTGCTCCTGTTGTTCAGAGGACAAGGGAACAACCTGTCACACCTGAACTGGATGTGCTGGAACCAGCACATCACCTGCAGGTTGAGGGACACTCAGAAGCACAGACATAAAGATCATTCTCTTTCCCATCGCTGTCACCTCCGTAGGAGGACATTAAGGACCACCAGGGAACGGTGTGATCTATTGCCATGTGCACTGGAAAACCCAGGTCAACTCCCCAGGACATGCATCCCAGACCTGCCAACCACTCTTGCTTGGCACTCACAATAGAACCACTACTTCCAGCACTGGTTTCTCAGCCAGACCACAGAGGTTCTTTAGCCTTCCCTGGAGAGACACGGAAGGACTAGACAGGGTGTCTCTGTTTGCATTGAACAGACAAGTCTTGAGCACACCCCTGGTGTTGGCGTGGGGAGATGACCCGGAGCAAGTACAATTGCCATCAACCTCTTGGGGTGACCTTGAAGTTACGTGGGACAAAGAGTGTCTCGGTGTCACTTTGCATTTACGGTACTAAACCCTGGCAAAGGTCCTGGATGCAGCTCTGGGATGCGCTTTCTCTGGACAGAGCTCCCCTTGTCCATCCTTCCGGCCTGCTAAGCGAGAAGACTACTCTTCGAAAATGACTGCCCCTCCCAGAAGAAATGGACG
>NW_020898133.1:0-377 GCF_003984885.1 Neopelma chrysocephalum
CCACCGACAGCTTCTCCCTGCAGAGGTGTGGGCAACTACCCAGGCAGGATGGGACCTGAAACCAGCAGGCAGCAAAGTCCCTGCCCTGACACGAAGAATCCCGGAGCACAGGGACCCTGCTCTGCAGGACAGCCCCGGACACCCCCGGCTGCACCCCCACCTTCCCACCCTGCAGCCATGCCTGGGAGAAGGAGCCCACCCGCACTGTCCCTCTGACGGTGCTGCAGGGAAGGCCTGCCCAGGAGAACATCCTCCTCCTGTGCAACAGAGAAACTGGGAGAGTCCTGACAGATGCGCAAGGCTCTGGGATGTGGTAGCTTTAGGAGATTGCTCCAGGAACACAAGCGACATTGCCCTGCACCTGTAGACTCACTCTG
>NW_020898134.1:0-311 GCF_003984885.1 Neopelma chrysocephalum
GAGGAGGGAGAGATTAGAACCCACGTACGCAGACTGCATCTCCATGACGTGCAAAGCAGGCGGGAGATGCCATGCCACCTCCGAGCTTTCTCTGGGGAAGGTGCTTCTCCTATGCACTGCCTCGCCGTAGCACTGGTGCCACAGCCCCCGACAAAACCCAGGTGGTCTTTGTGCCCAGCAGAAGTGCTCCTGCAGCCAACAGGGATGCTCCCCGGGACAGGCCAGGAGAGGCTGAGCCCGCGCTGCTGAGCCCGGAGGGATGTCCTGCTTCTCGCGCCCCTCCACCATTCTCACAAGCGCGTGCCCCGGAG
>NW_020898135.1:0-489 GCF_003984885.1 Neopelma chrysocephalum
GCAAGCTTGGACAATGGCAGTGAGGTCCTCAGGACGTAGGTTTGTTTAGAGTGTCCTTCTCATAGATGGATGGCCACACAGGGCTAACGACCTCCATCAGGCCAGGAGACCGGGATTTGAACCCGTGGTCGCAGCAGTGAAAGTCCTGCACGCTAACCACTAGGCCACCAGGGGTCTCAAATCACACCAGTGCTTTGGCAACTGCTGAGCAGGGCTGGCACAGCATCCGCATTGTCAGCTTCCTCCCGTGAATGGGGGCAAGATCATGGGAAGGGATACAGACAGGCCAGTTGAGCCAGATCGACCAAAGGGATATTGCAGAATATATGGCGTCAGCTCAGCTACAAAAGGTCAGGAAAAGAACAGGAAAGAGGGGAAATCCATTTTTTTACAATACTTGCCTTCTGAGCGGCCTCTCTGTGTGGTGAAGCCCTGCTTCCCATGAAGTGGCCAGGCATCGCTGCTGATGGGAAGTAGAGAATAAATCTT
>NW_020898136.1:0-357 GCF_003984885.1 Neopelma chrysocephalum
CCCGATGTCTCGTTGTCCTGATGTCCCCAATGTCCCCTCTGTCCCCCCTGTCCCCCCGCCCCCTGCCCCCCCCCCCGCCCCCCCTGCCCCCTCTGTCCCCCCATGCCCCTCCTGTCCCCAATGTCCCCAATGTCCCCAATGTCCCCTCTGTCCCCCCTGTCCCTGATCTCCCCCCATCCCAAATATTCCCACTATCCCCCTGTCCCCAATGTCCCCTCAATGTCCCCTCTGTCCCCAACATCCTTGACCTTTCCAATGTTCCCCCTGTCCCTTGTGTCCCCCCATCCTTTGTCTCCAATGTCCCCTCTGTCCCCCTGTCCCCAATGATGTCCCCCAATGTCCCCCAATGTCCCCAAT
>NW_020898137.1:0-365 GCF_003984885.1 Neopelma chrysocephalum
TCCCCCCAGTGTCCCCAATGTCACCCCAGTGTCCCCAATGCCCCCCCAGTGTCCCCAATGTCACCCCAGTGTCCCCAATGTCACCTCAATGCCCCCCAAGTGTCCCCAATGTCACCCCAATGTCCCCCCAGTGTCCCCTTGTTCCCACAGTCCCTCTAATGTCCCCAATGTCCCCCCAATGTCCCCAATGTCCCCCCAGTGTCCCCATGTCCCCACTGTCCCCAATATCCCCCCAGTGTCCCCCCAGTGTCCCCAGTGCCACCTGCTCATCCTCTGAACTGTCCCCGTCGCTGCCCCTGGTCCCCAATGTCCCCAGTGTCCCCCGTGCCCCCCAGCTGACGGATGACGTGAAGAAGGACAAGGAG
>NW_020898138.1:0-318 GCF_003984885.1 Neopelma chrysocephalum
CCCCTGGGGGATGTTTGGGGACCCCCTCAGGGGTGCTGCCCCCCCCCAGCACCCAGAAGTGCCCCCCACCCTCTCTGGGTGCCCCCCAACCCCTCTCAGCACCCATTGGGTGCCCCCTCCCCTCACAGAAAACACCTTAAAACCACCAAAACTCCCCCAAATAAAGGATTTTGTCATCTCTGGGTACCCCTGGGGGATGTTTGGGGAGCCCCTCGGGGGTGCTGCCCCCCCCCCCCCCACCCCCCAGAAGCGCCCCCCACCCCCCCCAGCCCCCACTGGGTACCCCCCACCTGCTCTGGGTGCCCCCCCCTCACCACA
>NW_020898139.1:0-307 GCF_003984885.1 Neopelma chrysocephalum
CCCCTCATGTCCTCCTGTGTCCCCCCCGTGTCCTCCTGTGTCCCCCCCGTGTCCTTCTGTGTCCCCCGTGTCCCCCACGTGTCCTCCTGTGTCCCCCCGTGTCCTCCTGTGTCCCCCCGTGTCCTTCTGTGTCTCCCCCTGTGCCCCCTCATGTTCTTCTCTGTCCCCCCCCTGTGTCCCCCACGTGTCCTTCTGTGCCCCCCCCGTGTCCCCCCCGTGTCCCCCGGGGGCGGCGGTGCTGCCCGGGAAGGGGATTTGCGGCGTTTGCCCCTTTTCCCCCATCCCGGGGGGGTTGCGGTGCCCCCCC
>NW_020898140.1:0-357 GCF_003984885.1 Neopelma chrysocephalum
CCCGCGTCCTGGCGCGGCGGGCGCCGCTGCCCCGGAAGAGCCGCTCGCGGGTGGCCCCGCCCCGCCCCGCCTCCGGGGGCGTGGCCGGCGCCCACACGCCGTGTAGCCAATGAGAAAATTCGGCCGCCCTGCGTCAGCGGCTCGCGGCGGCGGCGGAGGCTGTTGCTAGGCAGGCCGGCGCGGCTGGCCCAATGGGAGCGGGGCGCTGCGGCCGGGCCCGGGCGCAGGCGGCGGCGGCGGCGGCGGGCGCGGAGCGGCTGGGGCGCAGCGCTCACCATGCCCTACAAGCTGAAGAAGGAGAAGGTGCGGCTCCGGAGCGGCGACGGCGCCGGGGGAGCCCCCGCGCGCGGCGCGGTG
>NW_020898141.1:0-478 GCF_003984885.1 Neopelma chrysocephalum
CTTAGTCCTTGAGGCCTCGTATGTAGGTATCTCCAGATGTCCATCTTGGATACTCTGTATCGTTCTCGTGGTGGATCCTTTGATTTTTGTCCTTCTCTTCGTTACCTTATGCATGTGCTATGAGACATAAGCTTTTAGAAAAATAAAATACTAAAATACTTATTCAGCAAGGCACAATAGTTTGTCTGTCCAGCTCAAGGACTGCAAACCGCATGACTATCAGCTTACAATGTTGACAGATTAATGAACCATTCTACAACTACTTACAGTCTCCTAAACTTAACAGAACATTGATTATATCAACATATACGTGTACATAAGAATAGAATAAAACTTATATAACAATTTAATAAGTAAACTACTACTACAAATTAGATGAGTAAATTAAAGTACTACTGCTAATTTATTACATTGGGAAGAAGAACCATGTAACCCATAAGTGAGAATGAGCAATCTGGAAACTGTTTCACCTCCTTCT
>NW_020898142.1:0-353 GCF_003984885.1 Neopelma chrysocephalum
GGCTGGTTGTGGACAAGAATATGAGGGATGTTTTGAAGGAAAGTCTGGGTTAAAAAGACGAGAAGGGAAGGAGGAGAAGAGATTGGTTGAGAGGAATTGATGGAGGGAAGGATGGAAGGATGGATTAAGAAACAGAGCAACAAAGACAGGAGAGCAGGGAGGGAATGATTTCCTGGAGGGAAAAAGTATGACGGCAAAGTCGGGGAAAGAGGGTAAATTAGAACCGAGGAGGTGCAGGAGTGTCAGAGAATAATCCTGTGCCCAATCCCCGTCCCACAAAGGCCCCGACCCCCACGGTCCCCCGCTGCCAGCCCCGCGCACCGAGCAGCACCGCGGCCAGCGCCGCCAGCCCC
>NW_020898143.1:0-366 GCF_003984885.1 Neopelma chrysocephalum
CCCCCGCCCCTCCCCCCACCCGCGGTGGCGCAACCGGGCGTCGGTTTGAGGTTTGTGAGGCAACTGGGAGGGGACTGGGAGGGACTGGGAAGCCCCGGGGGGGGTTACTGGGAGAGCACCGGGCCGTGCTGGGAGGCGCTGGGAAGTCGCTGGGCGGCACTGGGAGAGCACTACCCGTTAAAGTCAATGGGACAAAAGGGACATCAGGTCTACCCGTTAAAGTAAATGGAGACAAAGGAGACATCAGGTGTACCCATTGAAGTCAATGGGGTAAATGGGACATCAGGTCTACCCGTTGAAGTCAGTGGCACAAATGAGGCATCAGGTCTACCCATTAAAGTCAATGGGACAAAGAGGACATCAGGT
>NW_020898144.1:0-617 GCF_003984885.1 Neopelma chrysocephalum
CATCAGGTCTACCATTAGTCATAAGACAAAGAGGACATCAGGTCTACTCATTGAAGTCAATGAGGAAAATGAGGCATCAGGTCTACCCATTGAAGTCAATGGGGAAAATGAGGCATCAGGTCTACCCATTAAAGTCAATGGGACAAATGAGACATCAGATTTACCCGTTAAAGTCAATGGGGAAAATGACGCATCAAGTCTACCCATTAAAGTCAATAGAGACAAAGAGGACATCAGGTCTACCCGCTAAAGTCAATGGGGCAAATGGGACATCAGGTCTACCCATTGAAGTCATGGGGACAAAAAGGACATCAGGTCTACCCGTTAAAGTCAATGGGGGGAAAATGAGGCATCAGGTCTACCCGTTTAAGTAAATGGAGACAAAGCAGACATCAGGTCTACCCGTTGAACCCAACGGTTTAGTAGGGGAGTGGGCGGGGCTTAGCGGGGAGGGAGGGGCGGGGTTTGGCGGGAAGCGGCGGCCAATGAGGGGAAGCGGCGCGGGCTTGTGTCGTCATTTTCCGGCGCGAGGCCGCCGCCGCCGGTTCCCCCCCCACGCGAGAGGAGCCAGTGCCGCCGGTGGGACCGGGACGGAAGTGACGTCAGAGAGGGGGGCG
>NW_020898145.1:0-341 GCF_003984885.1 Neopelma chrysocephalum
ATGTCCCCCATGTCCCCCAATGTCCCCAATGTCCCCCAATGTCCCCCCAATGTCCCCCAATGTCCCCAATGTCCCCAATGTCCCCAATGTCCCCAGGAACCTGGAGGCCAAGCTCAGGGGGTTCCTGGCCCGTCCCTGCTCGTGGCCCAGCCTGGAGTCCCTGACGGGCGTCTTCAAGGGCTTCCACACCCCTGTCACCGGTGAGGGGGGACATTGGGGACATTGGGGACATTGGGGGGACATTGGGGGGACATTGGGGACATTGGGGACATTGGGGGACATTGGGGGGACATTGGGGGACATTGGGGACATTGGGGGGACATTGGGGACATTGGGGACAT
>NW_020898146.1:0-441 GCF_003984885.1 Neopelma chrysocephalum
ATCTAATAAAAAAATAAATCAAGGAATCATAAAATCAGAAGTTGTCAATTTCCACAGCCTTCTGACAGGAAACCATACATTTACTGCACTTGATAACACCCTGATGGATCAAAGCTCTGGGAAGGATCCTTTCACAGCAAAGGATATATAGGGCTGATTCTCACCAGATCTGTCTCTACGACAGATTAAAAAAAATAGCAACTCTTTACTGCACAACTCAAAATGTAAGACTTCATTTGGTCTCTGGTAAACATAACAATCTCTTTGAGAAGTCAGTAAAATCCCTGAAATACAGAAAAAGTGATGGAAAAATAACCATTCCCTCTGCAGTACCCTGAAAATTAGGATCCCTGTGCAATGCACAGGTAAAAAAGGCAAATGCTTATAGAAAACTCAGACCCATCTATCCCACAGACTGCTAATCTTTCTCCAAATCCAAGA
>NW_020898147.1:0-538 GCF_003984885.1 Neopelma chrysocephalum
CCTCTGGGATACGGGGAACTTGTGTTTATTCCCAAATAACTTGATCTCCTTGTGCTTTGCCTCCTCTCCAGGCCAACGGCGGCGCAAAACGCCAGAAGCTCTCCCAGCAGAGCTACATCACCTACCAAAAACAGGGAATCAGGAGGAGCACCCGGCACAGGAAGGTCCGAGGGGAGAAGGCCCTGCTGGTGTCGGCCAACCAGACCCTGAAAGAGCTGAAAATACAGGTGGGGGGGAGATCCCGCCAGGAATGAGGGAAAACCATCAAACCAGGAGTGGGGGGGGGGAGGGGAAGGGTCTGAAATCCCACATGGGGTCAGATTGAGGTGGGGCAGGGTGGGAATTGGGGCGAGGGTGTTGGGTTGGGAATTGGGGTGGGTTGTGTTGGAGGGGGCTGTGTTGGGGTGAAAATCAGGGTGGGGTTGTGTTGGGGTGGAATTGGGGGTTGTGTTACGGTGGGAATTGGGGTGGGAAATTGGACTATGGGAGTTGGAGAGGGAGGGTTGTGTCGGGGTGGGTTGTGTTTGGGGTGGGAATT
>NW_020898148.1:0-1325 GCF_003984885.1 Neopelma chrysocephalum
GAAGTTCTTCAGCTGGGATCTTGCTTGGCTCTAAGGGCATATCCTGCTCTCTGCTTCCTCTCCCCATCATGCCTCCTGTGGTCTCTTCTCTCCTTCTAAGAGCCCATGTCAGGGAAATTGGACAGATTTGCATAAGCTGGGTGGTTCCACATTCATCCAGTGAAGACAAATGTGAGCTGGGGGCTCTGCTCTGTGTCTGGGATGGTCCCAGCACAGGACAATGAAACTCAAAGCTCTGCATTTCTGTGACAGGCAGCAACCCCTCGACCAAGACAGTGCTCCCTCCCAGAGGCAAGTGATGACTTGTGAACTCTTTTCACCATTCCTTCCTCCTGGACATGCCTTGTCCACTTTGTGACCCTCCCTTCTTCCAGGGCCAACCATTCCCCTCTGGATCTGGATCCTGCGCTGTGTCCTCACCTTGCTCCTCCTGTCATCTGCCTCCATCATCACCCTCATCCTGGAGAGATGGAGCCACTGGGCCACTGGGCCTGCCCAGCCTGGAGACATCCCCATCCCTATCAGTGCCCTCTGATGCCCTCCCTGCCCTGGACTCCCTGCTGTCCCCGTGTCTCTGCCCCATGAACAGAGTGGGACCAAGCCCAGCCCCAGCTCCCCTTTGGGCTCAGCCCAGTTGGGGCAGTGCCCAAGGGCTGTGCTGCCATTGCCCTGCTCTGCTTTGCTCAGCCCCTGCTCTCTCCTCAGACACAGCCCTGTTGGACTTGCATCCACCCAGCTGTGCTGAACCTGCTGCTGCTCCCAGAGAGCAGCATCTCCATTGCCAGGTCCATCCCTGCAGCCCAGAAGGACACACCAAGGTGCTTTGCTGGCTGCAGCCTCACACAGCCATGTTCTCCAGGTCTTGCATCCCTCCAGCATTTCCCATCCCTGGGATGATTGCAGCAGCCCAGGGCAGTGCCATGGGCACCCACGGGCTGGTTATGGTGCCCCTTGTGCAGCATCTTGGTCAGCAGAGAGTCTGTGGGGGGCAAGTTATTAAGGATTTGTTCAGCAGGGGGAGGCTGTTGGGAGGAAAGGGTTAGAAGCTGAAGAATGGTGAGGAGGATGGTAGATGTGCTCAAGTGACCTTGCAGCTGGGAATGCCAAGGCTTGTAGAATAGCAGTCTGGGAACCCCCATTTATTACATCTGTTGCTGTTATGCTCTGTCTTTTCTGAGAAGTAGCATCTCTATGTAGAGATAACACAGGTATTTGGAGAGACCTGGAGGCACCGTCATGGACATGCTTGAGCACCTATTCTGGGAAAGAGAAGATCAGAGCTCAGAGATGATGACAAGCACAGGGAGGTCCCAGCCTGGTGGGAA
>NW_020898149.1:0-468 GCF_003984885.1 Neopelma chrysocephalum
ATTGCTTTAAATGTTTTTCTTTAACTTATCATGCTAACTAAACATGTAATCTAAGCTTTGATTACTATTTTCTTTCTTCAACTTATCAGTGCTTTGATGCATCGGTTCAGAGTGAGTTAATAACAAATTTTGTAGCTGCATTTTAGAAGCAAAGTTATTCTTAAATGGATCTAACAAGAAACATTGCAGTCTTCCTTTTAATGCCACAAATGAAATTAATTTTAGCAAGGAGGCTCCTTTTTCAAGGCAATGTACAGTCTTCTCTATATTTCCAATGGAAAGTATGATTATGCAAAGGCATTGTGTGTCGGAATAGTTTGGGCCACAAGGTTTGGCTTTATAAAGGCATGCGAAGGAACCGTAGCTGTTTTAAGGCCTTCTGCATATTGCTACGTAAATTATTTTCTTCAACTTAGCACTGACATTAAAAACCTTAAACCAATCAAAAAGACTCTCAGACATTTTTGG
>NW_020898150.1:0-530 GCF_003984885.1 Neopelma chrysocephalum
GCCGCTCTTCTGCCTCTCCCGCGGCCATCGGGGACTGCAGGCAGGGGAAGAGACAGGCAAGTTTCTCGCCTCTGCGGAGAAACTTGCACCTGCGTGCCGCCGCCAGGAGAAGGGGCGGAGAGAGCGGCAGGCGGCAGGACCGGGTTCGGATGTGCCCTGCCATTGCACCCCTCTCGCGGGGAGGGTCTGTGCTGCCTCGGGGACCCTGTCTGAGCTGCCAGGAGAGAGAAATCCTTTGGGAAGCTGGGCTGGAAACAGCAACTCTGTGAATTGCTCAGCTTTTCCTAGGTAAGGGCAGGTTTTAGGGAAGAAAGGCCCGCACTTGCCAAAGGCGCCGCGGGTCTTGCAAGGGGGGCGCGCGGCTGCAGTGCCGTTCCCGGCCGTGTCCGCCAGGCGGCGACTGCGAGGCCTCAGGGCCCGGCGCTCGCGGGGGGGCCCGGCGCTCGGTGAATTTGGGCTTCTGCGGGTGAATTCGGTCCGGTGGTGTGGTTTTTTGTTTGTCTCCGTCCTCGGGACGGTGAAGCAAATGT
>NW_020898151.1:0-842 GCF_003984885.1 Neopelma chrysocephalum
GGCGGGCGCGGGCGGCTCGGGCCTGCCCCGCACAAAGGGCCCGCCCCGCGCCGCGGCCCCGCGGGCGGGAAGGGCCCCGCGCAGGGCCCCGAGCGGCCGGGACAGCGCCCGCCCGCGACTGCCGGCCCTGCCGTGCTTAGGGGAGCGGGCCCCCGCCGCCCTTCGGGCGCGGCGCGGCCCTGGGGAGGGGTCCGGGCGAGGGTCCGTGCCTCGGGAGTTCCCTCCCGCGGGACGGCGGTCGCAGGGAAGCGAAGCCTCGGGAGGTTGCCCGTGATCCCTGTGCTCGCTCGCTGCTGTCGCCGCGGGCGGACTGAGCACGTCTTGTGCTTTCGCGGCTGTACGGGAAATAAAAAAGTGGTTCTCCTTATTTTCTGTGGTAGCGGGAGGGGAAAAAGAAGGTGGATAAGTACAGTGAGGAAGGATCCTTACAGTCAGGTTTTAACTCCACGGTTTTAACATAAAAGGTTCCCCTGTCAGCAGCAGAAGTGCAGCTCCCCCTCCATGGCACATTTTGAGCTCTCAGCTGCCGCAGACCCGCAGGTGTGAAGGCCACAAGGTGTGTCAGGGCTCCGGGGTCAGTCCCTGCCACGCAGAGCTGAATAGCAGAATTCTCCCCCAAATCTGCTCCTGAGCTCTGGTCTAGACTCGAGGTTTATTGAGCAAGTCCCAAGCTGGTAAATGTTCAGTACAGGGAGCAGCAGCACTATTTACCTTTGGATTATTGTGAAGTTGTTTCTCTTGCCCACGAGTTCTGATCTCATCAGGGATTCTCAATGTGAGGATTTGTTTAATGAAACTTGTAGCCTTTGGACAGCTGATTATAATGCACTGGAAAGCAGTGG
>NW_020898152.1:0-759 GCF_003984885.1 Neopelma chrysocephalum
GAGCGGCCGGGACAGCGCCCGCCCGCGACTGCCGGCCCTGCCGTGCTCAGGGGAGCGGGCTCCCGCCGCCCTTCGGGCGCGGCGCGGCCCTGGGGAGGGGTCCGGGCGAGGGTCCGTGCCTCGGGAGTTCCCTCCCGCGGGACGGCGGTCGCAGGGAAGCGAAGCCTCGGGAGGTTGCCCGTGATCCCTGTGCTCGCTCGCTGCTGTCGCCGCGGGCAGACTGAGCACGTCTTGTGCTCTCGCGGCTGTACGGGAAATAAAAAAGTGGTTCTCCTTATTTTCTGCGGTAGCGGGAGGGGAAAAAGGTGGATAAGTACAGTGAGGAAGGATCCTTACAGCCAGGTTTTAACTCAACGGTTTTAACATTAAAGGTTCCCCTGTCAGCAGCAGAAGTGCAGCTCCCCCTCTCACCCCTCCGTGGCACATTTTGAGCTCTCAGCTGCCGCAGACCCGCAAGGTGTGAAGGCCACAAGGTGTGTCAGGGCTCCGGGGTCAGTCCCTGCCACGCAGAGCTGAATAGAGGAATTCTCCCCCAAACCTGCTCCTGAGCTCTGGTCTAGACTCGAGGTTTATTGAGCAAGTCCTAAGCTGGTAAATGTTCAGTACAGAGAGCAGCAGCACTATTTACCTTTGGATTATTGTGAAGTTGTTTCTCTTGCCCACGAGTTCTGATCTCATCAGGGATTCTCAATGTGAGGATTTGTTTAATGAGACTTGTAGCCTTTGGACAGCTGATTATAATGCACTGGAAAGCAGTGG
>NW_020898153.1:0-708 GCF_003984885.1 Neopelma chrysocephalum
CGCTGACCGACACCGACACAAGCTCTGACACGGCACCAACTGCTGTCAGGGCTGACGCCACGACTGAGGGCATCGCAGACACTGACTGCACGCCCATGCAGAGTGTGGTACAGCCTGACACCAGCGTAGCCGAGCTCGAGGCAGAGCCTGATGTCAGCATTGCACCAATAGATTGTGCAGCCAGTGGTGACGTGGCATCCATGGATTGTGCAGCCAGCAGTGACATGGAACCAATAGATTGTGTAGCCAGCGGTGACATGCCGCTGACTGATGGCACAGCAACCTCAGAGATGGCAGCAACTTATGGCACAGAGACCACCGACATGGCAGCAATCAATTGTGCAGCCAACTGTGCTGTGGCACTGGTTGACAGCACAACAACCTGTGACATGGCACCATTCGATGGCACAGCCACCTCTGCCACGGCACCAATGGATGGCACAGACAGCTCTGACATGGCACAGACCGAGGGCATAGAAACTTCTGACATGGCACCGATGGATGGTACAGTCACCTCTGCCATGGCCCCAGTGGATGGCACAGCCACCTCTGACACGGCACAGACTGAGGGCATAGAAACCTCTGACACAGCACCGATGGATGGCACAGAAACCTCTGACACGGCAGCAGTTGAGGACACACAAATTTTTGACCTGGCACCGATGGATGGCACAGATACCTGTGACACCGCGCTGACTGACACCGAGA
>NW_020898154.1:0-983 GCF_003984885.1 Neopelma chrysocephalum
CCCCCCCGCGCGTGTCAGGTGACCGTGGGCTCCGCCCACGACGGTGACGTCAACGTGGTGACGTGGAGCCGCCGCGACCCCGCCGCCCTTTTGAGTGGGGGGGACGACGGGACCCTGCGGCTCTGGGACCTGCGGAGCATCCAGGTGAGACCCCCGGGACCCCCAAAAAACACCCAGGGACCCCCCAAACCAACCCAGGGACCCCCTGAGACCCCCAAACCTCCCCCCCTGGGGCCCTGCGGCTCTGGGACCTCCAGAGCATCCGGGTGAGACCCCCGGGACCCCCAAAACACACCCCGGGATCCCCAAACCAACCCAGGGACCCCCCAAAATACACCCCGAGACCCCCAAAATACACCCTGGGACCCCCAAACCAACCCAGGGACCCCCAAAATACCCCCCGGGACCCTCAAAATACACCCCAGGACCCCCAAACCAACCCAGGGACCCCCTGAGACCCCCAAACCTCCCCCCCTGGGGCCCTGCGGCTCTGGGACCTCCGGAGCATCCGGGTGAGACCCCCGGGACCCCCAAAACCAACCCAGGGACCCCCTGAGACCCCCGGGACCCCCCAAAACACACCCTGGGACCCCCCAAACCAACCCAGGGACCCCCTGAGGCCCCCGGGACCCCCAAAATACACCCCGGGACCCCCTGAGACCCCCGGGACCCCCAAAATACACCCTGGGACCCCTCAAACCAACCCAGGGACCACCTGAGACCCCCAAAATCTGCCCCACAGGCCCCTCAAAGAGCCCCATAGACCCCTGAACAGCCCCCCCAAGCAGCCCCACAGACCCCCAAACTGCCCCAGAGCCCCCCTGAACTCACCCCCAGACCCCTCTAAATGCCCCCCAAACAGCCCCATAGGCTCCCCAAACTGCCCTATAGGCCCCAAACACCCCCTAAACAGCCCCGTAGTCCCCCTGAAATCACCCCACAGACCCCCCAAACAGCCCCATAGACCCCTGAAACACCCCCAT
>NW_020898155.1:0-611 GCF_003984885.1 Neopelma chrysocephalum
GGCCCTGCAGGTCCCTGGACACAGAGCGGGTCAGTGCTGGACACACGGATATTGATGGACACACGGACACAGCCCGTGGCTCCCTGAACACAGAGTGGATCAGAGCCGGACACACGGACACCGATGGACACACGGACACAGCCCTGCTGCTCCTCAGATGACGGACAGATGGACATGGCCTTGCAGGTCCCTGGACACAGAGCATGTCAGCGCTGGACACACGGACACCGACGGACACACGGACACTGATGGACATACGGACACAGTCCTGTGGCTCTCTGAACACAGAGTGGGTCAGTGCTGGACACACGGACACCGATGGACAAACAGACTCAGTCCCACGGCTCCCTGGACACCAGGTGGGTCAGTGCCGGACACACAGACACTGACGGACACACGGACACAGCCCCGTGGCTCCCTGGACACCAGGTGGGTCAGTGCTGGACACACGGACACCGCGGGACACACGGACGCCGATGGACACATGGACACCGCCAGCCACGGCCCCACAACCGCCAGGACGGCGGCGCCAGAACGGGGAGAAACTGCGCCGGATCGGGCAAAGTGCGGGAAGGGACCGTCCCGTCGGGAAGGGGAGGAGGAGGAGGAGG
>NW_020898156.1:0-1145 GCF_003984885.1 Neopelma chrysocephalum
GCCCCTGACCCCCCCTCTCTCCCCGCAGCGAGGAGAAGGCCGAGGAGAACCTGCAGCGGCCGCCCAAGGCCAAGAAGGTGAAGAAGGAGCGGAAGGAGCCGGAGCCGGCGCAGCCCGCGGCCGAACCCGCCGAGGCCGGCAAGGCCGAGAGCTCGGAGGGGGCCGGGGCGGCCCCCGCGGCCCCCGAGGCGTCGGCGTCGCCCAAGCAGCGCCGCTCCATCATCCGCGACCGCGGGCCCATGTACGACGACCCCACGCTGCCCGAGGGCTGGACCCGCAAGCTCAAGCAGCGCAAGTCGGGGCGCTCGGCCGGCAAGTACGACGTCTACCTGATCAAGTGAGTGCCGGGGGGGCTCGGGGGGGGGGATTTTGGGGGGTCCCACTCGCCGGTGCTGATTTCCCCTTTCCCTCCCCAGCCCGCAGGGAAAAGCCTTCCGCTCCAAGGTGGAGCTGATCGCCTACTTCGAGAAGGTGGGGGACACGTCGCTGGACCCCAACGACTTCGACTTCACGGTGACGGGGCGCGGGAGCCCCTCGCGCCGCGAGCAGCGACCCCCCAAGAAACCCAAATCGCCCAAGGGCCCCGGGACGGGCCGCGGCCGGGGGCGGCCCAAGGGCAGCGGCGGCTCCCGGCCCAAGGCGGCGGCGACGGGGGCGGCGGCCGCGGCCGCGGCGGCCGAAGGGGGGGGTTCCCAGGCCAAGCGGGCGCTGGAGAAGCCCCCCGGGAAGCTGCTGGTGAAGATGCCGTTCTCGCCGGGGCAGCCGGGCCCCGCCGCCCCCCCGGCGCCGCGGCGGCCGGGCCGCAAGCGCCGCGCCGAGCCCGACAGCCCGGCCGCGCCCAAGAAACGCGGCCGCAAACCCGCGGGAGCCGCGGGGCCGGGGGGGCCCGGCGGCCCAGACAAGAAGGCGGCCGCCCCCCCCGCCGTGCAGGAGACGGTGCTGCCCATCAAGAAGAGGAAGACGAGGGAGGCGGCGGCGGCGGCGGTGGTGGAGTCGTCGTCGGCCGCGACGGCGGCGGCGGCTTCGGCCGCGACGACGACGACGGCGGCATCATCGGCGCGGCCCCCCCCGACCCCCCCCCGGGCCGCGGGGCCCCCGCAGCGCCCGCAGCCCCGGCCGGCGCAGCAAGGAGGGGAGTCCCAAGG
>NW_020898157.1:0-623 GCF_003984885.1 Neopelma chrysocephalum
GGAAAAAAATGGGATTTTAATGGGAAAAAAAATGAATTTTAATGGGAAAAAATTGAATTTTAATGGAAAAAAATGGGATTTTTTCCCAGAAAATTCAATTTTTTTCTCAAAAAATTCAATTTTTTTCCCAGAAAATTCAATTTTTTTCTCAAAAAATTCAATTTTTTTCTCAAAAAATCCCATTTTTTTCCCAAAAATCCCATTTTTTTTCTGGAAAATGAGTTTTTCTGGTAATTCCCGATTTTTTTTTGCATTCCCAGGGTGGTTCTAATTTGAGGATTTTGGGATTGGTTCGGTCGGATTCGGGATTTTATCAATGTGTGGCGGAAAATGAGGTCGGGAATGTTGAGGCCAGAGCTCAACTCGTCATTCCGGAGCCACGTGAGTCCAGAATTCCAACCGGGAATATTTGAAAATTGAATTAAAATAAAATAAAATAAAATAAAATAAAATAAAATAAAATTAAATTAAATTAAATTAAATTAAATTAAATGGAATTAAATTAAAATTAAATCAAAATAAATGCACAGAAATTAGAATTAAATTAAATTAGATAAAACAAAAATAAAATAAATAAAAATAAAATAATAAAAAATTAAATGAAGTGAAATTAAATTAAGGTA
>NW_020898158.1:0-311 GCF_003984885.1 Neopelma chrysocephalum
CGCGCCCTTTAAAACATAACTTGCTGATCATTTCTTGTGATGTAGTTTTTGTACTAGAAAATTGATGTGGGAGGAACAACCACTCCCACAGGCAAAAATCATTCTGGATATGATCTTGTTGTCCTATGACTGCGAAACGTTGTCTCTTGTTCAGCAAAATCATCAAGGAAGGAGGTTCCCCTTTGAGACGCCTGTCAGTTTGTCTTTCTGAGATTCTTTGTTCTACAATTTGTAGGGTCTTTTCTGCTTTGTTACTGAGGGACCGGGGGGAGGACAGATCTGGGTCACTTTTTAACAAAGAAAAGAGAGGA
>NW_020898159.1:0-653 GCF_003984885.1 Neopelma chrysocephalum
CTGAAAGATCTCCTCCATCCCAGATCCCAGAGCATTTGGGGTATTTCCCTCCTCTGTCTTTCCTGTGAAAAAATAGACAGGTGTCAATGGGAGACTGACACTACCCCCTTGAAGGGGAGACCACCCATCTGTCCTGGAGATGCTCAAATCCTCAGTTTTCAATTCTCTTCTTCAGGGTCTCTCCTTAGGCCTTCCTGCAGGTTGTCTTTTTAACTCCTCTCTCCTCCTGAGAAATACTCACTTCAGAGGAATTAAACCTTGCACTCAAGGTGAAGCCTGGAAATGGACACTCTTGCTTTATTTCTTTAGGCAGGGAGGGAACAAGAAACTCAGACTCAGCTGTCTCATGTCCAGCCTGTTTACTAATTTGTATTTTCCACACTTCCTTTTCTTTAGAGAATCCTTCCTAATTCAGCAGCCTTGGAAAAGAACTCATCCCTGAAAAACAGGGCTGGGGAATTCACAAGCTGATGCAGTGTGGGCACCATTAGTGATCTCTTCCCAAGCTTTCAAATCCTTTCCCATCAGGAGTTTGCTCCAGGAAGGAGCCTTGGTCTCTCTCCTGGAACTCCAGTCTTCTTGGGACATGGAGACTTTCTCTTGTAACTTTTGTCTGTGGAAAGGAGTCTCAGCACCACTGTGAGCCCTCAGAA
>NW_020898160.1:0-1012 GCF_003984885.1 Neopelma chrysocephalum
TCCTCTCTTTTCTTTGTTAAAAAGTGACCCAGATCTGTCCTCCCCCCAGTCCCTCAGTATCGAAGCAGAAAAGACCCTACAAATTGTAGAACAAAGAATCTCAGAAAGACAAACTGACAGGTGTCTAGAAGGGGAACCCCCTTCCTTGATAATTTTGCTGAACGAGAGACAACCTTTCGCAGTCATAGGACACCAAGATCATATCCAGAATGATTTTTGCCTGTGGGAGTGGTTGTTCCTCCCACATCAATTTTCTAAAACAATAACCGCACTACAAGAAATGATCAGCAAGCTATGTTTTAAAGGGCGTGTAAGGTGTTTGGAGCTCTCAGGAGAGGAACCTAATTACATCTGTCTCCCTGTGACCTCCGAACACCTGGAACAAATGCTGGTGATGTCTCCAGACTTCCAAATTCCCATCTCAAATTTTACAGGTCAGATCCGATTTCATAGTCCCAATTACAAATTTTTACAAAAGGTTAATTATATACTGTTAAAATTAAAATTTGTCCAATCACAAACTCCTATTCGAAATGCAAGAACGGTTTTTACCGATGACTCAGGCAAAACTGGAAACACCATTGTTGTTTGACTGGACAACGGGCATTGGAAACAAAATATTCATCACGCAAAAGGTTCCCCACAAATCGTAGAACTATCAGCATTAATTCGGAAAGCCTAAATTTGATTTCAGACTCCCAGTATGTAGTAGGGATTGTTAAAAGAATAGAAAACTCATATCTAAAAGAAGTATCTAACTCCCTACTATTTCACCCACTAAAACATTTATTTTTTGTTATTCAAAACAGGAGACACCCATTCTTCATCACACATACCTGCTCTCATACCGCATTAGCCGGCCCTGTGGTGGAGGGGAACCAGCAAGCAGACAGCTTGGCAGGTATGACTGTGGTCCCTAATTTGTACCACAAGCTCGGCTTTCTCACAACTTCTTTCACCAGAATGCTAGAGCACTACAAAAAACAATTCAGACTCAAATCCCATCAAGCCA
>NW_020898161.1:0-309 GCF_003984885.1 Neopelma chrysocephalum
CCCCTTCCAGGCCCCGCCCCCCCTGTCGCGGCCCCGCCCCTTCCCCCGTTACCCGCGCGGGCTCAGGGCGCTCCCGCCGCCATCTTGGATCGGCCCCGGCCACGCCCCCTGCGCGGGACACGCCCCCTCTCCGCGGGCCACGCCCCCCTCCGGAGCCTTAAAGGGGCCGCGGGACTTTATCGCTCCCAGGCCACGCCCCCTCCCCGCGTGACGCGATCTCATTAGCATGGGAGGCCACGCCCCCTCCACGACAGATCGCGTTAAGGTAGGAGGCCACGCCCACTCTGTGATAAAATCTAATTAACATGT
>NW_020898162.1:0-364 GCF_003984885.1 Neopelma chrysocephalum
AAGGTAGGAGGCCACGCCCACTCTGTGATAAAATCTAATTAACATGTTTGGCCACGCCCCCTCCCTTTCCTGACCGCGCCCCTTCACAGGCCACGCCCCCACAACACAACGTCATTTACATGGGATGCCACGCCCCCTCCATGACATCTCGTTATCATTGGAGGCCACGCCCCCTCCCTGTTCAGGCCACGCCCCCTCCACAGCACCACATCGTTAACGTGGGAGGCCACGCCCCTTGACATGATCTCATTGTGAGGCCACGCCCCTTTCCAGGTAAAGCCACACCCCCCTTACACAGTCATTTACATGGGAGGCCACGCCCCCTCTTTCCAGACCACACCCCCTATGACACGACCTGGTTGAG
>NW_020898163.1:0-688 GCF_003984885.1 Neopelma chrysocephalum
CCCCCCCCTTCACTGCCTCCAGGTCCAGGGTGTAGCTGCCCTTCAGGTACTCGTGGGAGATGCTGCTGAGCCCGTTGGCACTGCGGGGAGGACACCCAGGGGGTGAGAGCCGGCAGGGATGGGCAGGGGACAGGCAGGGGACCGGCAGGAGACGGGCAGACCCTCACCTCTCTGCCGGCCCCTCCGGCACGGCTGGTCCCAGGCTGGTGGGGCTGAGCCCGGCCGAGGTACCGGAGAAGCTGGTGGAGCCAGAGCGTGGTGGCAGCGGCGGCTTCTCATCCTCTCCATCTGCAGCGGGGCGATGAGGGGGTCAATCAGTGCCACCCCGGGGGTCCCAGGACCCTGCCCACCCACCCGTGTCACCCTGCCATACCCGAGTAGTCCCTGTCCTCCACGGCCTCCTTGTCTTTCTCCCTCTCGACAGGGAAGAGCAGGGTGCAGACCAGCCCCTGGTTGGGCTGCAGGTACAGGGCGATTAGCTCGCTCAGCGTCTTGAAGCGCCGCACCTGCACCCCCTGCGACGTCTGCGGGGACACGGGGACACCGGGGCCATCAGCACCTGCAGCCACCGCCACCGGAACCCCCCCACCAGGGAGGGAACCCACCATGCAGGGACGCCACCACGCAGGGACCCCTCCAGGCAGGGATCCCTCCAGGCAGGGATGCCACTGTGCACAGACCCCCCCCC
>NW_020898164.1:0-568 GCF_003984885.1 Neopelma chrysocephalum
TCTACTCTCTCCCTAGTTCTGAGAAACCGCTGGAGGTGGCTTAAGTCCCACTCAGCTGCTAGGCAACAAACTATCTCTATTGTGTGAACCTTATTTCCCCTCCTGCTGAGACTGAGTACGATTTTTGGCAGAAGGTTTTTACAGGGGTAAAATGTAACTAAAAATAAGGCAATTCACTTAGAAGTTGATAAAGAAAGTACAGCTGCGGGATGTGATACACATGACCGAGTTTATAGGTGTTCAGTGAGAGTTTTGTGCTGCTTAGTATGTTACTGTGAATTGTCAGCACAAAGATAGTGTTATAAAAGAGTGGGTCTATAACTTTTACTCCTTCTCATTGAAAAAGGACATATATTGCATAAGTCATACTCGGTAACATTTGCTCTGAGCTGCAACAGCATTTGTGTTCCTTGAAAACGTTTTGTCTGCCTAAATTCAAAAAATCCTTTTTCAGTTTTCTTAGCTCAAATGAGCATATAGACAAGGCAAGCATTCAGGGAACATTTTGTATGTTTAAACTCTCTCAAGCAATAGTGCTGTAATTTAAGTCTTATCCAAGCCATACCAA
>NW_020898165.1:0-457 GCF_003984885.1 Neopelma chrysocephalum
CATCAGTGCCGAGTGGTGTCCCTCAGGGGTCTGGACTGGGACCAGTGTTCTTTCATATCTTCACTAATGAAGGGAGCCTCCAAGAAGGATGAAGAGAGTGCATTGAAAAGAGCCTGTAGGGAGAGGACAAGGGGGAATGGCTTCAAAGGGAAAGAGAGTAGGTTTAGATTTGGTAGTAGGAAGAAATTGGTTCCTGGGAGGGTGGTGAGGAACTGCAACAGGTTGCCCAGAGAAGCTGTGGCTGCCCCATGGCTGGAAGTGTTCAAGGCCAGGTTGGATGGGGTTCTGAACAAGCTGGTCTGGTGGAAGGTGTCCCTGGCCACAGCAAGAGGCTTGGAACTGGATGATCTTTAAGGTCCCTGCCAAGCCAAGCCATTCTAGGCTTGGATGCTGTCTGTGCTGTTTCTGTGAGACTGTGGGGGAAAGGCTGGTTCTTCCTGTGTTTCATGGTTTTCTT
>NW_020898166.1:0-491 GCF_003984885.1 Neopelma chrysocephalum
AAATAAAAATATTAATGAGATTGAGTCACATTCAGGCACATTCAGGCTTTTTCTATGATAGGACTGGTTACATTACATTCAGAAGCATCATGGGTATAAGAAAATGTGTTCCTGAATTCTAGTAAGACTGCAGGTAACAAATCTGTAACCACAAAAGTTCACAGAAGCATACAATGCTATTTCTAGGTGAACGACAGCTCACACTTCCTTAGCAAACATTTTTAACACTGTGTTTATATTCTAAAGCAGGCTGGAAAATCACAGAGCCTCAACATTCTGACAGAACAACAGAACAAAAGAACAATTGAACAAAGACTCATTTCAACCTGTAAAGTTTGCGCATTTTATACATTTAGTCTGAGAAAAAATCTATCATGGAAAGCAAACCTATAGAAAATTAAGCTGTTCTTATCACCATGCTTACCTCAAGATAAAAGGGGCTCCGGGGACATTTTCAAGATTTAATTGTAGAACAACAAGTCAAGTTGCAC
>NW_020898167.1:0-309 GCF_003984885.1 Neopelma chrysocephalum
TCACAACAAAGGACGTATAGGGCTGATTCTCAGCAAATCTGTCTCTACGACAGATTAAAAAAAATAGCAACTATTTACTGCACAACTCACAATGTAAGATTTCATTTGGTCTCTGGTAAAAATAAGCATCTCTTTGAGAAGTCAGCAAAATCCCTGAAATATAGAAAAAGTGATGGAAAAATAACCATTCCCTCTGCAGTACCCCTAAAATTAGGATCCCTGTACCATGCACAGGTAAAAAGGCAAATGCTTTTAAAAAACACAGACCCATCTATCCCACAGACTGCTAATCTTTCTCCAAATCCAAGA
>NW_020898168.1:0-1105 GCF_003984885.1 Neopelma chrysocephalum
TTTTTGGGGGAGATTTGAGTCAGTTTTGGGTGATTTTTGGGGGAGATTTGAGTCAGTTTTGGGTGATTTTTTGGGGAGATTTGAGTCAGTTTTGGGTGATTTTTGGGGGAGATTTGAGTCATTTTTGGGTGATTTTCTGTTCATTTTTGGGGGAGATTTCAGTCAGTTTTGGGTGATGTTTGGGGAAATTTGAGTCAGTTTTGGATGATTTTTTGGGGAGATTTGTGTGAGTTTTGGGTCATTTTTGGGGGAGATTTGAATCTGTTTTGGGTGATTTTTTGGGGAGATTTGAGTCTTTTTCTGTTCATTTTTTGGGGCCATTTGAGTCAGTTTTGGGTGATTTTCTGTTCATTTTTTAAGGAGATTTGAGTCAGTTTTGGTTGATTTTGGGGGGAGATTTGAGTCATTTTCTGTTTATTTTTTGGGTAGATTTGAGTCAGTTTTGGGTGATTTTTCGGGGAGATTTGAGTGAGGTTTGGGTCATTTTTGGGGGAGATTTGAATCAGTTTTGGGTGATTTTTTGAGGAGATTTGACTCATTTTCTGTTCATTTTTTGGAGAGATTTGAATCAGTTTTGGGTGATTTTCTGTTCATTTTTTGGGGAGTTTTGAGTCAGTTTTGAGTGATTTTTTGGGGAGACTTGAGTCATTTTTGGGTTATTTTTTGGGGAGATTTGAGTCAGTTTTGGGTGATTTTTGGGGAGATTTGAATAAGTTTTGGGTGTTTTTCTGTTCATTTTTTGGGGAGATTTGAGTCAGTTTTGGGTGATTTTTTAAGAGATTTGAGTCAGTTTTGGGTGATTTTCTGTTCATATTTGGTGGAGATTTGAGTCAGTTTTGGGTGATTTTTTTGGGAGATTTGAGTCAGTTTTGGGTGATTTTCTGTTCATTTTTTGGGGAGATTTGTGTGAGTTTTGGGTGATTTTTGGGGGAGTTTTGAGTCATTTTTGGGTGATTTTTTGGGGAGTTTTGAGTCTTTTTCTGTTCATTTTTTGGGGAGATTTGATTCAGTTTTGGGTGATTTTCTGTTCATTTTTTGTGGAGATTTGAGTCAGTTTTGGTTGATTTTCTGTTCATTTTTTGGGGAGAGTTGTGTGAGTTTTGGG
>NW_020898169.1:0-388 GCF_003984885.1 Neopelma chrysocephalum
ATTTGAGTCAGTTTTGGGTGATTTTTTGGAGAATTTTGGGGAGATTTAGGTCAGTTTGGGGTGATTTTTTAGGGAGATTTGAGTGAGTTTTGGGTGATTTTCTGTTCATTTTTTGGGGAGATTTGGGTCAGTTTGGGGTTATTTTTTAAGGAGATTTGAGTCATTTTCTGTTCATTTTTTGGGGAGATTTGAGTGAGTTTGGGGAGATTTTTTGGACAATTTTGGGGAGATTTAGGTCAGTTTGGGGTGATTTTTTGGGGAGATTTGAGTCAGTTTTGGGTGATTTTGGGGAGATTTGAGTCAGGTTTGGGTGATTTTTTGGGGAGATTTGCGTCATTTTCTCTTCATTTTTTGGGGAGATTTGAGTCAGTTTTGGGTGATTTTTTGT
>NW_020898170.1:0-522 GCF_003984885.1 Neopelma chrysocephalum
GTCACCACATAGGTGTACAGGTCTTTCACCAGCCAGGCACTACCAGCCGGACCCAGATGACAGTGACAGTTTCCCTTCTGGGCTGAATTGAGCTGCATTGAAATCAGCATAATCTGTCTGAACAAGTCATGCCACTTAGCAATTCCTCAGAAGGGTCATTCAAGGGCTGCTTTATTCTGTTATGCAGAACATACACCACATTGTGTGGTAATTAGGGCCTTTGGCAGATTTCAGAAAGGTTAGTCTTTTATATAAGCCTGTTACAAGAGCCTCAAGGGCTGTTGAATTCATAGATATTTGCCCTTGCAGCTACGTGCTCGGTAACCCCAGACATAGAGCTCTTTCCCACCTAGTTTCATGGTGGGATATCAATATTTGTCACTTGTTATTTTCGGATACGGAACTGGCATTTCAGGGGACACTCGGTTTCCTGTATTTAATAGGCTTAAACTAGAGGATCGGTTCTTTGCCAAGGTTTTTCTTGTTGTACCGCTTGATGGCACACTTGCATTAGAACACTGC
>NW_020898171.1:0-1272 GCF_003984885.1 Neopelma chrysocephalum
TCTATTTGCCACAGTGTTGGCAAAGTCCACTTTGGGGGCGTTGCAGCTCCTTTCTGTCTCTTTGTAGAAACCATTCCCAAGAGGCTTCATCTTCACATCCACTTGCAGGGGTGGAAGGTCAGGACTGACTTTCAGATTTAATGAGTGACTGGAATGCTCAGCTGAGGCTTGAAGCCTTGAAGTCTTTCTTGGGGGAAGAAGGCTGCTTGCTGCCTTCTTGTGTTTGTCTCTGTTAGTTGGCTTCACAAAAAATATAGCGTGTTCCCTTTTTTTCCCCTGGAAGCTCATTTCACAGTTCTCTTGACCAGGTGAGAGGTTTTCGTTTCTGAGGGATGTGCGTTTCCTGATGTTGAGGTAAATACTTAAGTTAAAGTATGTAACAGTGATAAAAGGTGTAAAGAATTCAAAGGTAGAGGCAATCATCAGGAAATACCAGTTGTAGAAAAATTCTGCATGACACTCTCCTTCAGGGAGGATGCTCTTTTGGGCAAAGTGCTCCCAACTGAGAATGGCTGGACCATAGAGAAGAAAAGCAGCAATCCATACAGTCATCATCTTCAGTACTGCATTTCTGGTCATCCCTTTCTGAGCCCTGTAACTGACCTGAGAGAGAAAAGTTAAGTCACAAACATTACGGGTGTGTCAAACAGGTACGTGGCTGCCTTGGAATGTGGCCCTCTCTGTCACTTGGGAGGGGTGATGACAGACTGGTTTTGAAAGGAGGGTTATACCAAGCTTTCCAATACCACAGAAAAGTTATTTCTAAAATATCCATTCCAAAAAACGTTATCAAGGTGACTGGATAAGTTCTGAGTATGTGCATCAGAACTTAAAAGCTAGAAAACCAAATCTGTTTCACAGCAAATAACCACTGCTATTCTTAGAATTGGTTGTCACCAGTTGCTTCACATTCAGTTACATTAGCTGTGATACCTGTTTACAAAATGGTTAAAAACACATCCCTTCAAAATTCACTTATTTTGAATTTTTAGGTAACTTAATTTGAAATAACTAAAAGGATTTGTATTCATGGAACACTTGTGCAAGTTCTTTCTGCTTGGTAGAGAGAGGTTTTTTTCTTAATGTGAAAATCATACACAAAAAAATTAATGTATAACATCAATTTCCTGTTTGATATACTCAATTTCATTCTTTCATGAAGTACTTGCAGAGTTCCTGTCTGCAGTTGAGATGTATAAATGGAGCGTTGAGGTCTGAAAAGTGCTTTACAGGAAGACCAATTTCTGTTACAAAACTAGAGAAGCTAAGGTG
>NW_020898172.1:0-318 GCF_003984885.1 Neopelma chrysocephalum
GCCTGCCCTCAGCTTCCCTTTGGAATACTCCCTCCCACAGCCAGTTGTAGGGTTGGGATTGCACAAGGAGCTTTGCTGTTGGCAAGAGGGCAGAATGCACCAACAGCTTCCTTCACAAAACACTGAGCACCAGTTCCCATTTCCCTGTGCAGAGCAACTTCTGCTCATTGGTTTTCTCTCCCATTCGGGTTCTTTGGGAGAGAATTTTCCACGGTTTTCCTCATTACATGGATCAGTGTTTTCTCTTTAGGCTTCTTGACACAGTTGCTCAGGTTTCATAGAATCATGGAATGGTTTGAGTTGGGAGAGACCTTACAG
>NW_020898173.1:0-444 GCF_003984885.1 Neopelma chrysocephalum
AAAGCAAATGGAGGAGAAGCCCCCTAATGTGGAACAGCTGCACAGCACAACAGTAACAAAAGGAGTAATAAGATCTGAATGTCATCTCATAATATGATTCTCTACAGAAACAAAATACTTTATGAATAATAGAACATTCCCATTCAGAATTACAGTCTCATTCTTTTGTATTTTTAACCTCTCTTCTTATGTGATAAGGAAGGTACCCTTGACTGCTTTGTACTTCTATCCTCTTGAAGCTGAAATGCACTGGCATATCATCTATGAGGCACAGAAGAGACTTCATTAGCAATTCCAGATTCAGGATGCTATGAACTGACATCTCTAGTGTGCATCTCCTTGTCACTTTACCCTTCCTGAGCACAAAAAGAAAAAAAAAATCCTATCAAACACTCTTCTAGACACATGAGTCTCTAGATGGAAAAGAGTATTTTAAAACTGAAT
>NW_020898174.1:0-666 GCF_003984885.1 Neopelma chrysocephalum
GGGGGGGCACCTAGGGAGCTTAGGAATAGCAGGGCATCAGTGCAGGGCTGAGTGAGCGGCCGGATCGTGAGGAAGCAGCACGGGTTACCCGGGACATAACCTGGGCGGGAGGGGGAGCGAGCACCGGAAGAATGGGGTGTTGACTCTTGCTGTGCTGGTGCAAATCCGGATTAACTCCACTCACTGGAGCGATGCCCAGATGTATGTGAGGCAAATCAGCCCTTCACCTTGGTCCTTAAGGATCAGGGCAGAAAAATACCTGTCTCAGCCAGCAAACGAGCTGGCTGTCCCTGGGGTGCAGCCCCCAGGTCGGGCTGCCTGACCCCTCAGCACCAGCTCGGGCAGCGAGAAACCTTCTTTATCCTTTTCCTTTAAACTCTGCTCGCTGGCACGGGGTCTTTCCCTTGCTGGGGGAGTGGGAAGGGCTGTGCCCTGGGAAATGCAGTGAGCATAAGAGAAAGGAGAGAGTTTCTGCCGTGCCACATGAAGCAGCAGGAGAAGCAGTCACGTCGGGAGCAGCGGCACGGCTCCCGGTAGCCAGCCCTCGAGCCGCCGATCGCACCGGCGGGCGAGCGCGGCTCTGCGGGCGCGGAGGGGAAGCGCGGTCCGGCCGCAGCCCGAGCGCGGCGCCGCTCGCCGCCGGCACCCGCGCGGTGCCTCCGCGCT
>NW_020898175.1:0-411 GCF_003984885.1 Neopelma chrysocephalum
ACAGTGCTGGGTGACACTGGCTGTACCACCTCAGGGCTGTGGCACACGAGGTGACACTGCTGGGTGACAGTGCTGGGTGACACTGGCTGTACCACCTGTGGGCCATGGCACACAAGGTGACACTGCTGGGCTGGGGACAGAGGACATGACACTGCTGCGGTGGGAGCAGAGGAGGTGACATTGCTGGGGTGGCACTGCTGGGGTGACATTGCTGGGGTGACACTGCTGGGGTGACACTGCTGGGGTGCTCTTGTGTCTCCTGTGCTCCTTGGAGGTGCTTGTTCTCCCCGGTCTCTCCATGGCTTTGGTGGCTTTGGTGGGAAGCAGGGCTGGTGTTCCAGGATCCCCAATCCGTGGCTGTCCCGTGACAGGAGGGTGCCAAGTTTGGTGCCTTGGGGTGGGAGTTTGCCC
>NW_020898176.1:0-329 GCF_003984885.1 Neopelma chrysocephalum
TCTGAGGGGATTTGTGGGGTCCTTGAGGAGGTTTCGATGGGTCCAGAGGAGGATTTCTGAGGGGATTTCAGCGGTTTTGAGGGGATTTTATGGGGTCTCTGTGTTGACAGACCGACCCCAGGGAAAGGGGGTCCCAATTCCCCCCCTGAACCCCAGAGACCCCCAAAACTCAGCAGACAGAGACCCCACAGGGAGGGGAGCCCGGGGGTCCCCTAAAGCCCAGCAGTGGGGTCCTGGGGGTGCCTCCAAAAATCCGGGAGGGGAGATGTACCACATCTGGGTAGGGGGATCCTAGTGCCCCCAGTATATCCCAGTGACCCTCAGTATGG
>NW_020898177.1:0-579 GCF_003984885.1 Neopelma chrysocephalum
CAGCTAATGAGACGGGCTGTGTTTTGGTTTCCTGTACGGCTGCATTTGTGGTCAGTGCTGCTACCTCTCTTCCTCCTATGGCCCGTGAAGGACACCACCAATTATTGTAAAATCCTGGCTAAAACCAATGTGTTTCCCAACTTTCGCAACCCTTCCCTCATCTTCCTCACAATTTACATGAGTTTTTTCAGTATGGTCAGGACTAACCATGTTGACAGCAATTAAAAACCTCAACAATACCAATGAAGGTAACTCTGGAGATGGTCGGGTTTAACCCTCCTGCTCAGAGCAGGCACAACAAGAGCACGTTGATCAGGACATTGCCCCGTGTGGCTTTGAAGGGCTCTAAGGACTTTCACAGACACTCCACAAGCTGCCAGAGCAACTCTGCTGAGCTTGGCACGCTCACAGGAGAAGAGTTGTTCCTCAAGCCTATGCAGAATTTCCCACTGCTCCAATCCACACACAGGGGCAAGCAAACAGCCCTGTCTGCACGTGGGCAACTGTGGGCTCATGGGTGCAAGGAGACTCGGAGAAACCTCTTGGGAGGGCAAGGCTGGATCAACCTGGGACAGGACG
>NW_020898178.1:0-6032 GCF_003984885.1 Neopelma chrysocephalum
CGTCCTGTCCCAGGTTGATCCAGCCTTGCCCTCCCAAGAGGTTTCTCTGAGTCTCCTTGCGCACATGAGCCCACGGTTGCCCACGTGCTGACAGGGCTGTTTGCTTGCCCCTGTGTGGGAAAGGAAATTCTGCATAGGCTTGAGGAACAACTCTTCTCCTGTGAGAGTGGCCAAGCTCAGCAGAGTTGCTCTGGCAGCTTGTGGAGTGTCTGTGAAAGTCCTTAGAGCTCTTCAAAGCCACACGGGGCAATGTCCTGATCAACGTGCTTTTGTTGTGCCTGTTCTGAGCAGGAGGGTTAAACCCGACCATCTCCAGAGCTCCCTCCCAGCCTCAACAGTTCTGGAATTCAGGGTGATTGTCCTCTCATTGACCTTGATGCTCAGGGTGCTGCTACACTTCTTTTCTGTGGAGGCAATGAGCTCCTTTTGGAGTTCTGCAGCCCAATTCGTGCTCCACCAGCGCACTTGGGCTGAGATGTTCCTGCTGTCAGTCATGGTTTACCACTGACCCGTGGCCTGTGCAAGCCCGAGAGTCTCCAGTGTCATGCAGAGAAAGGTCTGTGCCATTTTGGTGGCAGCTCTGAGGGCTGGGACCATTCTGACCTTCTGATCGCCAGTGGTTTTCACCCTAAATATTCACAAGTGTAGCCCCAGAGTCACTCTGACTGTTCTTCTGAAAGGGGCTGCCTGTGCTGTCTGTGCTGAGAGCTCCTGGCCTTATTTGCTCCTTGTCTACAAGAGTGGCAACAATTTCCTCATGTGCTCCCTGGCCTTGCGGTGCTGTGGTGGGGAGATTCATCTCTCCAGCTGGCAGCAGATGCGAGAAGAGAAACACAAGACATTGAAACTGGGCTGTGCTTGTGCTGGCCTTGTTAGCATCACCCCTGATCTCACACCCACCACTCCCAGCCTGTCCTGGGACACAGGAGTGTCTGTGTCCAACGGAGCTGGTGCTGTCTCTGCTCAACCAATGGACGTGGAGCCCAAACAAGCAGAAGGTGAAGGAAACAGTAGGAAAGTTGGGAAATGGAGGAGTGGCATTGGCCAGGATGTGCAAGGATGGTGGCAGGAGTGGGAGTGAGCAATTGAGGACAGTTTCCTTGAGGAGCCAGGAAGGTGAGATGGAGAAGGAGGAGTTGTACCAACAGTGGGCAATGACCTGCACACCAGATAGGAAACATTAGGGGGAGAAAAGGGAAGGCAAGGCAAGGCCAAGGAAAATCAAGGGAAGGCAAGGGCAAAGTAAGGCAGGGCAAGGAAAGGGAAGGTGTAGAGGTCTGTCAAGGATTATTGTTCATGAAGTGTTTTCCATCCACAGGGATATCTAGGCTATGTCAGGAATTGTGTGGGTGTAACAACTCTATGAGAGATTACCCTGATGAAACAAGTAATTGGCAGGCAGTGTGGGTGATTGCCTTGATCATAGAGTACGTGGCTTCTGTGGTGAGGAGGTGGCTGCTTTAGAGGTGCAAGGTGGGGCAACTCAGCTCAGGCTTCCTTGGGGCAAGGTTCTCAGTGGTGGGACTCCATGGGCATCTCATTCTGCCCCCAGCAGGACCACATGGCAAGGAAAATCCACCTCACTCTAAAGGGATGCTCACAAGGCAGGGGAGCTGGGAAGGTGCTTGTCAGCTGCTGTTCAGAGACAGAACTCTCTGGTCAAAACCGCTGGCATTGGTCTCAGTTTTTCCACGGCAGCCCCTCCACTTTGTGGTGATGGCAATGGGTAGTTCTGATATGCAAAGGTCTGGAGAAGAGTCGTGGTGTAACCCCAGTTGTCATCTCAGCCCACACAACAATCACTCTGTACACCAGGGTGGAACAGGGGAGGGAATCAGAGCAATAAAAGGGAGAAAACCCACAAGTGGAGATAAAGGTGGGTAACAGGTAAAGTAAAAGCTGTGCACACAAGCAAAGCAAATCCAGGGATTCATTCAGTACTTCCCAAGTGCATGCAGGTGTTCAGCCATTCCCAGGACAGCAGGGATCTATCCTGCAAAATGGTTAAATGGGAAGACAAATGGCTCCCTCCAAACATCCCTGCCATGCTTCTTCCCACAGCTTGATATGCTCAGCACGATGTCACAGGATATGGAATATGCTTTTGGGCAGTTGTGACCTGCTCTCCCAGCTGTGTCCCCTCCCCACTTCTTGTGCACCCACAGTCTACTCACTGGTGGGGCGATGGTTCTGATAAGCACAAATGGCCTTGATGTTGTGTAAGCACCGATCAGCAATAACAAATTATCTCTGTTTGATCAACACTGTTTTCAGAGCCAATCACAAATGTAGGTCCAGACCAGCTACTGGGAATTACATGAACTCTATCCCAGCCCAAACACTCTCAATAAGTCCTAAAGAGGAGGATCTATTTGGTGTGGGGATCAACAATAAATCCATGGCTGCTCAATTCTGCAGTACAGACAGTTCCATATTGGACGTCATTTGCAGTCTTCCTGGCATTCCCAGTGTGCTGTCTTTGCCTCTTCCATACAAATTACAGCCTGTGTCATGAGCAGTGCATTCAGCTCACTGGCCTTCTTTTAGGTAGGAAAGAGAGAGCTGTCCTGCGAGCAGAAAGCCTCGGGAAGAGGGAAATAGAGCTGGATATTCCCAGAAGGGCTGGATAGAGAGGGCAAGGTCAGGATTTGGATTGGTGTCCCCATGCAGGAGAACATCTGTTCTAAACCTTGTGCTCTCACTTCTCTTCCTTTATGGCAAACCTCCCCTGCCACCCCTGCTTTAGAGATCTCCTCTCTTTACATGCCTGACTGCAAAGACTCTGTTGCAGGACTTTGTCGAATGTTTCCCATCCTCGCCCAGTAGTCCTCGTTCATCACAGGCAGTTGTCTGGCAATCAAAACCAAAGCACTGCCTGCAACACAAAGCATGCAGCCAGGTGTTTGTCCACTGCAGGAGTTCTTTTCTACTCAAGCCTTTCAAATTTGGGCCCTCACACCCTTCGATCTCCCCAGAGCTCTATAGTCACTCCGGAAACACTTGGGGCATTATCACTGGAGCCCACATCAAAGAGCAGAAAATGGCAATACTCCAAAGGCAGGATAAGCTCCTGAGACATCAGGTCTGGTCAGTAGGCTGATGCTTAAGATTCCTAAGAGAGGGAGTCTCCTGAAGATGCCACGGCTATTTTGTCCTTCATGAAGGAAAAATGATTTGAGCACAGCTCCCTCTGATGAATCCCCAATGTCGTTTTGTCCTCACCAGTTTGCAGGTGACAGCACCTGTTCTGAAGTCAAAGTCTACAGCTGGAGCAGGAGCCTTTTGTCTATTGCCCAAACTCACCAACTTCCAGCCTTCCTCACCCTGACGACCTCCCTGGGCTACCTGCTTGGCCACGGTCTCCACCTGCCCTGCCCTGCCTTGCTCTGTGTGGCTGAAGCTCTTCACCCCAAGGACACAGGCACCAGCACACAGCACTGCAAGCAGATCCACTCAAGGTTTCCCTGCACAAGGTGGGCAGGATTTCTTGCCATTTCTCCCTTGACCCAAAGAGAATGCTCTCTGGAACTTCTGAACACTGAGGAGGGAAGAGGCAGCCTTGCCTGCAGGACAGGCAGTGCTGAAGAACACCAGCCATGGGGATGATCACCACATCCTGTTGTGATGAGAGCCAAGTATGTACAGACTTTCCCAAGCTCATGGGCCGGGCGTTGCAGGCAAATTTGTCCATGACATGCATTCAAAGAAATAGATCACACACAAAATGCACCCATCAAGCAAAAATGCCGACACACGACCACCTATGGATACAACAAGCATAACCCTGGCAGGGCTGGAGGACCCCAAGGCACCTCAAGGCCCAAAATATGGATTGGCTGAGGATCCTCAGCCATGGCCTAAAGAGTGGAGAAAGTCAAGCAGCTTCTGAGAAATCTCTTCCAAGCTTGGTGTTAGAAGAAATGTTGAAACTTAGCAGTGCAGTCCACCTGCCTGGAAGAGAAAGACCAGCAGCAATCAGACAGGGCTGGGAGGGAGAGAAGGAAAGGACATGGTTTGTTCTCACCCATGGGAGCCACTGGGTGTCTGGGCAAGGACTGCAGGGCTGAGAGGAGCTTGGTCTTTTGCGTCAATGGGGCTGAAAACACCATCCCAGGAGTGCCCCAGGTCACAGGGCATTGACAAGAATTAGATGCCAGTCCTGTGCAACAGAGCACTGGGGACAGGGGGGACTCTGAGAACCAGACAAACTCACCCCCCAGTAGAGTAGCCCTTCAGTCCTTCAGCCTCAGGACCACCCTTGGGGGAATTCTCTGCCATGTCTTTCTGCCCTCAGCAGACCAAGGTGAGGGTGCCTCTTCTGAAGGAGCAGCTCTGCAGGTAGAGCAGCAGTTCTCCTCACACATGGGAATCCTTGGCTGTCTGGTCAAGGATTGCAGGGCTGGAAGGAGCTTGGCTTTGCCCACCCAGCCAACTGGCCTGCAAACACCCCACAGGACTGTGCCAAGCCAATGATTCCAGCACTCCAGGACTTTGGACAAGGTTTATGGTAGCGATGACATCTCCTACAATGGAAATTTGGAATTCTCAGCAGCCGTCAAAGTAAATATCCGTGGGAGAATGAACATAAACTCAGCAACCAAAAGCTAACAATGCAGGAATCTGAAACACAGGCCATATAATTAGCTGGTGTGTTTTGCAGCTCATTTCAAGAAATTATGACTTCCAGAAAAGAAAACCTCGAGGCCTGGAGCAGTGAAGGACCAGGCCAATTATTAAACTCTCCCATCTCTTCACTCCTCTTTTCCTCATTCAGAAACAGGTGAGTTGGAAACTGTTCTCTTCCTTCAGAATGTGGTCTTGCTGAATGGATCCTGTGCTGTGGGCTAGAGGGAAGAGTTCCTGGGTGTGGTTGTTATTTGTAGAGTCCTTGGGACCTAAAGGCCAGCGTTATATGTGCCTTCCTACAGAGCATCTAACATAAATAAGTGGGCCTAATATAAGAGCCGCCTGTGCCATCACACAGGAGGAAAGCAGCTCTGCTGGACATGACTCTGCTCTGACAGAGGTGCTGCCCTGGCTCTGGCTGGGTGGCCACAGAAGCTCACCAGGGAGCCTTAGCCCTCGATGGAGAGGCTATGAGGCTTGTGGCCCTGGCCATCTCCTTGCTCTCCTTCTGCCTGAGCACTGCAGGTCCATTCCTGGAGCAGCCAGCAGGTTCCTCCCTGGCTGTGTCAGGAGCACAGCCCCCCTGGGGCGGTCTGGCCCAGGGGCTGAACAGAGGCAGCAGTTTACAGGTGGCTCTGGGTGCCTGCCAGGATGTCCAGGGGCCCTTTGAACAAGAGGCTTTTAAGGGTCGAGCTGTGGCCTGGCTGCACCAGTTGGAGGCTCTGAGTGCTGGAAAACCTTCTTCTGGAGCTGGGGAGTCTGGGCCCAGCAGAGGCAGCTGATTGTTTCCTTTAGCTGGGCAGAGCAAGTGCTTTACCCACAGGGCAATGGGAGTAGAAGAGCTCCCTGGGGCAGAGCTGTGGGATCCCAGGCAGCCTCAGAGGGTTTTGTTCAAGCCTTTGGGCTGAGGTTTGGAGGCAGCTTTGATGTGGCAGAAAGAGGAAAACACACGGGTTGGCAAACTCACCTCCTGCTTCCTGGGAGCCCCCTGGGCACTTCCTTGATGGGAGAGAGCGAACCGGTCCAGCTTTCCCATCGGAATTGGTGGGACTGCAAAGGGCAGGTGACACAGGGGTATCAGGCTGGCCAGGAGCAGAATTGGTGGGACTGTCAACACTGGAGGGGAAAGAGGTGAGTCCTGACACTGGCACAAGCAGGGGCAATCCTTGATTCAGGATGGAGCTCACAGCTGGCACATGACAAAGGATGTGAGATGGGTTGTCAGCAATGGGTGTGAAAGGAGGAGCCACTGTCTTTACATGCCTTTGACAGAGAATACAAATTCTCCCTCTCCCCACCTGTGCCGAGGGAGCCGAGAGGGAGCTCTCAGGAACCAGAGAACATCTGCCTGGAGAAACTGCCCCTCTCCCAGCTGCAGTGCAGGAAAGGCTGGCAGCCTGACCGGG
>NW_020898179.1:0-337 GCF_003984885.1 Neopelma chrysocephalum
GTGAGGAAGTGGGCTGGTTCTGAAAGCAGAAAGTGGGGCTGGTTTGGGGGGGAGGGTTCAAGACTTTCATTGTTTAGCATTGCCTGACTTTGGAATGCATTTTAATGTCTAAAGCACAATATGTGCAAGTCTATTTATTAAGTCTGTAGCTGCAATAGGAATAGAAAATGTTATTGTTGTATAGCAGCAAACAAAGTTGAGGTTTACAGGTAGACAAGTGTATTTACAGTCAGTGTCTTCATTCCTGCAGGGTATTAATGCCTGGGGTGGTCACACAGTGCCCACAGGATGTGTTCAGGTCTCTGCTGGGGTGGAAACAGTGGGGAACTGTCCTCAG
>NW_020898180.1:0-308 GCF_003984885.1 Neopelma chrysocephalum
ATTTTTCTTCCCAGCTGGGATTGAGAGTGCAATTTCACACTCCTTTGCAGAGAATTAACTAAGACATCCCATTTCTGCCCAGGGATCTCCCAGGGGGAACTCAATCTGGGCTGTGGGCAGGTTCCTGCAGGGGCAGCAGCTTCCTCTGCACATTTGAGGTGAGAAAGCTGCTCTAATCCTGCACTCCAACTACTCCACAGCAATTTAGGACCTCTGAGGACAGTTCCCCACTGTTTCCACCCCAGCAGAGACCTGAACACGTCCTGTGGGCACTGTGTGACCACCCCTGGCATTAACACCCTGCAGGA
>NW_020898181.1:0-333 GCF_003984885.1 Neopelma chrysocephalum
AATTTTTGTTGTGAAAGAAGTAAAAAAGGAAGAGATACCGCAGGAAATAGAACAGGCTGTAGTACCTTGAGTATGGGAAACAGGGGTCCCTGGAAAATCCAAAGCTGCTATTCCAGTTAGAATAGAATTAAAGGAAGGAGCGCAACCCGTTAGAGTGCGACAATACCCAATTAGTTTAGAAGCTAGGAAAGGAATAGCTCCAATGATCACACAATTTTTAATTTTAGGGATAGTAAAGGAATGTGAGTCAGAGTTTAATACTCCCATTTTTCCAATAAGAAAGCCAAATGGTAAGTACAGGTTAGTGCAAGACTTGAGAGCAGTAAACCTCAT
>NW_020898182.1:0-401 GCF_003984885.1 Neopelma chrysocephalum
ATTCTTTAAAAATCTTTTAAAAAACCAACAAAAAATCCCTTAAAAATTTTAAAAGATCTTTAAAAAAAATACTGAAAAATTCTTTAAAAATCTTTAAAAAAACCCCACAAAAATTATAAAAAATCGTTAAAAAATCGTAATAAAAAAACCCAAAAAATCCCTTAAAAATCGTCAAAAAACCTTTAAAAAATCAAATTAAAATCCCCCAAAATCCCCTTTAAATTCCCCAAATCCCCCGAAATCCCCCCAAAAACGAGTCCTTGGAATTTTTGGGGGGTGTTTTATTGGGGGGTCTCATCCCAGGGTGTCCCTCCAGGGGCGTTTTGGGCTCGGGGGGGTCCCCGAAATTCCCCCCGGGGGGTTCAGGGGGTTCTGGGCGAACGTTTGGCGCAGGGGACCTG
>NW_020898183.1:0-300 GCF_003984885.1 Neopelma chrysocephalum
CGTGTTCTGTAATGTGAGACAATACCTTTGCAGTTCTTGTTGATTTCTAGTAACTTCAATATTAACAATGAATTCTATAAAAATACTTTATAACTGTTTCTTTCACCAGCAGAATATTACTGGGAATCAAGATTATACTATTACAGTGCCTAATAGCTGGGTGATGAGCTAAAGAAGACTCTTATCTAGGATATGGAAAGGTTAACTTCCACAAAGGGGCTTTGAACCAAGAAGGGATATTAATTTTCTGAAACTTAAGAAATATCTGGGTATCAGAACAATTAGGTAAGAATATTAATA
>NW_020898184.1:0-321 GCF_003984885.1 Neopelma chrysocephalum
TTTCCAAGCAGAGGGGACCAGAGGGAAACCTCAGGGCTCCTAGAGGGACGAGAGGACAAACAAGGAGTCTGGGTCACCGCCGCCATGGCAGAGGATGGGCCTCTGCTGTCCCTCTGTTGCACCGGTAACATGTTTCCATCTTTTCTGCCCTGGGGGAGAAGTAGTATCCTGTGACTTGGAAGAGCTGATTAGCATCATCTTGTGATGCCCTGGGAGGGGATTAGTTTTGACTTAATCACCTACAGGAAAGTTTGGAGACCTCCCTCAGTGTGCCTTGTGCCGGTGCTGAGCACATGGAGGGAAACACACCAAGAGTCAGAC
>NW_020898185.1:0-1123 GCF_003984885.1 Neopelma chrysocephalum
ACCGTATGCAATTTTAGCCCCCGAATGGCGGGCGCGCCGGCCAGCCAACGACGGCTCTTTTTGGCCAGAAGGAGGGCCCTGACCCTCCGGCTCTCGCCTGCTATTTGTGCGCCGCGATCGGTTCTACGCGCGCAGCCGGGACTCCCGGTCCTGGCGCCTTCTCTCTGGAAGGAATCCTCGACCGTATGCAATTTTAATCCCCGGCCGGCCGGTGCACCGGCACACGACCGACGGCCCTTTTTGCCCAGAATGAGGGACCAGACCCTCCGACTCTCACCTGCTATTTGTGCCCCGCGATCGGTTCTACGAGCACAGCCGGGGCTCCCGGTCCTGGCGCCTTCGGTCTGGCAGGAATCCTCAACCGTATGCAATTTTAGCCCCCAGTCGGCCGGCGCACGGGCATACGAACGACGGCCATTTTTGCCCAACAGAGGGGGCCTGACGCTCCGGGTCTCGCCTGCTATTTGTGCGTTGCGATCGGTTCTACGAGCACAGCCGGGGCTCCCGGTCCTGGCGCCTTCGGTCTGGAAGGAATCCTCAACCGTATGCAATTTTAGCCCCCAGTCGGCCGGCGCACGGGCCCACGAACGACGGCCATTTTTGCCCAGCAGTGGGGGCCTGACGCTCCGGGTCTCGCCTGCTATTTGTGCGTTGCGATCGGCTCTACACGCGCAGCTGGGGCTCCCGGTCCTGGCGCCTTCGTTCGGGAAGGAATCCTCGACCGTATGCAATTTTAGCCCCCGGTCGGCCAACACGCGGGCCCACGAACGAAGGCCCTTTTTGCCCAGAAGGAGGGGCCTGACCCTCCAGCTCTCGCCTGCTATTTGTGCGCCGCGATCGGCTCTACATGCGCAGCAGGGGCTCCCGGTCCTGGCGCCTTCGGTCTGGAAGGAATCCTCGACCGTATGCAATTTTAGCCCCCGACTGGCCGGCGCACCGGCACACGACTGACAACCCTTTTTGCCTAGAAGGAGGTGCCTGACCCTCCTGCTCTCGCCTGCTATTTGTGCGCCGTGATCGGCTGTACGCGCGCAGCCGGGGCTCCCGGTCCTGGCGCCTTCGGTCGGGAAGGAATTCTCGACCGTATGCAATTTTAGCCCCCGTCCGGGCGACGCACCTGCAC
>NW_020898186.1:0-384 GCF_003984885.1 Neopelma chrysocephalum
GGGGGGGCTTGAGGGGACATTGGGGGGTTTTGGGGGAGACCTGGAGGGATCTAAACCCCCCCAAAAGGGGCTTGAGGGGTCCCAAAAGGGTTTGGGGAGTCCTGGAGGGGTCTAAAGGGGGTCCCAAAGGGGGTTTGGGGCGTCCCTGAGGGGGTTTGGGGGGGTCCTGGAGGGGTCTAAAGGGGGGTTGAGGGGGTCCCAAAGGGGTTTGGGGGGACAAGGGGGGTCCTGGAGGAGTTTGGGGGGTCCCAAAGGGGTTTGGGGGAGACCTGGAAGGGTCAAAAGGGGGTTTAGGAGGGTCCCAAAGGGGTTTGGGGGGACAAGGGGGGGTCAGGGGGGTCCTAGAGGGGGTTTGGGGGGGTCCTGGAGGGGTCTAAAGGGGGT
>NW_020898187.1:0-335 GCF_003984885.1 Neopelma chrysocephalum
ACGCCAGGGCCAGGAGCCCCGGCTGCGCGCGTAGAGTCCATCGCGGCGCACGAATAGCAGGCGAGAGCCGGAGGGTCAGGCCCCTCCTTCTGGGCAAAAAGGGCCGTCGTTCGTGTGCCGGTGCGACGGCCGGCCGGGGGCTAAAATTGCATACGGTCGAGGATTCCTTCCAGACCGAAGGCGCCAGGACCGGGAGCCCCGGCTGCGCGCGTAAAGCCGATTGCGGCGCACACGGGGCAGGCGGGAGCCGGAGGGTCAGGCCCCTCCTTCTGGGCTAAAAGGGCCGTCGTTCGCTGGCCAGCGAGCCGGCCGACCGGGGGCTAAAATTGCATACG
>NW_020898188.1:0-475 GCF_003984885.1 Neopelma chrysocephalum
CCAAGCACTTGTAGGGTCGTTCTCCGGTGTGGATGCGCTGGTGGGTGTGGAGGTTGGAACTCTGGCTGAAGCTCTTCCCACATTCCCCACAGGTGTAGGGCCTCTCCCCAGTGTGGATGCGCTGGTGGGTCACAAGACTGGAGTTCTCATTGAAGCTCTTCCCACAGTCGGTGCAGCAGAAGGGCCTCTCATCTGTGTGTGTCTGCTCATGCCTGAGGAGATATGAGCTGGTCCTAAACCTCTTCCCACATTCCAAGCACTTGTAGGGCCATTCCTTGGTGTGGATGTGCTGGTGGGTGCGGAGGCTGCAGCTCTGGCTGAAGCTCTTCCCACATTCCCCACAGGTGTATGGTCGTTCCCCGGTGTGGATGCGCTGGTGGGTGCGGAGGTTGGAGCTCTGCCTGAAGCTCTTCCCGCATTCCCCACATGTGTAGGGCTGTTCCCCAGTGTGGATGTGCTGGTGTTTGCAGAGGGT
>NW_020898189.1:0-548 GCF_003984885.1 Neopelma chrysocephalum
AAGGGGGAAAAATGGGGATAAAAGGGGGTTAAAAAGGGGGATTTGGGGGGGTTGAAGGGGATTTGGGGGGTTAAAAGGGGGAAAAATGAGGATAAAAGGGGCGAAAATGGGGACAAAAGGGGGGGAAATGGGGAAAAATGGGGATAAAAGGGAGAAAAATTGGGATTTAAGGGGGATTTTGGGGGGATAAAAGGGGGGAAATGGGGATAAAAGGGGGAAAAATGGGGATAAAGGGGGGAAAATGGGGAAAAAAAGGGGGAAAATGGGGAAAAATGGGGATAAAAGGGAGAAAAATTGGGATTTAAGGGGGATTTTGGGGGGATAAAAGGGGGAAAAATGGGGATGAAAGGGCGAAAAATGGGGATAAAAGGGGGGGAAATGGGGAAAAAAAGGGGGAAAATGGGGAAAAATGGGGATAAAAGGGAGAAAAATTGGGATTTAAGGGGGATTTTGGGGGGATAAAAGGGGAAAAATGGGGATGAAAGGGCGAAAAATGGGGATAAAGGGGGGGAAATGGGGAAAAAAAGGGGGAAAATGGGGAAAAATGG
>NW_020898190.1:0-623 GCF_003984885.1 Neopelma chrysocephalum
GGGGTGAAAATTAGAAAGTTTAGGTTTATTTACATTACCCTTAGGATTTTCTTCAGCACTGGACAGACCAGAACTCTGTGCACCATCTGATTCCTCTGCAGGTGTCCCGGTGCTTTTGGCAGCCAATGCTTTTAAGGCATCTAAGGAAAGGTCTAAGCGGTAACAGTTTTGCATCATGGACTCATAATCAGAGCTGGTTTCAGACTCCCCTTGCTCAGACTCTGAGTAAGAGCTCTCACTATCACTTGTCTCTGCTGAACTCTGTGAGGCAGCAATTTTGGATTTTTTAGTTCTCCCCTTTCTTTCAATGTGTTTTTCTTTTACATGTCGCGTTTTCAGTGAGGAGTCATTTACCAAACCGCTTTTTTTTTTGGTTAATATTTCTTTATTTTTCACCTCCACCTGTTTAGAATCTTCTAAACTTGTAGTTTTGCTGCTGTTTGGATCTGGAGTTTTACTTTCAGCAATCATTTCATCCGTATCTGCTGAATCAGAACCATTACCATGTTCCATGGTCTCTTTGTAACTTCCTTTGATAGCTTTCTTCATGGCATCTGGATTGCATAAGGACCAGTCACTATTGTATTTTAATTCAAAATCATCCCCAACAACTTCCAGGGGGT
>NW_020898191.1:0-544 GCF_003984885.1 Neopelma chrysocephalum
CGGAGCTGCAGAAACAGAGGGGAAGAGAGAGAAGCCCTGCCTGTGTCAGTGAGCGGGAGAAATTAGGGGAGTCAGGATAGGCGGTACACTCTTGCACTCCGGGCATTTTCCCCGCAGGATTGCTCCCCTTTTTAGCACCGCGGCACCCCTAAGTTTTCCGCTCTTTCAGAACTTCAGACTTTCTGACATGGCAAGAACACAGCACTTCACTCCCGTCTGTACCCCTAACTTTACACGAACAAAGGGTAATACTTTAACAAGGTCCCCCGCTCATTTAATGACGTTATGTATTTCCCCTCACTGTTGTGCGGTTTTCTTTTTAATATTTCGATAAGGTTGGCAGGAATACCTTGAAAATCACTATAATTAGTGGAAAAAAGCTCAGCTTATCGCAGTGTCACAGCCCTTTTTATTGTGTATGTAGTGGCTCTTAAAAGAGCCTTTGTGTTGGTTAAAATATTTTTTAAAACAGACAGTATTGTTCTGTTGAGTCTTAAGCGCGCTCTCCGCGGATGCGGCGGGCGAGCTGGATGTCCTTGGGCAT
>NW_020898192.1:0-829 GCF_003984885.1 Neopelma chrysocephalum
CGGAGCTGCAGAAACAGAGGGGAAGAGAGAGAAGCCCTGCCTGTGTCTCAAAATCTAAAAGTTCAGTTATGGTCTTTGAATCCTTGTCTTATTTTCTGGTCCAGAATTCCTCATAGAGCTGATGACTTAAAGTATCAAAAAGATACTAATAAGAAGAGCTAAGAGATCTGAATATTTTTCATTTTTTAAAAATAAATGTGCTTTTTAAAATCTCTTTTGTATTTATTCTTAAAAATACAGGTTTCTAGCGGCCATCCCACTCTGTTATGTTAAAATATCACAGAAAGATACAGAACGTATCAAAATAAAAATTACGACAGCTTGTTGTCCTTATTAGCTCTGCAGAAATATATCCATTAAAATGAAATCAAAATTTAACACAGGAAGTAAAAGTGGTTTAATAAAGGAAGCGCTAATTATTAACTTACACAAAAGTTCCAGATATTGCGTGGCTTCATAGTTACAAGATATTCTGTGAGTTAATAATAAAACTGAGTTTAAAAATAAAACTTCTAGTTTCCGCCAATCAAAGCATTATACGATGTTGAAATTGTGATTTTTTTTTTTTAGGAACATAAAGTATCCAGCAAGAACAAAGACGCAGAAGGGTAGGGGGTATCTGCCAATGGCGGGAGTTTTAAACTTTGAATCCACCAATGAAACTCTGCAAGTACCCATCTGCCTATCAGAGAAGGCACGAGTGCTATATATAGCCCCCGAAGAGAAGCAAGGTGGTAGTACTGCTGCGGGCGGCTTACAGTGTTCTGTTGTCAGCGATGGCACGCACGAAGCAGACGGCGCGTAAATCGACGGGCGGGAAGGCGCCCCG
>NW_020898193.1:0-346 GCF_003984885.1 Neopelma chrysocephalum
TGCACTTTCATGCTGCATTCTTCCAAGTCGGTCACTTCTGGGGAGCTGCTGCCTTTTCCGTGGCATTGCTCTTCCTCGCTGTATTCTTCCTGGTCGGGCAGTTTTTGGTAGCTACTGCCTTCCCCTTGGGACTGCTCTTCCTCACTGTAGTCCTCCCAGTCAGACACTTCTTGGTAGCTCTTCACTTCTCCTTGGGGCTCCTCTTCCTCGCCGTATTCTTCCCAGTCAGACAATTCCTGGGAGCTCTTGACTTCTCCCGGGGACAGCTCCTGCTCAATGCACTCTTCCCACTGGGACATTTCTTGGTATGTGCTGATGTCTTCTTGGGACAACTCTTGGTCTCCCT
>NW_020898194.1:0-542 GCF_003984885.1 Neopelma chrysocephalum
CTAAAATTGCATACGGTCGAGGATTTCTTCCAGACCGAAGGCGCCAGCACCGGGAGCCCCGGCTGCGCGCGTAGAGCCGATTGCGGGGCACAAATAGCAGGTGAGAGCTGGAGGGTCAGGCCCCTCCCTCTGGGAAAAAAGGGCCGTCTTACGCTGGCCGGCACGCCTGCTAGTCGGGGGCTAAAATTGCATACGGTCGAAGATTCCTTCCAGACCGAAGGCGCCAGGTCCGGGAGCCCCGGCTGCGCGCGTAGAGCCGATCGCGGCACACAAATAGCAGGCCAGAGCCGGAGGGTCAGGCCCCTGTTTCTGGGCAAAAAGGTCCGTCGTTCGTGTGCCGGTGCGTCTGCCGACTGGGGGCTAATATTGCATACTGTCGAGGATTCCTTCCAGACCGAAGGCGCCGGGACCGAGAGCCCCAGCTGCGCGCGTAGAGCCGATCGCAATGCACAAGGGGCAGGCAAGAGCCGGAGGGTCAGTCCCCTCCTTCTGGGCAAAAAGGGCCGTCGTTCAGGGGCCGATGCGCCGGTCGGCCGGGGGCT
>NW_020898195.1:0-471 GCF_003984885.1 Neopelma chrysocephalum
CTGGCGCCTGCGGTCTGGAAGGAATCCTCGACCGTATGCAATTTTAGAACCCCGCCGGCCTGCGCACCGGCCCACGAACGACGGCCCTTTTTGCCCAGCAGGAGGGGCCTGACCCTCCAGCTCTCGCCTGCTATTTGTGCGTCGTGATCGGCTCTACGCGCGCAGCGGGGGCTCCCGGTCCTGGCGCCTTCGGTCTGGAAGGAATCCTCGACCGTATGCAATTTTAGCCTCCGGTCGGCCGGCGCACCGGCCCATGAACGACGGTCCTTTTTGCCCAGAAGGAGGGGCCTGACCCTCCGGCTCTCGCCTGCTATTTGTGCGCCGCGATCGTCTCTACGCCTGCAGCCGGGGCTCCCGGTCCTGTCGCCTTCGGTCTGAAAGGAATCCTCGACCGTATGCAATTTTAGACCCCGGCCAGTCGGCACACCGGCACACGAACGACGGCCCTTTTTGCCCAGAAGGAGGGGCCTG
>NW_020898196.1:0-1278 GCF_003984885.1 Neopelma chrysocephalum
ATCCTGGGATTCTGTGATCTCTCCTCCCACAACATCTCCAGCAGAGAACGCTGGAGGGAAAGGCTTGAAGTTCAAACGTCTTTTTTTTCTTGTCCCTGGGTGTGACCATTTTTACACACTCAGAGCAACAGGCTGGGGTCTGTTACAGTTTATGGGATCCCACATGTGCTTCCAGCATCGATTCCCAACCAAACACAAACCCACCCCCAGGCTCCTGGTACAAACCCACTGGGGGAAAAAATGAGGAGCTGAAACCCAGACTGAGGATGGACAAACCCCCACGTGTGATGGAGCAGGTGGATCTGCAGAGAGAAGGAAGGTTCCCAGCTGCAAGGGCCTCACCTCTGTGCTGGGGGAGGAATTTCTGGAGAAAAGGGATTTTGCAGTATTAATAAATGAGAGTAAATGAATATAAATCTTGTACATGCTTTGGGTTCCATTCACAGAGTCTGTCAGGAGTAAAATCACTAAAAAACCCTGGGAAAAAAAGTGTCAAGATCTGTTGTGATCCTGACTTTGTCACAATTCCTGCAGTCGAGGCTGGGGACACACACAGGGCTGGTGATGCTGTTCCTGCTCCAGTGTCACATCAATTCCTTGCACTTCACACAGCCTTCATCAGCTCAGCTCCTCGTGTGGAAACAGCTTTTCCATTTCGTTCCATCAGACTAATTTAATGGGGTTTTGAGGCCTTTTCTTCCTCCCAAGATGAAACCTCATCTTTTCCCTCTTTACTTGTCAGGGGTAGGTAACACAATAGTAGGGACTGTGGCAAAAGCAATGAATTGTGGGAATTTGGGAAGAAACGTGGGAGATTTTAGTTGGAATGCTGTTTAAATTTATTAATTTTTAAAAATTATTTCCTAGGAAGTTCATACAGAACTGTATTGTTTAGTGTAATCTAAACCTACTCTCTCTCAGTTTGAGGCCATTTGCCCTTGTCCTGTCACTCCAAATCCCTCTGCACCTTCCCTGGAGGTTCCCTTCAGGCTCTGCAGTTAATGGATATCGGAGCCCTGAGGGATTTGGCCTCTGGCACTTGGGGGGGTGATGCTTCTGCATTTCTCCGGTGCTGGAAACAGAGGAACAGAGAAACCTCCGAGCTGAGCCCTGAGATCACAGCCAGAGCCACGGGGGGGGATGTCCCGTGTCCTATTTCCATATGACAGTGCAATAAACCTGATATCTCCTGATGATCATGGAATTACGGAGTCACTGGGGCTGGAAAAGCCCCTCCCAGCCCCTGGATCCCCCCTGTGCCCCATCCCCACCTTGTCC
>NW_020898197.1:0-596 GCF_003984885.1 Neopelma chrysocephalum
CCTGGGGGTGTCCTGGGTGGGGGACACAGGTCCTGGGGTGTCCTGGGTGGGGGACACGGCCCTGGGGGTGTCCTGTGACATTCCCATTCCCATTGCCATTCCCAGTGCCTGTTCCTGGAGGAGCACATCCGGGAGGCGGGCGAGCAGGGGGACACGGCCCTGGGGGTGTCCTGGGTGGGGGACACAGGTCCTGGGGTGTCCTGGGGATGTGTCCTGGGATTGGGGAACAACTGGAGCATCCTGGGATGGGGGACAATCCTCCAGGTGTGTCCTGGGATTGGGGAACAACTGTCCAGGAGCATCCTGGGATTGGGGAACAACCCTCCAGGAGCATCCTGGGATTGGGGAACAACCCTCCAGGAGCATCCTGGGATTGGGGAACAACCCTCCAGGAGTGTCCTGGGGTGTCCTGTGGTGTCCCAGGATTGGGGAACAACTGTCCAGGTGTGTTCTGGGATGGGGGACACAGGTCCTGGGGTGTTCTGGAGTGGGGGACACCCCTCCAGGTGACCCGTCTGACATTCCCATTCCCGTTCCCATTCCCAGTGCCTGTTCCTGGAGGAGCACATCCAGGAGGTGGGCGAGCAGGGGGACAC
>NW_020898198.1:0-367 GCF_003984885.1 Neopelma chrysocephalum
GAGAGTAATCAGGCCTTGGAATGGGCTGGGCAGGGAGGGGGTGGAGTCAGCGTCCCTGGAGGTGTTGAAGGTGAGAGTGGATGTGGCCTCAGTGCCATGGTCTGGGAAGCACGACGGGGTTGGATCCAGGGTTGGACTTGATGATCTCGGAGGTCTTTTCCAACGGGGCTGATTCTGTGATTCTCTGATTCCCATTCCTATGGCAGCACATGCTTGAGGCTCTATCCCCAGGGTGATAGAGATGTGTGTCCATATATATCTGCAGGGTTAGTCTGTAAATGTGTGGTGTTAGAAAAACAGGCTAAGTTCTGGGATAGTTCTAGAAGGAGAAAGAAGCCCAGAGGCCAGTGCAAGCAGGCAGCCCTCA
>NW_020898199.1:0-782 GCF_003984885.1 Neopelma chrysocephalum
CCCTTCCCCGCTGCGGGGGCAGCGGGAGGGGTTGGAGCTGCAGGAATTGCAGGAATGGTGGTTCCCGGACCGGCTCCTGCAGGCGCTGCGGGAGCTGGGCCGGCGGGAGTCGTGGGGGGGCTCCCTGGCGCGGGCATGGCTGCGTCGGGGGGAATCGGACAAGTTGGAGCCTCCGGGGGAGTTGGCTCGGGGGTGGCGGGAGCTGCCCCGAGCACGGTTAGTACAGGATCTGCAGTCATAGCAACGGGAACAGGAGCAGGCACAGTGGGAGTGACAGGGCTGGGGCCAGCCCCGGCTGCGGCAGCAGCAGGGGGAGGAGCCCTAGCAGCGATAGCGGGAACAACAACAACCCCTGGAATTCCAGGAGGGGCAGGGGCGGTGCTGACAGGCGGGGCCTCTGTCCCTACTGACCTGGGGGGTGGGGCTGGAGCCGCCCCCTTTCCCACGCCTCCCCCTGCCGAGGGGGGGCAACCCACCTTTACGGGAGGGGGAGAGAAAGAGGAACCGAAGGAGTTTACAATCTCTGGCTCTCATGAAGAGAGAACAGAGACGCAGAGACAGGGCAAACTAGTTTCGGCTGCTGAGAGAAGGCAGAAGCGAGGTTTACCTCCGTTTGATAAGAACGCAGAAGCAGAGGGCGAATTAAGTGACAGCTTGGAGGAGGAGGAAGCAGACCCGCCTGCAGTAAGACCAAAAACAAAAGGAAAGAGGGCCCGTGAAGCGTTAGCTGCTCCTGACCCGATAGCAGGTAGAACAAGAGCAAAAGATAATCTACCGCTGGA
>NW_020898200.1:0-794 GCF_003984885.1 Neopelma chrysocephalum
ACAGGGACACGGCAGCATGGGGATGCAGGGACACAACACAGGGACACTGGGACATGGGAATACAGGGACACAGGGACATGGGAATACAGGGACACAGGGACACTGGGACATGGGAATGTAGAGACATGGGGACACAGGGACACAGGGACATGGGAATGCAGGGACACTGAGGCACAGAGGTACAGGAATGCAGGAACACTGGGACACAGGGGCACAAGGACATGGGAATACAGGAACACCGGGACACAGGGACACAAGGACACTGGGACATGGGAATGCAGGAGCACTGGGACACGGGGACACTGCAGTCCTCCCCGTCCCTGCTCAGCTCTGCCAGGAACTGCTGACCCGCGTCCCAGGGGCTTCGCTGTGCTGCCTCGGCACATTCCAGAGGCTCCGCACGGCACCTGCCGGGAATGTCATGGCAGGGAGGCCACAGGGAGGCTGGGATGCTTCCCAGGAACGCTGTGGCAGGGAGAACATGATGCTTCCCAGGAATGTTGCGGTGGGGGAGGCTGCGTGGAATTTGGGATGCTGTGCGGGAATGTTTCGGCAGGGAGGCCGTGTGGAATGTGGGATGCTGCCTGGGAATGTCGTGGCGGGGAGGTCACATGGAATGTGGGATGCTGCCTGGGAATGTCGTGGCAGGGAGGTCACATGGAACATGGGATGCTGCCTGGGAATGTCAGGGCAGGGAGGTCACATGGAATGTGGGATGCTGCCTGGGAATGCCGTGGCGGGGAGGCCACATGGAATGTGGGATGCTGCCTGGGAATGTCAGGGCAGGGATGCCA
>NW_020898201.1:0-323 GCF_003984885.1 Neopelma chrysocephalum
GGAGTCGGATGCAACACCAGACAACATCCTGGTCTTACTAACCGCTCCCACAGAAAGCTTGTACTCTCTGGACAGATTCCAGGCCTCACGGTGAGTAAACCGTCCTGCCCCCGTTGACTCCTGACTGCAGTCAGTCCTCTCCACCTCATGGAGTGATAGTGCAGGTATCTCTTGCCTCCAGGCTAGAAAAGAAACCATTTCTGCACTTAACTAGAAGGTTACCAGTTCATCACAAGAAAATTGCAGGCATGATGCGAGCCAGCGCTTAGAGGGAGCTCCACAAACATCAATTCTTCCTTTGCAGTTTTGTTAACTAGTTTCTC
>NW_020898202.1:0-316 GCF_003984885.1 Neopelma chrysocephalum
CCTTGGGCACAATAAAACCAGTCCCAGCCTGTGCTGGGGGTGCTGATGGGGCACCAGGGCTGGGCAGGAGGGCGATGAGCATCCTGAACACCTCCCTGCAGCGATGCCCGGAGGCACTGGCACCACAGGACCCCGGTGGTGTGTGGGGACATGCAGTGCCCCCCCAGCAGCTCCTGCTCCCCCCTCTGGCTCCTAATCTGTCTGAATTCTCTACCTAGGAGCCGCTGGCCCTGGCAGTCCCCGGGAGCCGGGCTTTCTCCCTCCCACAGATTGTTCTCACCGAGTGGGTGTCGGAGCCGCCGTCCCCCGAAGCCGA
>NW_020898203.1:0-398 GCF_003984885.1 Neopelma chrysocephalum
TCTTCTGTCTCTCTTCTACTTACTACTAGAGATCTTTGATTTTTTATATATTTTTATTTTTAATGAAGATTCCTGATGTGTTGCTTTTTGTTTTGTTTTTTTTTTAAATAAAACCTGATTTAGAAGTCCTGTTTTATTTCTCACAAAACTATAAAGCCAAAGCAGTGGATCGAATGGGCCACTTGGGACTTGGGAAAACCACAAATCCTGGTTTCATGATGGATTCTGGGAATGGTTAATTGGACTAGGTCACATCACATGCTTGTTCAGTTTAACATTCAGCTCATCCGTTGCCTGCTAGTTCAAGGAACCCTGGAATCAGACAGGTTGGAAAAGCCCTCGAAGATCAGCGAGTCCAACAGTTCCCCCAGCACTGCCAAGGCCACCACTAAACCATG
>NW_020898204.1:0-521 GCF_003984885.1 Neopelma chrysocephalum
TGGCCTGGGAGGCCTGGGCTGCTCTGGCCTGGGAGGCCTGGGCTGCTATGGCATCTGCTGAGGCCCCAAACAACTGCCCCAACACCCACCACCCAGTACCTGGAAGTCACCACATGGAACAGGGATTCATCTCCACACCAAGGCTGTGCAATGGGCTCAGCACTTCCAGCTCCTGCTCTCAGGGCTCCAAGCAAGGAAGCAGCCAAGGGGCCAGCCTGTGCTGCCTGCAAACATGGCCACGAGCTTGTGGCTCTGGCAAAATCTGCTACAACAAAACGACCTCAGCTGATGGTCGCCCTACTGAAACTCACACCAGATCCTTTCCACTGTTTTCCTGCCTTTTCTCTCTTTTGTCTCAATAAAGTTCTCTTGCAGCAAAACATGACATGCCTCCTCATCCTTTCTTTGTCCAAGTCTCCTAGAACTTCATTTGCAACAGAGCTCTGGTGACAGATGCCATCAGTTGGGTGGAAGAGGGACCAGCTCTCTCCTAGGAAATATTTCACAGGGATCAACAGAGA
>NW_020898205.1:0-320 GCF_003984885.1 Neopelma chrysocephalum
ATGGTGGGAAGGGCAACCTCCGCTGTGATCAAGAAGAAAAGCAAAAACCCCTGTGCAGCTCATCCTGAGTAGGAGATGCCTCTGGTGTTGCAAAGGGAATTGACCACGGCTTTGGGGACAGTGGTGCAGATGCAGCCCAGGTGTGTGAGGGAGAGGTGGAGCTGGAAGAAGTCCCTGGGGCTGTGCAGGTGGTGGTGGCAGGCTACGGCGCTGAGGATGAGGCCGTTGCCCAGGAGGGCAGCCGGGGAGATGCCCAGGAAGAAGCAGCCCTCACATGCCAGGAGGAGGAACTGGGGAGTGGAGCTGCTGTTGGACATGAG
>NW_020898206.1:0-303 GCF_003984885.1 Neopelma chrysocephalum
CCCCCCAGTTCCTCCTCCTGGCATGCGAGGGTTGCAGCTCCTGCTCTTCTGCTTCTTCCTGGGCATCTCCCCGGCTGCCCTCCTGGGCAACGGCCTCATCCTCAGCGCCGTAGCCTGCGACCACCACCTGCACAGCCCCAGGGACTTCTTCCTGCTCCACCTCTCCCTCACACACCTGGGCTGCATCTGCACCACTGTCCCCAAAGCCATGGTCAATTCCCTCTGCAACACCAGAGGCATCTCCTACTCAGGATGGGCTGCACAGGGGTTTTTTGCTTTTCTTCTTGATCACAGCGGAGGTTG
>NW_020898207.1:0-450 GCF_003984885.1 Neopelma chrysocephalum
TCAAAGCCCATGAATTCCTCTGAGCATCTACCCTCATCCCAAGTATCTGCAGTCACACATATGTAGATTCTGGACTGTAGAAGGCAGGGTTAACATGACTTTAAGATGATTTCTTCTGAATTGTTTGATTTATTTTTCTACTGCCAGGTCTGACAGCTGTGTCACAGTGACACGGGGGGGCATCATGGAACCAAACGAACCGTGAGACATTTCAGAATCTCATGTGCGTTGGGTCTGTCTGAGCTGGAGTTCATTTTCTCACTGCAGCCGTCACAGTGCTTTGCATTGGGAGCTAGCAAGGGCTTAATCACACCAGTGCTTTGGCAACTGCTGAGCAGGGCTGGCACAGCATCCACAGGGTCAGCTTCCTCCCGTGAATGGGGGCAAGATCATGAGAAGGGAGACAGACAGACCAGTTGAGCCAGATTGACCAAAGGGATATTGCAGAAT
>NW_020898208.1:0-474 GCF_003984885.1 Neopelma chrysocephalum
GAGGGATGGGGACAGCAGGGACAGGGAGGGGGACAAGGAGGGGACAGAGATGGGGATGGGGACAGCAAGGACAGGGAGGGGGACAAGGAGGGGACAGAGATGGGGACAGCAGGGACAGGAATGGAGACGGGGCTGGGGACAGTGTCCCACTGCTGTCCCTGTCCCTGTCGCAGGGTGTGTGGCAGGGACACTGTCGGGGCTGTCCCTGTCCCTGTCCCCGTCCCTGTCCCTGTTCCTGTCCCCGTCCCCGTCCCTGTCGCAGGGTACGTGGCCGGCTCTCTCACGGCTCTGGCGCTGGTGCCGCTGTTGTCGCTGGCCCTGGTGCAGTGTCGGGGGTGGCCCGGATGTCCCCGATGTCCCTGACCGTGTCTCCATCCCTGTCCCTGTCCCTGACCGTGTCCCTGTCCCTGACCGTGTCCCTGTCCCCGTCCCTGTCCCTGTCCCTGACCGTGTCCCTGTCTCAGGGTACGTGGC
>NW_020898209.1:0-607 GCF_003984885.1 Neopelma chrysocephalum
AGCGCCCTGCCCGTGGTGGCAGCAGCTCTGCGGGCCCAGAGCTCTGGTTCAGCGGGGTGTCGGCCACAGCCCCGTGGCCTGGGCAGCTGTGGGGGCCCGGGCTGGCCGCCAGCCCTGCCCGTGCCACTGCCCCTGGCCAGCAGCACCCGGCGGACGTGCCCCAGCAGGGCCCCCTTGCCCTCCTTGTCCCCAGCCAGGCCAGCCTGGCCCCCTTGGGGGTGTGTCCACCCTCTGCTGAGGCCTCCAGGGCTTCTGCCACAGGGCTGGGAGATGCCTCGGGAAAGCACCAGAGCAGCCGGCTGGCAGGGAAGGAGGTGGCTGCCTGGGGGCTGCCTATGGCCTCTGCCCCCCAAGTCCTGGGGCCTTTTCCCTCCACCCTGCCCCTCGGGGCCTGTGCCCAGTTTGTCCCCTCGCAGCCTTCTGCCACCCACCCCCTCCCAGATTCCCCTCAAGGCTTCCCGCTCCCTTGTCCCATCAGGGCCTCTGCAGCACCTCACCCCTTCCTGGCCTCCCAGCGCCCCCTCCCCTGCGGCTCTCCCCCAGCCCCGCCAACCTGCCCGGCAGCGGCGCAGCCCTGAAGGAGCTCCAGAGGAGCCGCTCCAGAGGC
>NW_020898210.1:0-398 GCF_003984885.1 Neopelma chrysocephalum
TGGGAGGAGTGTTCGTCCGTATGCAATTTTGGGAGTCGGGCTGGCAGCTGGGAGGCAGTGTTGAAAACAGGAAACAACAGCCCATATCCCCAGGAAAGGTAGCCTAGACGGTTTTGCTTTGTGCTTCTGCTGCTGGGTCAGCCTGGGCACTCCATGAGCAGCAAGAGCTTTCTCTGCTGGCACCTCTGTTGTGGGAGGAATCTTTGTCTGTATGCAATTTTGGCAGTAGGCCTTGAAGTTGGAGGCCGGGCTAAACAGGAAACAATAGCCCTAATTTCCAAGATAGAATGGCTGGAAGGTTTTGCTTTGTTGTGCAGTTGGTTTTTCTGCCGGGAGATTCCATTAGTAGCAAGAGCTTACTCTAATGGCACCTTTGTTCTGGGAGGAATCTTTTTCCA
>NW_020898211.1:0-310 GCF_003984885.1 Neopelma chrysocephalum
TGGGAGGAGTGTTCGTCCGTATGCAATTTTGGGAGTCGGGCTGGCAGATGGGAGGCAGTGTTGAAAACAGGAAACAACAGCCCATATCCCCAGGAAAGAAAGCCTAGACGGTTTTGCTTTGTGCTTCTGCTGCTGGGTCAGCCTGGGCACACCATGAGCAGCAAGAGCTTTCTCTGCTGGCACCTCTGTTGTGGGAGGAATCTTTGTCTGTATGCAATTTTGGCAGTAGGCCTTGAAGTTGGAGGCCGGGCTAAACAGGAAACAATAGCCCTAATTTCCAAGATAGAATGGCTGGAAGGTTTTGCTTTGT
>NW_020898212.1:0-501 GCF_003984885.1 Neopelma chrysocephalum
CCATGGGTTTTTTCCCAGGAGGAAAAAGGAACACACAGGGAAAAAACACTCGTTTGAAGCGTGTCCGAATCAAGTGTGTGGTGGACACGCTGGATCCCCTGGAGCATTCCCGACCTGGAATGCTCGACTGTGACTGGGCACATGGAGGGAAAAATCCAAAGGTGTTTTGCACCGTGCCTCTGCTCTCCATGGGTTTTTTCCCAGGAGGAAAAAGGAACATGCAGGGAAAAAACCCTTGTTTGGAGCGTGTCCGAATTGAGTGTGTGGTGGATGCACCAACCCCCCAGAGCATTCCCGACGTGGAATACTCGGCTCTGACTGGGCACATGGAGGGAAAAATCCAAAGATGTTTTACACTGTGTGTCTCCACTTCCATGGGTTTTTTCCCAGGAGGAAAAAGGAACACACGGGGAAAAAAAAAACCCTCGTTTGAAGCGTGTCCGAATCGAGCGTGTGGTGGATGCACCGGATCCCCCGGAGCATTCCCGACCTGGAATGCTC
>NW_020898213.1:0-424 GCF_003984885.1 Neopelma chrysocephalum
ATTAAGGCCCGGGGGGTAATTAGAGTGATGGGAGGGTAATTGGGGGGCTTGGGTAATAATTAAGGACCAGGGGGGTAATTAGAGGGATTGGGGGGGTAATTGGGGGCCGGAGCGTAATTGGGGGATTAATTAGAGGGAATTAGGGGGTAATTAGGGGCTGGGGTGTAATTAGATTTGGGGGGTAATTAGGGGCCGGGAGGTAATTGGGGGGGGATATTTGGGGTAATTAGGGGGGTAATTAGAGGGATATTGGAGGGGTTGGGGGTAAGTGACACCCCGCACCCCCCCAGGCCATGGAGGCTCCGCAGAGTCGCCGCGTTGGGATCCTGGGCTACGGCCAGTTGGGTACTGGGAGTGCTGGGAGGGACTGGGGGGGTTATTGGGGCCACTGAGGGTGCACTGGGAGGGACTCGGGGGCACTGGG
>NW_020898214.1:0-453 GCF_003984885.1 Neopelma chrysocephalum
TGGGGTGGTGGGATCGTCCCCATCCTGGCTGGGATTGTGAGGGTGGAGAGGGACACCTGAGGGACCCCCAAGGGACCCCCTGTCCCAGTTTGCCCACCCTGGGATGGTGGGACCACCCCCATCCTGGCTGGGGACGTGAGGGTGAAGAGGGACCCCCAAAGGACCCCTGAGGGACCCCCTGCTTGGCCCAAGGTGATGTTTTTTTGGAGGTCCTACCCTAACCTGTGCCCCCCTGCTCACCCCAGGGTGGTATTTTTGGAGGTCCTGCCCAAATCTGTGCCCCTGAGGGACCCCCTGCCCACCCCGGGGGGGGTGTTTTTGGAGGTCCTACCCTAATTTATGCCCCCCTGCCCACTCCGGGGGGGTGTTTTTGTAGGTCCTACCCTAACCTGTGCCCCCCTGCCCACCCCGGGGGGGTGTTTTTGGAGGTCCTACCCTAACCTGTGCCCCCCC
>NW_020898215.1:0-1116 GCF_003984885.1 Neopelma chrysocephalum
GGTGGTCCTGGAGGATCAGGAGGGTCTTGGGAGGGGTTGGGGGGGGTCTCAGGGGGGTCTTGGAGGGGCCTGGGGGGTCCCGGAGGGATCTGGGGGGATTGGGTGGGTCTGGGGGCTGTGGGGGAGGCCCTGGGGAGACTCAGGGGGGTCTCCTGGTGGTCCTGGAGGATCGGGAGGGTCTTGGGAGGGGTTTGGGGGGGGCTCAGGGGGGGCCTGGGGGGGGCGGGGGGGGGTGGGGGGGGTGGGGGAGGCCCTGGCGGGGCCCGGGGGAGACTCAGGGGGGGTCTCTTGGTGGTCCTGGAGAATCAGGAGGGTCTTGGGAAGAGTTTGGGGGCATCTCAGGGCGGTCTTGGGGAGGCTCAGGAGGTCCTGGAGGGGTTGGGGGGCTCCTGGAGGAGTTTTGGGGGTTCTGGAAGGTCTGGGGGTGTCCAGGGGAGGCTCAAGGTGTTCTGGGTGGGGGGGTCTCAGGGGAGTCTTGGAGGGGTTTTGGGGGGTCCTGGAAGGTCTGAGGGCATCCAGGGGAGGCTCAGGGTCTCAGGGGGGGTCCTGGAAGGGTTTTGGGGGTCCTGGAGGAGTTTTGGGGGACCTGGAAGGTCTGGGGGCATCCAGGGGAGGCTCAGGGTATTCTGGGGGGAGGTCTCAGGGGAGTCCTGGAGTGGTTTTGGTGGTTTCAGGGCTCCTGGAAAGTCTGTGGGCACCCATGGGAGTCTCAGCATGTTCTGGGGGGGGTCCCCAAGCCCCCCCATGACCCCCCCTTGCCCTGACCCCCCCCAGTGCATCGTGAGGTCGTACCTGCAGTGGCTCCAGGACAGCGACTACAGCCCCGAGTGCCCCCTCTGTGCCACCCCCCTGGGCACCCGAGAGACCGTGCGCCTCGTCTGCTACGGTGGGGGGCACTGGGGGGTCTGGGGGGGCTTGGGGAGGGCGGGGGGGCCTCAAACTGGGGCTTATGGGGGCCCTGGGGGTGTTAAAACCGATTTTGGGGGAGCTTTGGGGCCCTTAAAACCGATTTTGTGGGGGCTTGGGGGGCTTGAAACTGACTTGGGGGGGCTGGGGAGGCTTGAAACTGACTTTTGGGGGCCTGGGGGACCTTAAAACCGACTTGGGGGGGGGGGG
>NW_020898216.1:0-452 GCF_003984885.1 Neopelma chrysocephalum
TCCAGCTCCTTTCCCAGACTCCCTCTCCCCTCTCCCGTCATTCCCACACTTCCCAACCTTTTTCCAGGTACTCCTCCTGTCCCCTCCTGTCCCCTGGGTCCCCTCCTGTCCCCTTCTGTCCCTCCTGTCCCCCCATATCCCCTCCTGTCCCCCCATTTCCCCATTTATCCCCTCGTTCTCCCCATTCCGGGTTCTCCCTGTGCATCCAGCCCCTCTCCCTGCTCCAGGAATTCCCACACTTCCCAACCTTTTTCCAGGTACTCCTCCAGGCCTCTCCTGTCCCCTGGGTCCCCTCCTGTCCCCTCCTGTCCCCCGTGTCACCTCCTGTCCCCCATATCCCTGTTTATCCCTCTGTATCCCCGTTTATCCCCCCATTCCGGATCCAGCTCCTTTCCCAGACTCCCGGGATCCCCTCTCCCCTCTCCAGCCATTCCCATGTTCCCAACCTTTTT
>NW_020898217.1:0-410 GCF_003984885.1 Neopelma chrysocephalum
GGGGAGAGGGAGTCTGGGAAAGGAGCTGGATCCGGAACGGGGAGAACGGGGGGATAAACGGGGATATGGGGGGACAGGAGGTGACACGAGGGACAGGAGGTGACAGGAGGGGACCCAGGGGATAGGAGGGGACCCAGGGGATAGGAGGGGACAAGAGGAGTACCTGGAAAAAGGTTGGGAAGTGTGGGAATGGCGGGAGAGGGGATCGGGAGTCTGGGAAAGGAGCTGAATCCGGAACGGGGAGAATGGGAGGATAAATGGGGATACGGGGGGACAGGAGGGGATATGGGGGGACAGGAGGGGACCCAGGGGACAGGAGGGGACAGAGGGGACAGGAGATGAGAGGAGGGGACCCAAGGGACAGGAGGAGTACCTGGAAAAAGGTTGGGAAGCGTGGGAATGACGGGAGA
>NW_020898218.1:0-897 GCF_003984885.1 Neopelma chrysocephalum
GTGACAGGACAAGGGGTTCAAAGTGACAGAGAGGAGGGTTAGATTTGATGTTAGGAAAATATTGTTTCCTGTGAGGGTGGTGAGGCCCTGGCAGGGGCTGTGCAGAGAGGCTGTGGATGCCCCATCCCTGGGAACATTCAAGGACCACTTGGACAGGGCCCTGAGCAACCTGGTAAGGTTGGAAAAAGATGATTTGTAGGGTCCCTCTCAAACCAAACCATTCAAGGATTCCATCATTCCATGATCCCCATCCCCAACTGCACAGTGCCACCACAACTCCTGTGACATCACAGCTGCCAGAGCTGTGCCCATGTTCCATGTGGAACTGCCAGGGCCCGGTGACGAGCACAACGCAGCCATTCCCCTGCTGCCAGCGAACCGTCAGCAGCTCCCAACGCACCCTCTGCCCTGACCACCTTTTTTTCCAAGAGTACCCTTCACCCTGCTCCCTCTGGACTGTCCCCACCTGCTCCCTTGAACATCCATCAGTCCTGACTCTGCTGCAGTCTGGGTCTTGTGATCCATCCCTGCAGGATGGGCAACCTTGTCCCAGTGAAGGTACAGTGCCAATCCATGGAGGTGGGCACTTCATGACTGCCCAGGTGGGCTGGAGCTCTGTGGGGTTGGAGTGGGACAGGGCCCCCTCTCTGAGGTTGTGCTCCCTGCTGCAGGCTGAGAGAGACACCGAAGAGCCAATGGAAGTGGACCTGGCGAGAGATATGAAAGATGATGTAGAGGAGATGGAGGTGGACATGAAAGAGGATGTAGAAGAAGAGATGGAAGTAGAGGAGGAAGGCGAGAAGGAAGAGGACATGATCCTGGGATAAGGACACCCCACCCCATCAGCAGGACAGGCCCGTCCTGGCCATGCCCTGCCCCGGGGACAGCGGGTCACCT
>NW_020898219.1:0-850 GCF_003984885.1 Neopelma chrysocephalum
GTTTTCAGCCGTGCTCCCCCAAATTGAACCTGGACAGGAGCCCATGTGCTCATTTCCTTACGAGCCAGAGTGTTGGTATTGATTTATTTTGCTTTCAGAGCTCTTCAATTGCTTTTCTTCATCAAAAGAAACCTACATTTTTTTTTCTTTACAACAAACTGTTTTCAGTGCAGATTAAACATTGAGATCGTCTCTGGGAAAGGCACAGGGAAGACTTGTGAGGATTATGGATGTCTGTGGGAGTCTGGAAATGGCCACCTGTGGAAAGAGTCATCAGAGCATGTGGAGGGGTCGAGTGGTCAAGGCAGGGTGGAATCCCTGGAGGTCAAGGTGTGGAGGAACCAGAGCTTCTCCCATGGTGCCCTCCATGCCAGACCCACCTGGGAGCCAAGGGCAGCTGGAGGAGCTCAGATGGAAGGTCTCCTCCAGCCCTGGGCAGCAGCACTGTCTCCTCTCTTGCCAGAGCAGCTGCAGGAGATTTTCTGGTTCGTGACCCACTTGGCAAGTCCGAGCCTCTCCAGGATGCTCCGGGGGGCAGGAGGAGCTGCCGTGCCCGGCCATGGCAGCAGGAGTGTCTGGGAGTGCCCTGTCACCTCCCCCTGCCTCACAGAGCTCATCCCTCAGGCATCCCGAGGGTATTTAGGGGAAGGTTTTACTGCCACATTCCTCCTCACGGGGGAAGGCAGTCGAGGAACATCTGGGGTATCACAGAGTTGTGGAGGACACGGGCCCTCCCTGGGGCACCGACACCAGCTCGGGGTGTCCCGGCCTTGTCCCGCTGCCAAACAACCAGGGCAGGGAAAAACATCCCTCCCTGGAGCAGGAGGGTCCTGCTGCTCCAGCTGGGATG
>NW_020898220.1:0-378 GCF_003984885.1 Neopelma chrysocephalum
CGCCCATTGGTCGGGAGGCCAGCTGGGGGCGGGGCCACGCCCCTCCCCGGAAGGAGCTGGGCAGCCGGGCCTGAAACCTGCCGGGGCTGGCCTGGGGCCTTGGCACCCACTCGGGACAGGCTGGGGGGGTCCATGAGCAGCCTGGCACGGACTGGGGAAGTCCAAGCCCCATTTGCAGCAGGCTGTGGGGGCGGGGGAGCCAAAACCTGCCTGTTCCAGATTGCTGGGCTTGTGGAGCACTCGGGACAGCCGCTGGGGTCGGGACCCACCCATGGCAGACTGTGGGGCTGGTGCCCCGTGGTGCCAGGCTGGGCTCCAAGCCCCGTAGGCCGTGGGGCTGGAGCCCACTGGCGATGGGCTGTGGGGCCAAAGCCTGCC
>NW_020898221.1:0-300 GCF_003984885.1 Neopelma chrysocephalum
AATGGCACAGAGATCTCTGACACGGCACCGATGGATGGCACAGCCACCTGTGACACGGCGCTGGTCGACATCGAGACAAGCTCTGACACAGCACCAACTGATGTTGGGGCCAAGGCTGACGACACAACTGAGGGCATCGCAGACACTGACTGCACATCCACGCACAGTGTCACTGATGCTCCCAGTGTGGACGTTTTGGACCAGAAAACTGTCTCCAAACCAAATGAAGTAAGCAGCCTGTGGCCAGGGCTCAAGCCCCCCAGGGGTCTTGTGGTCCCTCAAGCTGGCTCTGCTGTGCCC
>NW_020898222.1:0-436 GCF_003984885.1 Neopelma chrysocephalum
ACCCCCCGCCCCCAGATGTGGGTGCAGGACCGGCTGCCCTTGGCCACGCTGAAGGACCACGGCACCAACCTCCAGAGCGTCCAGCAGTTCATCAAGAAGAACCAGGTGGGCACCCACACCGGCCGGGCAGGACGGGGTCCTCCCCACCCACCCACCCCGAGCCCCCCTCACCCACCTCCACTCCCCCACCCCACCCCTGCAGAACCTGCGCCGGGAGATCCAGGTGCACCGGCCCCGCGTGGACGAGGTGCTGGAACGCGCCGCCGCCGTGGCCTCCATCAAGAGCCCCGAGGCCGAGGGCGTCCGCGTCCTCCTGGAGAGGTTGGGGACCATGTGGGCGGAGCTCCAGGAGCAGACGGAGAGGAGGCAGCAGACCCTGGATGCCACCTACCAGCTGGAGCAGTACTACTTCGACGTGGCCGAGGTGGAGTCGTGG
>NW_020898223.1:0-1057 GCF_003984885.1 Neopelma chrysocephalum
CCCATTCCTTGTTCCCTGTTCCCATTCCCTGTTCCCATCATTGCCCCATTCCAGATGTGGGGCAGGATCGGGAGGGGCTGGAGGGCACTGGAGGGGGCACTGGGGGGCACTGGGGCCCATCCTGCCCCACTAGTGAGGGGTAGGGGGTATGGAGGGGATTATGGGGCAGGGAGGGCTGTGGGGCAGCATTGTGGGGTGTGGGGCAGGACTATGGCTTTATGGGGTGTGGGGCAGGGCAGTGGGGCAGAGCTATGGGTTTATGGGGTGTGGGTTCTATGGGGCAGGGCCATGGGTTTATGGGGTGTGGGGCAGAGCCATGTCTGTCTGGGCCGTGGGTCCCGGGGCAGTGCTATGGGGTGACATTATGGGGCAGGGCCGTGGGTTTATGGAGTGTGGGTTCTATGGGGCAGGGCCGTGTCTCTCCCAGTCGTGGGTCCCGGGGCAGCGCTGGCTGTGGGGCAGGGCAGTGGGGCAGGGTTATAGGGCAGGGCCGTGGGTCCTGGGGCAGCATTATGGGGTGTGGGGCAGGGCAGTGGGGCAGGGCTATGGCTTTATGGGGTGTGGGGCAGGGCAGTGGGGTATGGCCATGGGTTTCTGGGCTGTGGGTTCTGAGGCAGCGCTGGCTGTGGGGAAGGGTTATGGGGTGTGGGTTCTATGGGGCAGGGCCGTGTCTCTCCAGGCCGTGGGTCCCGGGGCAGCATTATGGGGTGTGGGTTCTGTGGGGCAGGGCCATGGGTTTATGGGCTGTGGGTCCCGGGGCAGCGCTGGCTGTGGGGCAGCACTACGGGGTGTGGGTTCTATGGGGCAGGGTTATGGGGTGTGGGGCAGGGTTATGGGTTTATGGGGCGTGGGGTAGGGCAGTGGGGCAGGGCCGTGGATCCCGGGGCAGCGCTGGCTGTGGGGTGTGAGTTCTATGGGGTGTGGGGCAGGGCAGTGGGTCCGGGCCGTGGGTCTCAGGGCAGCGCTGGCTGTGGGGCAGCACTATGGGGTGTAGGTTCTATAGGGCAGGTTTATGGGGTGTGGGGCAGGGCCGTGGGTCCCGGGGCAGTGCTGGCTG
>NW_020898224.1:0-341 GCF_003984885.1 Neopelma chrysocephalum
AAAAACCCCCCTAACATAATGACACATTACCTCGTTGAAGGTCTCTAGCCATTTTTGCATCCTGTTCCTGTCGTGCCTAGAATTATACAGAAAAGACACAGTTAAGATGTGGTATTGACAGAGTTAAGAGTGTAGAACTTAGGTGGGAGGTTCCTGCCCCACAGTGCTCTTTCCCACAGTTTCTCTTGTCAAAGAATGGAGTTCCACAGCTCATTGCTTCCATTTCAATATTTTTTGGCCTTTAACCACTCTGGAAAATTTGTACAAACCTGATGACCAGAAGTCTTGGGCTTTACCACAGATGTCTGGGTGGTGTTCTGAGAGCCAGACTTCTGCTCAGT
>NW_020898225.1:0-311 GCF_003984885.1 Neopelma chrysocephalum
GTGCTTGAGATCAACTCTAGTGAAGGGCAACTTCAGCTTCAGCCAAGCATTTCTTTGAGCTTGGCATTTTCCAGGCAACTGCAGAACATTGGACGCAACATTTTGGGAAGCAGCAAGTTTTCCCATTCCAGTCTCAACTGGGAGGCTGGCAGAAAAAAACCCAAAAACCTACTTCTCACAGGAACTTGAAAAAACTGGCTGGAGAGCTGTCAGGAGTTAGAAATAGTCACCTTTTTCCTTAAAAACCCCCCTAACATAATGACACATTACCTCCTTGAAGGTCTCTAGGCATTTTTGCATCCTGTTCCTGT
>NW_020898226.1:0-313 GCF_003984885.1 Neopelma chrysocephalum
AAAGAGCACTGTGGGGCAGGAACCTCCCACCTAAGTTCTACACTCTTCACTCTGTCAATCCTACATCTTAACTGTGTCTTTTCTGTATAATTCTAGGCACGACAGGAACAGGATGCAAAAATGCCTAGAGACCTTCAAGGAGGTGATGTGTCATTATGTTAGGAGGGTTTTTAAGCAAAAAGGTGACTATTTCTAACTCTTGACAGCTCTCCAGCCAGTTTTTTCAAGTTCCTGTGAGAAGTAGGTTTTTGGGTTTTTTCTGCCACCCTCCCAGTTGAGACTGGAATGGGAAAACTTGCTGCTTCCCAAAATG
>NW_020898227.1:0-417 GCF_003984885.1 Neopelma chrysocephalum
GAGAGCTGTCAAGAGTTAGAAATAGTCACCTTTTTGCTTAAAAACCCCCCTAACATAATGACACATTACCTCGTTGAAGGTCTCTAGGCATTTTTGCATCCTGTTCCTGTCGTGCCTAGAATTATACAGAAAAGACACAGTTAAGATGTAGTATTGACAGAGTTAAGAGTGTAGAACTTAGGTGGGAGGTTCCTGCCCCACAGTGCTCTTTCCCACAGTTTCTCATGTCAAAGAATGGAGTTCCACAGCTCATTGCTTCCATTTCCATATTTTTTGGCCTTTGACCACTCTGGAAAATTTGTACAAACCTGATGACCAGAAGTCTTGGGCTTCACCACAGATGTCTGGGTGGTGTTCTGAGAGCCAGACCTCTGCTCAGTCCCAAACTGATGCCAAGATGTCCCAGGCCAGTTGGAT
>NW_020898228.1:0-334 GCF_003984885.1 Neopelma chrysocephalum
CTGTTTGAATAAGGAGAGGCCTCTCAGAGAAGAGAGTTGGATTCTGTGAATCCAAACTAAGAAGGCTCTTTCTTGGCTTCTGTTTTGGCAGCGGGTCTGAGGGTTGAGCTTTCCTTGAGAAGGCCAGGGTAGCCCAGAGTTCTTATGGAGGTGCCACTGGCTGCTCCTTGCACTTGGTGTGATTTCTTAGAAACAGGCCCTGTGAACAAGCTCAGATCAAAGGATGTGCTTGTTTTGGATGCTCTTCATGCCCTTGGCTTTCAGAAGTCGAGCAGTAGTCAAGGCCATGGAGGGTAACTTTGCAAAAGCCTTCCTGCCAAAGATGACTCTGTGT
>NW_020898229.1:0-327 GCF_003984885.1 Neopelma chrysocephalum
GGGGGGGGGGTCCCGGGGTAGGTTTTGGGGTCAAAAGGGGTGATTTTTGGGTCGGTTACACACCGGCAGTGCCGCATCATATTTTTTTGGGATTCAGGATGGTTTTTGGGGTAAAAGGGGTGATTTTTGGGGTCCTGGGTTGGTTTTTGGGGTGGTTTTTAGGGTCTTAATCCACCTGCAGTGGGTTCTGATGCTGCAGAACTTTTGGGGGTTTCAGGAGTGGGTTTTGGGGCAGAAAGGGCAGGTTTTGGGGGTTCAGGGGGTTTCTGGAGTAGGTTTTTTTGGGTTCAAGGTGGTTTTTGGGGTAAAAGGAGCAGTTTTTGGGGT
>NW_020898230.1:0-418 GCF_003984885.1 Neopelma chrysocephalum
TAGAAGTATAGAATTATAACTGATCATTCTCATTATAGAATACATATTTATATTCTAGCTACCTAATCAATCAATCATGGCCAGGCTTCGCGAGCGAAGATTTGGGAAGGGCTCTACCCACGTTTCTTGCAAACGCATTGGTGACTAAAAAGGTCAATACGAGAAATTCTAGATACCATACATATACTTATTAGACATAAGGCATTTCTACAATACATCATGCATGGACAATAGTATAATAATAGACTCTAAGATAGATCTAGGACTCTTTTCTCTGCTAATCAGCACTGAGGATTTCATGAGTCCCAGAACGATCTTCAGAGTTCTCCACTACCCTTTCAAAGTTGTTGAACAACAAGAGGTGGTGCTGAAAAAAAATAAAAAGAAAAGAAAAAAGCCACATTGGAGTGATGGGCCT
>NW_020898231.1:0-943 GCF_003984885.1 Neopelma chrysocephalum
TCTTTTCTCAAAGCTGTTACTTCTCTCATCTTGATCTCAAGCTTCATAAATTTCACTAAACTGACAAATTTTGAAAATGGACTCTGTTCTCTGCAGGTACACTTAGTCCTCAGTGAGTCTGTCCCCTCATTATATACTTGTAATTAGGCTGAATATGAAAAACAAAATAGCTTTGTCTCTGTAATTTTCCTCATCATCTATGACTCTCTGTGGGTTAGCATGCAGGAACCCCTTTGCTGAAACAGACTTCAGCGAATAATAATTGTGCCATGCTATATTTGCCATTAGCCTCAAGACTTTATAATTTGTGTAAAGTGAAATTGCAAAACTATGCAATAGGAAGAGTCAATGTAACGTCCTGTTGATTAACTATCTGACCTCTGATTTGTTAGCACAAAATAGCTTTCTTATACCTTAATCACAGTGGTGTAGCCACATCTCCTGAAGTAAATGGACAGAGCTGTTTCTTTGGACTTTCCAAATATCTTCAATTTCAAGCATGAGTTCTAGAAATATATTCAGGAAAATGTGGAATTATGTGGTTGTAACAGAACATATTTGATTTGTACATGTACTGCTCCTTCAAAAACCATGGAGCAAGCCCACAGAAAGTAACAGTCCTGTACTCTATATCATATATCTATGGAAACATTTGGAGAACTTGGTGCTTTCTGCCTGCTCCCTCTCCACCTAAGCATCTACCCTCTGGGGTGAGGAACCTGCAGCTCAGGACAGCATGACAGAGGCCAACAAAGAGGCCAAGTGACAGCTCCTGAGGTAAGAATCTGCAGTTCTAAGTAATAGATATCTCAGAAAAGCAGAAAACATATGCATAACTGCTCCTCAAGGTGTGGGAAAGAAATACTGTTCCTAGGGATTCAGAGGAGACAGTGCAGAGCTTGCTGCAACTCAGGGAACCCCGGATTGGTTTCTAGATTGACAG
>NW_020898232.1:0-687 GCF_003984885.1 Neopelma chrysocephalum
GCACAAAACTGGAATCCTTTTCCTTTTTAAAAAGGAATTATGTTAACAAATATTTGAAAAATAAAATATTCAAGGTTAGTATCTTTTAAGTACATATTGGATAAGTATAAAAAAACCCCAAAACAAAAAAAAATACTTTATTCTGGTTACTTGCTTCTCTTACAAATTTGTTGCATTCAGATTATGGAATACTTGAATTCCCACAAGTTACAGAAAAAAACTTGTTATTGGCAAAAGGCATGCATCATTTATGCAAAGCTGAGAATTGATTATTAGTCTCACTAAAAAGTCTTAACAGTGTAATCAAAGAAGTATTACTCCAGTTGCATTGATTTTTACATTTCTAGGTCAAAACATATGCAGGTAGAATGATGTATATACCAACTCTATAGTATCTACCCCTTTCTTTGGCATTATGCTCAGCCTCCTAATTCTCCTCTGCATCCTGTGGTCAATGGCTTCAGCTTCTAGGATTTGAGGTGTCAAGTCATCAGATACCAAGTCCTTTGATGAAAGAAATATGATGCTAATGTTAATGGTTTCTCCCTCCCCTAAGATCCACCTGGGTTCACTTTTACACATATATTATCACATTCCACATCCTTCTTTTACCTGCAAGTCCACCATGTATCTGAATTTACTGTATATGCTGTGACTTACATATAATGGATACTTACTCTTTTTTTT
>NW_020898233.1:0-479 GCF_003984885.1 Neopelma chrysocephalum
TTTAGAGTATCTTTTAGCTGAATCTCAAATATTTGCAGTTTGGGGGGACGAGGGTCTTCTTGCTATTTCTGAAGGTTTTTTTGCCTGAATCTCAGTGGTTTGGTTTTTTCTGGGCTGAATCTTGATGTTTTGGAGGTTTTTATGGTCACAGGATGCCTGGTGAGCTCTAGAGATGGACTTGGGCAGGAGGAACCCCTTAAGCCAACACGCTCAGCCCTTGTTTTCCGCTCCCCATCAGGATTTGTCCTTCCCAAAGCTTGGGCGGATGGAGGAGGAGGCTGTGAGGAAGAGGAAGATGCCTTGGGCCCCCCAGGCAGGTGAGGAGGAAGTCAGTGGCCCTTTGGGCGGGTGTTGTGCTGGCTCTGGCAGCCCAGCATGGCCCCCGGCTGCAGGACAACCCCGCTGCCGCCGCCGTCCTGCCGGGGCCGGAGTTGGGGGGATGTCCTTGGCCTTCCCTGTGGGCCGGAGGCAAATCCCCC
>NW_020898234.1:0-1774 GCF_003984885.1 Neopelma chrysocephalum
GCAGGGAGGGCCCGGGCCCGGCCACCCCCGCCCTGCCCGGCAGGCGGCGCTGCCCTCGCGCCGCCCGGGGCGCGGGGTGGCTGAGGCGGCCCCGGGCTGTGGGGCCGGGCTGGCGGGTCCCCGGGCTGGGGTGTTGCCCGCGCCCTCCTCCGTGTCCCGCCAGGGGACAGAGACCCCACAAACAAGCAACAAGCACCCGAAACTGCCCCTGAGCCACCAGCCCGCTCTGCCGCGGCGGCTCCTCCGGGGGGCGTCAGCGTGCAGAGGTCATGTCCCCCTCAGCAGGGCTCCCCCAAGGCGTATCCCCGATGTGGGGCTCGTCTCAATGCGATCTCTTCCCAGGTGGATATCTGTGCAGAGGGTCTCTCCCCTCAGCGGGTCCCCCCCTATGGCAAGTATCCCGTCAGCAGGTCTCCCCTCAGAGTGACTCTCCTCTTATTGGGTCTCTCCTCTCAGCAGGTCTCTTCCCTCAGGTCTCTCCTCAGCAACTCTGTCCCATGGTGGGTATTCCCTCAGCAGGTCTCTCCCCTCAGAAGTTCTCTCCCTTCCAGTGAATAGCACCTCAGTAGGTTCCCGCCATGGTGGGCACCCCTTCAGCGGGTCTCTCCCCTCAGAAGGTCTCATCCCACAGCAAGGTGCTGCTCCCCTCATCGCCCCAGCGGGAGGGTTAAAATGACCCTGGCTGGCAGCTCCTTCCCCTGCAGGCCTGGGCAATGCTCTCTTGTGAAGACACGAAGGAAATTGTCTGAAACACCCACTCACGTGTCTGCAGTGGGTGAGGGATCTAGGTTTTAAATGGGGCTCTGGGGTGGTTTTTCCTGTCACGGCTGTAAAAGGGGTGTGTTTGATGCAGAACTCAACACATGAAGCCTAAACCCGTGGTTTTTTATAGAAATACAGACTGTTCCAGAGGTTGTAAAATCTACAGAAGTGTGTTTGTTGACTATTTGTTTATCATGTGTGGTTACATGGAGATACCACTGTCTGAGGAGTTCAAGCATCCCACTGCAAAGATTATGATTTTATTGCTGCAGTATCTATATGAAAACTTAGGTGTGATGAGATAACTGTGGGAAATAAATTGTGCCTTTGTGAAACCGACAGTGATACAAGATGGGGCGGGGCAGACACAGCTGATGGGATACCCCAAATCCAGAATTACTGTTAAGGACATAATCCTGTAAATCATGTGAATTTAAAGCATAAAATTCATGTAGTGTGAATGATCACGTTGCAATCAAATACGCCTTTCTGTAAAGTCCAGTTTTGTTAATGTGTGCGAGAGGTTTGCCTCTAGATTCATAGCAAATTCATGTTTCTGAATCCCTGTTTCTGAACACGTCTGAGGGCTGATCCCAAGGGTACTAGGAAGAGAGAGGAAAAATCAGTTTCCACATTGAAGGACTAACCAAACCCTGCAGAGGCTTCTGCCAGCGGCTTCAATAGCCTCTGGATCTGTTATAATATCCTTAAACCCAAATCCATACAAGCACTTAGTGGAACACTTAGGATACTGAAAGAGGTAACAGAGTTCAAATACACGACAGTGAAATCCAAGATAAAGTCAAAACCCACAAACCTGCCTGCTTAACTAATGTATAACAAAAGCAGCACAATCCCCCATCCAAGCTGACATTCCTCACTTAACTCTCCCAATTATGGGCAGCTTTTGAAGTGTCCGCTATACATTTTATTGAGAAATCATACAGGCTGGTACAACATGTTCTATTTAGGCATGACAGGATGTGGAAAGGTAACTTTCTCTTTTTTTTTT
>NW_020898235.1:0-452 GCF_003984885.1 Neopelma chrysocephalum
GCCCCGTTTTTCGAGGTATCTCAGCCCATTTTTTGGGGTGTCCCAGCTCCGTTTTGGGGGTTCCCTCTGACCTGCACGTTGGTGAAGTCCACCCTGTTTTTTGGGGTCCCCCAGTCCCATTGTTTGGGTTCCCCCAGCGCTGATTTTGGGGTATCTCAGCCCCATTTTTGGGGTATCTCAGCCCCATTTTTTGGGGTATCCCAGCCCCATTTTTTGAGGTATCTCAGTCCCGTTTTTTGGGGTATCTCAGCCCCGTTTTTGGGGTGTCCCAGTCCCATTTTTTAGGGTCCCCCAATCCTCATTTTTAGGGTCCCCCAACCTTATTTTTTGGGGTGCTCCAGCCCCATTTTTTGGACTTCCCCAGTCCCATTTTTCAAGATCCCCCAGCCCCGTTTTTCGAGCTATCCCAGCCCCGTTTTTCGAGGTATCTCAGCCCATTTTTTGGGGTGTCC
>NW_020898236.1:0-305 GCF_003984885.1 Neopelma chrysocephalum
GCCCCCTAAGTGCCCTCCCGACCCAATTCCAGCACTCCTCGACCCCCATCGCCTCTCAAAGTTCCCCCCCAGCTCACCTCCAGCCCCCACAATGGTCCCATAAGTGACCCCTCCGACCCATTCCCAGCCCTCCTCGCCCCGCATCACCCCCTTAAGCGCCCCCAGCCCCACGATCGCCCCCCCCCCCCCCCCCCCCGGGACCCCCCCGACCCCCCCATCCCGGTTCTCACCGTGCGGAGCCGCAGGGCCGCGGGGATCCGATCCCGCAGCGCCGCCTCCGCCCGCTCCATCCTTCGCTCGAGCGC
>NW_020898237.1:0-599 GCF_003984885.1 Neopelma chrysocephalum
GTTGAAGTGAAAGTGAACACAAGTGCTAGTTTAATATTTATCCCAGTTTGTTGGTGGATTTATTTTCAGGGTTCTCCTTTCTGCCACAGTGACATAAATGTAAGTTATTGGTGACACATATTCACGCTTAATTCCTCTTTCCCAAACCTCTTTACACTCATGCTAGTTGTTCTTGCTTGAGCTCTTCCTTTTTTTAACCTGTTTCCTAGCAAATTATAGTTAAAGCTGAAGCACTTTCTTGTTCAAGTCAGCTTCTAAAATTATTCAAGCACTTAATTTAAAAAGAAGCAGGTAATTATAGCAAAGTACTTCAGAAAATTTTAATCCCTAACTAAGAAGCTGCCCTGGAGTTTCTGGGTATTGATACAAGTCACCTCACCACAGGCTGAACTGGGACCCCACAACAAAACCCATGAGCCAACAAGCTCCAGCTTCATCCCCCGTGGTCGTGTCGTAGCAGACTCAGCGTTGATTTTGGCTGCTACAAAGCTGGTCCCATTAAAAACACCCACGAAAAAGCATCTCAAGGCAGTGGGTTTCTGTCTGAATAGCAGAAGTTGCTGTGTTTAATTTAAACATTCAACATCCTCTCACCCCAC
>NW_020898238.1:0-493 GCF_003984885.1 Neopelma chrysocephalum
TGCAGCCAGAGGAGCAAACCACGAGGGTGGTTGGTGCTTCTGGCCTCTTTTTCCAGAGGGTCACCCAGTGTGACCTTCCCAGTGCTTGGGACAGCTGGACACCAACCCTTCAATATTGACAGAATGAGCTATTTTTGTATTTTTCCATTTAAATTGGAAGGAAAGTCCATCTGCTTCCCTTCGTGCTGCCAGGGGAAAAAGGCTGTTCTTGGGTCAGCTTTCCATGGGGCATCTCCTCACTGGAGACCCAGGGGAGGCCGTGTGGCCAGGACCTCTGTCTGCTGCTGGGATGGAGCAGGGATCACATAATTAAACACTAATTAGGGATGGAAAACGAGCAGGACCCTGCAACTGCAAAGGGAAGGTGGAGTGACATAAATGAGATCGAAATTGTGACCTTTTTCAATAAGCAGGAATATTAACTAAGTGTGACTAATGGAGGGGGGAAATAATCCTTCCTCAGTCCTCGTGCCCGGGGCCAAGGTGGAGCTGG
>NW_020898239.1:0-314 GCF_003984885.1 Neopelma chrysocephalum
TCCAGGATGTTGCCCCCGAAAAGGGGCTCCAGCACCAGCTCCACCTCGGGGGGGCCGAGAACTCCTCGGACGACACCCCCGCCATCCCTGGGGGTGGAAAGGGGAGGTCAGGGGGGTCCCAAAACCCCCCCAAAACTCCTTGAACGGCACCCCCGCCATCCCTGGGGGGGTGAATGAGGAGGGCAGACAGGAACTGGGGGGTCAGGGGGGTCCCAAAACCCCTAAAATGAGACCCCCACCATCCCTGGGGGGAGAAAGGGAGGGGAAATGGGGGAGAAAGGGGGTCAGGGAGACCCTAAAACTCCCCAGTCCCC
>NW_020898240.1:0-560 GCF_003984885.1 Neopelma chrysocephalum
AGGAGCTTCCCAGTCCTGCAAGGAAGGACAAGAAGCAGGAATTTAGCGGGAATTCAGCAGGAATTCAGTGGGAATTCAGCGGGAATTCAGCGGGAATTCCCAAGGGAACGCACATTTCCGTGTAGATGAGCCCGGCCACGGAGATGTTGAGGAGCCCCCAGGCCAGCACCACCTTCCTGGACTCGGCCTGTTTCCTCAGCTTCACGGCCAACTCCAGCACCGACGTGTCCGGGCTCTTGTTTGGAGTCATTTTCTGTGGGAACAGGGAGAAAAAAACCACAAAATATAGGGAATTTTATCCGCTCATCCTCTCCAGGGAGATGCGGTTCAGCCTCACTTTGGAATAATAATAATTTATTATTATTATTATCGAGGCCTGGCTCGATTCTGCAGGTTTTTTACTGGCAATTCCCAATTATTTCAGCAGGTAACAGAGCATTTTCTGTGTTTTCTGGAATAGGAAACCCACCGGTTTTATTTTTTCTTCTACGCCCAGTTATAGTTTATGTGAGTGAAATAAGCCTGTCACAGGCAGGGAGCCCCCACAGCTCCCCCCAGAC
>NW_020898241.1:0-452 GCF_003984885.1 Neopelma chrysocephalum
CAATCTCACACACACATACTCACTCTCACACACATTCTCACACACTCTCACACATTCACACAGTCTCACACTCACACTTACACACAATCACACACACTCACTCACACACACATAATCTCACACACTCACACACACACAATCTCACACACACACTCACTCTCACAATCTCACACACACACACACTCACAATCTCTCATACTCACACACTCACACAGAGTCTCACATACACACTCACTCTCACAATGTCACACACACACTCTCACACTCTCACTCACACTCACTCACTCACTCTCCCTCTCCCCCCGCCCCGCCGCACACCCGCACTCTCCCGCACGGGGGCGCCCTCCGCCCGCTGCCGCCCCGCCCCTCGGCCCCGCCCCCGGCCCCGCCCCTCGGCCCCGCCCCGCCCCGCCGGCGGGCCCGGCGCGGGCGCTGCGAGCGGGCGGTGCGGG
>NW_020898242.1:0-313 GCF_003984885.1 Neopelma chrysocephalum
TGGGGAGTCTGCAAGTGTGACCCAGACGAGGGGTGTGGCAATGAGCTTGGAAAAAGAAGGAGCAGCCCCGTGGAAGCAGTTCCCCATGGGACTGGTAAATGCAGGTCTGCACTTGGCTGCTCTCCTACCTCAGGGGCTCTCTCTTGGAAGAGCAGTGCAAGGAGCCCTGAACAGCACGGCCTGACCTGGTAGCTGAGGCTGCTTTAGGGAGGCCCCTTCTAAGAGAAATTCTCCAATGCTTCCATGGACTTGGCTTTGCTTTTACGGAGCTTGTAGGAAAGGGGGGAAGAGCTCTTTTGGGAGCAAGCAGGGG
>NW_020898243.1:0-426 GCF_003984885.1 Neopelma chrysocephalum
TCTCTAAAAACACAGCTGTGGCAGGGCTGTTACTGGAGCATCATGCCCAGAGTGATGCTCAGAACCAGGTAACCTTGGCATGTGGCTAAAGCTGCTCTTTGCAACAGCTGCACAGCTTGTCTGTGTCTTTCTAATGGGGATTCTTTCTCCTTTCAGTGGGGATTTACCCCCTTCAAACTTGCAGCCTTGCAACAGCATGAGGAGATGGAGTGCCTTCTGAAAAAAGCAGCTGACAGGCAGGCTCAAGCCCAGGGAGAAAGGTGAGGGCTTTGTCAAAACAGCCCACGGGTCTTCTGGGTAGTCTGCAAGTGTGACCCAGATGAGGGGTGTGGCAATGAGCTTGGAAAAAGAAGGAGCAGCCCCATGGAAGCAGTTCCCCGTGGGACTGGTAAATGCAGGTCTGCACTTGGCTGCTCTCCTACCTTC
>NW_020898244.1:0-314 GCF_003984885.1 Neopelma chrysocephalum
GATGTTTTCCCTCTCTCTGGATCTCAGTAAGGAAATATTTATTACAAATATTAATTTTCCATCTTAATTGGAATTTTTTTACTACTTAGGGCGTAATTCCAAGAAAACTTACCAAATTAATGTTAATAAATCAGGGATTGATCAGCACCATATCCATAGAATTCTCTGAATTCCCAGGAAAACTTACTAAGTGTTTAATTGCCATAATTAATCTCTTTGTTCAGTTAAATTTACTGCATTTTTAATTACACAAATCCCATTAAAACTTAAATCCTGGCCTAATTGCTGTTCCTTGGGCACAGTGGGGTGGTTCT
>NW_020898245.1:0-832 GCF_003984885.1 Neopelma chrysocephalum
TCAGCACACACCCAGAGAGGCAATTCCAGCATCTAAAAGGAAAAAAGGTGATTTATTCTGTTTTAAAGTTATTTGAAGTTCTTCCCAGCAAAGCAAGCCTTGCCTTGGTTTCAGTGGGGTGGACAGTGAGCAGTGGGCACAGGGCACGTCATTAATGCCCATGGGGATGGTGCTGTGTGGGGGAAGAGCAGCTGATGGAGTTCCCCAGTCCAATTCCTGCCCAAGGCCTGACTGGCACAGGACAAACCTCTGGCAGGCAGTGGTTTTGTTCCCTCTGCTCATCTGTGCCTGGTGTGTCCCTGTGGGCAGTGCCAGGCTGGGGACAGGCACACGGAGCTGGCAGCACCCTCTGCTCCAAAGACACTTCTGGGCTCCTTGGCAAACCGCCTCTGACACTTGGTTTGCTCCAGGAGAAAGGGAGGAATTGCTCGTGGCAGTTTGGAGATTAAGGTATCCCAAAGGGAAGGAAAGAACAAATATTCCTGTCAGAGCCCTTGGGATCTGCTGGGCTGAACTGGGAAGGGCCCATTATCTGCAGAGCAAATACAGGACAACCTCAAACACAAAGCCCAGACTGCCAAGTGGGGCATGAAAGCACCACTGGGACAAAACTCCACTCTCCTCATTCTTTCCAGGGGTTGCTCCAATCCAGCTCTGAAGCTGAACAAGCCCAGACTGTCCCCAGTGCTCTGGAACAACAGGATCTTCCCAGGGATGATGCATTGGAAGCCCAGTCCCGGCAAACACTCCCAGACACACAGAGGCACAGCTGGAGCTCATGGCTAGGGCTGGGAAGGGCTGCAAGGAGGACACACCTCCTTTCCTTTCTCTC
>NW_020898246.1:0-826 GCF_003984885.1 Neopelma chrysocephalum
GAGAGAAAGGAAAGGAGGTGTGTCCTCCTTGCAGCCCTTCCCAGCCCCAGCCATGAGCTCCAGCTGTGCCTCTGTGTGTCTGGGGGTGTTTGCTGGGACTGGGCTTCCAATGCATCATCCCTGGGAAGATCCTGTTGTTCCAGAGCGCTGGGGACAGTCTGGGCTTGTCCAGCTTCAGAGCTGGATTGGAGCAGCCCCTGGAAAGAATGAGGAGAGTGGAGTTTTGTCCCAGTGGTGCTTTCATGCCCCACTTGGCAGTCTGGGCTTTGTGTTTGAGTTGTCCTGTATTTGCTCTGCAGATAATGGACCCTTCCCAGTTCAGCCCAGCAGACCCCAAGGGCTCTGACAGGAATATTTGTTCTTTCCTTCCCTTTGGGAGAACTTCATTTCCAAACTGCCATCAGCAATTCCTCCCTTTCTCCTGGAGCAAACCAAGTGTCAGAGGCAGTTTGCCAAGGAGCCCAGAAGTGTCTTTGGAGCAGAGGGTGCTGCCAGCTCCGTGTGCCTGTCCCCAGCCTGGCACTGCCCACAGGGACACACCAGGCACAGATGAGCAGAGGGAACAAAACCACTGCCTGCCAGAGGTTTGTCCTGTGCCAGTCAGGCCTCGGGCAGGAATTGGACTGGGGAACTCCATCAGCTGCTCTTCCCCCACAAAGCACCATCCCCATGGGCATTAATGAGGTGCCCCGTGCCCACTGCTCACTGTTCACCCCACTGAAACCAAGGCAAGGCTTGCTTTGCTGGGAAGAACTTCAAATAACTTCAAATCACCTCTTCTTTTTTCCTTTTAGATGCTGGAATTGCCTCTCTGGGTGTGTGCTGA
>NW_020898247.1:0-459 GCF_003984885.1 Neopelma chrysocephalum
TTGCTCCAAAATGCCCTAAAATGCAGCCTGGGGCAGGAGGAATTTGGGGGTTGGGGACAGTAAAAAGCTCTGCATCAATTAAACCTTCTTGAAAAATCAAGTGTTTGGGTGGGAAAAACGATCCTTTCAGTTCTTGCTTTGCAGACACAGGCAGAGGGTTCTTACCTGGAGAATATTTACCTATGGAGGAAATGCCGGGTGCAGGGGCTGGTAATAACTGGAATTTGGTGATGTCAGGGTTTAGAGAGAGTTTCAATAAGTGTGGAAACTCTCTGCAGCTGCCAGTGCCCCACCAGCAGCATCCACATTCTGTGCCAGTGGATGCTTGTCCTGTTTCTTTGGCTTCTTTCCTTACAAATATTCCACAAATGGCTCTGGTGGGGTCAGGTTTGCTTTGCTGAACCTGTGAATTTTGAACTTTGCCTTGGGGAATAGTGCATGGCCAGGGAAAGGCTGAGC
>NW_020898248.1:0-1686 GCF_003984885.1 Neopelma chrysocephalum
TTCTAGGGGACAGTGTCCCCCAGCACTGGTGAGCCAGGGTGACGTGGAGGTTCAGCACAGCCCCTGTGTCCAGCAGGTCCGCCAAGATGCCCTGTACCAACTCTTCCAGGATGAGCATCAGCAGCACCAGCAGGAGCTGAGCCGGCTGGGGAAAGCCTTCTACGTGGAGCGGCTCTGAGTGCTCAGCCCAGCGCAGCACTGGCCTGGCATCCCCTGGCTTCTGGCTGGGAATAAAACATGTTGAGCAAAAGGGGGGCTGTGTCTGCTGCATGTGGGGCATGGGACAGCCTGGGGCAGTGGTGGGGAACAGATGCAGCTTGTCACGATTCCTAGGGCTGGGGTTCAGACATGTTGCCCACAACCCTCCACGTGTTGCGCCCTGCACACTTGGTCCTGTCCATGGCTGTGCCAGGAGATGGCAGCACGGCCAGCATGCCTTGCCAGCCCCGGTGCTCCGTGCTGGGTCCCACTCCTAGGACAGGTCCTGCTGTGCCGTGTCGTGTGCCACGGTGCTCCTGGCCACATGGCACAGCCCTGCAGCAGCAGGGAGAGGAGCCTGGCTGGGCTGGGTGTGATGCTCCCTGTCCCCACTTGCCATTCAGGCACCCCTGAACCCCTGTCTGCTCCCCAGCCAGGGGGGGACCTGTCCGTGGCCTCCTGTCCCTGCTGCCTGTGCCCGACCTTGGTGTCTCCCAGCCCCAGGGCCCATCAGTGCCTGCCCTGGCTCTGCTTATTGACAGGGCTGGGGGCCGCCGGGCTGGCACCCCCCACCCACGGCCCTTCATTAGCTCAGCTGTCGGGCTGCATCACATCAGCTGCTGCCGCACGCGCGCCCCCGGCTCTGGCACTGCTGCCGCCACGTGTGTCCCTGCTGTCCCCACTGCCGCCTCACCTTGCGGCCACCCTGTGGGGCCAGAGCCCCTGACCCCTCAGCCCAGGCTGTGCCCCTGTCCTCCCCATGGCACTCAGGGCTCTGGCTGCCCCACATCCTGGCCCACTGATCACCCAAAGCTTGGGCCCCCACAGAGGCCCCAACACCATTCCCAAGGTTGGTGCATCCTGCTGCAGCAAAGCACCGCTGTGGTGTGGGGAGACACATGCCCCCAGCACCCCAAGACACCCCACGTGCCCTTGTGGCTGGATGTCACCCCCAGGTCCCAGTGGCCACCCCAGTGTGGGGCAGGGTGCTGCCTCTGTCACACAGCATGAGAGGGGTCACATCCCCAACACGGGTGGGGTGAGGCAACAGGGGATCAGCCCCTCCAGCTGCCCCATGGAGGAGACGCTCCTGTGGGTCCCAGCAGCTCTACCAAAGCAAGGGGATGTGGAGCACAGCCCCCCTGTGCTGATGGGGCCCGTCCTTGGGCAGGGTCGTGCACAGCCCCTAGGTGTCACAGGGCCTGCAGGCCAGGGCTGGCCCACGGTATCGACAGCCTCGCTAATGATGGGGAGTGTGACCGGAGGCAGGAGCAGGCGGTGCAGGGCCATCGACCGCATTGACCGGCACCGCTCGGCTGCAAGGGCGCGGGGGTCTGCGGAGGGGCAGGGGGACGTCAATGGGTGGTAATTAATGGGAACGAGGCCACGTGTGCAGGGCTGGGGCGCTCGCTGGCCGCATCCCCCCGTCGGGTCCAGCCCAGTGCGGTTATAAACAGCGGCCAGGCGACCCCCAAGCCAGAGCACTGC
>NW_020898249.1:0-655 GCF_003984885.1 Neopelma chrysocephalum
CCCCAAAAAATCACCCAAAACTGACCCAAATCTCCCCAAAATTTTTCAAAAAATCACCCAAAAATGACTCAAATCTCCCCAAAAAATAATCAGAAACTCACCCAAAACTGACCCAAATCTCCCCAAAAATCACCCCAAACTGACTCAAATCTCCCCAAAAAATCAACAGAAAATCACCCAAAACTCACTCAAATCTCCCCAAAAAATGAACAGAAAATCACCCAAATCTCCCCAAAAAATCACCCAGACTTGACCCAAATGTCCCCAAAAAATGAACAGAAAATCACCCAAAACTGACTCAAATCTCCCCAAAAAATCACTCCAAAACTGACCAAAATCTCCCCAAAATTGTCCAAAAAATCACCCAAAAATGACTCAAATCTCCCCAAAAAATCTCCAAAAAATCACCCAAAACTGACTCTAATCTCCCCAAAAAATGAATAGAAAATCACCAAAAACTCACTCAAATCTCCCCAAAAAATCACCCCAAACTGACCTAAATCTCCCCAAAATTGTCCAAAAAAATCTCCCCAAACTCACTCAAATCTCCCCAAAAAATGAACAGAAAATGACTCAAATCTCCTTAAAAAATAACCCCAAACTGACCCAAATCTCCCCAAAATTCTCCAAAAAATCACCCAAAACTGACTCAAAT
>NW_020898250.1:0-482 GCF_003984885.1 Neopelma chrysocephalum
ATTTTTATTTATTTATATTTATATTTATTTTTTATTTTAATTTTTATTTATTTTTATTTGTATTTTTATTTATTTTTATTTCTTTTATTTTTTATTGATTTTTATTTGTTATTTATTTTGTATTTATTTTAATTTTTTATTTATTTTTATTTTTTTATTTTTTATATTATTTATATTTGTTTTTATTTATTTTTAATTTTATTTATTATTTTTATTTTCATTTATTTTTATTTTTATTTATTTTTATGTATTATTTTCATTTATTTTTATTTATATTTATTTATTTTTATTTTGTTAACCCTTATTCTGTCACTTGGAGGGAGTTTGGCTGGAGAACCCACTGGCCTCCAGCTGGTTCACTTTCCTGCCTTTGCAAAATAAATGAACTCAGAAACGAGTGGAGGAACCTTAATCCTGGAGAGAAAGGGTTTGGGGAGTGCAAGGAAATCATGGAATGCCAGGATGGTTTGGGTTGGAAGGGC
>NW_020898251.1:0-595 GCF_003984885.1 Neopelma chrysocephalum
GCGCTCCAGCACCTGCCGGCACCGGGACCGGCACCGGGAACGGCACCATCACCGACCGCCCTGCCCGGGACACCCAGTACCACCCCGCTGCGCCCCCGGTGTCCCCTCCCGGTTCCCCCCCTCGGTGTCCCTCCCGGTGCCCGGTGGCCCCTGGTGCCTCCCCCGCCCCGGTGCCCCCGGTGCCCGGCGTCGCCCGGTCACCCCCCTCCCGCTGCCGCCCTCCCGATGCCCGGCGCTGCCCGGCGGTGCCCGGCGGTGCCCGCCGCCCTCACCTCCTGGCAGACGCGGTACTGGTCGATGGCCCACACGGTGGGCACGTGCGTGGCCAGCAGCCGGTACTGGCTCAGCGTGGCGTTGCAGGCGCGGGCGCAGATCAGCCGCGTCTTGCCCACCGCGTTGTCGCCCACCACGACGCACTTGATGGTCTCGACGTTGGGGCGCTCGTAGTCCACGTCGGGGTCCATGGGGGCGCGGGGGTCCCCGCTCGGCGCCCCCCGCGCGGCCCCGACCCGGGGCCCGGCCCGTTACCGACCCCCGCCCCTCCCCGCCCCGCCCCCTCCCCGCCGCCCGCCCAATCGGCGCGCGCGGCCGCGGC
>NW_020898252.1:0-715 GCF_003984885.1 Neopelma chrysocephalum
GCCTGAGAAATGAGGCCATAAAAGAGATGGGGGTGGTGTGGTTGGCCAGGTCCCCAAAGCAAACTCCCAGAAGATGTGAGAGGATTGGCCAGTGACTGAGGGTGAGAAGCTGGTTTTGGAGATGCAGTAGCTGGATGAGCTCTCAGCCTGCTCAGGAGGAAGGGTTAGTGTTAGGTGACACTGCACAGAGTGAGTGGCTCTGCCCCAGGAGGACCTGTGGCAGATACAATCCCCAGGGGAGACCCGGCTCCCTGGACGGTGACAATCTGAGCCCAAGCAGCAGGTCCTGGTCTGGTACCATGGCCCCCCTCCCTGCTGGCACTGGGGGCAGGCAGTGGAGCACATTTAAGGGGATAAATCACTTGAAGTTAATAGATTTGTCCAGCTGTCTTCTTTCATTCTTCATTGTCTTCTTTGTCAGGGGACCAGGCTAGAAGAAGGAACGCTTGCTGCTTTCCTTTTTCTTCTGGGGCTGGGCTGGAGGGCTAGGGATGCAGGGAGGGGGCCAGCCCAAATCGCTGCTGGGTCTTGTGGAGTTTTGCTCAAGGTACCAACCCACCTCTCCAGATGTGATGGCAGGCAAGACCTGCCCCCTGCCCCTTGCTGGCTCCTCTGCTGCCTGCAGGTCAGGGCAAGGCCAGGAGACAGAAGAGGGCTTTGTGGTGAGTAGCTGTGCCAGAGGCTGGCACTAACCAAACCATGTGCCTTCTGCCCA
>NW_020898253.1:0-4628 GCF_003984885.1 Neopelma chrysocephalum
AGTACTGGTGCCACAGCACAGCCTGCAGCCCTTGCCCACCCTGCCCATCCTGCCCTCTGCATCCCAGACCTGATCTTACCTTTTTTGAAGGGAGGCTGTGAGCCCCCAGGGCCAGGATGAGCAGCAGGAGATATGGAGTTACTTGCACCATCTCTGCAGCAGGCAGACAGCTGATGTACCTTGAGATGTGCTCCTTGCAGGACTCTGCTAATGCTCCTGCTCCTTCTCCTTTTTATTGCTGCCAGAGCTGTGGGTGGCAGCTCTGGCCAGGGCATTGTGCAATCCGGGTGTTTCCAAAGTCTTGGTTCCCAGCCATATGAGGGGGTAATTGCAGCAGACATTCCCAGAAAAGACTGCTGGAAATGCCCCTCCTTGCTTCCCCTGCACCTCGCAGATCAAATCTGGCTTCTACCAGGACTGTCAGCAATGGTGAGATGGGAAAACCCCTCTCTGGAGCTGTTGTCCATTCTGCCACCTATTTGCCATGTCACTGCTGTGCCCAGGAGTGCCAGGGAGCCTTAAAGCCAGTGCACCTCAGGACTGGCCACAGCACACAGCTCACCCTGCTCTTCCTCACCAGACATGATCATGCAAACCCACCCAGCATCCGGATTCCCTCGGGACATTGTTTTTGGCCCCCACACTCAAAGTGCCCAGTGCCCTCTCGCCTGGAGCTGACATGAATGTTTGCTGCTGTTTTTACAAACTGGCTTGTGTTTCTTGGAAGGAAATTATTTAGTTAATGAAAAACCAATATTTCCTGAATATCTTGGACATTGTATGTTAATGCTGACAAAAGTTGTACTTACATAGGGATTCTTGAATCACTATAAGTACATATTATATAACTCCCCTTACGTTATAGTTGTTGCTGGCCAGGAAGGCTGAAGTGGCTGGGTTCACGCCAGAGTTTCTCACCCATTTCTCAATGCTTTTCAAGGCAGGCTCCAAAAATATATGTTTTAATTCAACCAGTCCTCAGCAAGAGTCCATCAGCAAGAGGTGATGGAGCCCTATTCACCAGAAAATAGTCATTTTCTCAAAATGGAGACAGGGCAGCTCTTGGCCACATCTCAGAAATACTTTTCAAATTTTTCTTTCTCTTTAATCTCACATTTGAGACCCAGTTTCTCTCTGACAGTAAAATTCAATGCCATCCAGGCTGGAGAGCCCTGCATTTCTGCTGCTGGCTTCTCCACAACCCCCTTTCCTCTCTCCAGGAGTCCCACAGCCCTCTGGCACCCCTGCCTGCAAGAGATCCCTGCCCAGAGGGCTGGCTGCCTGCAGGCCATTCCTGCCCCAGTGTTTGTTGTCTCAGAAATTAACTGCACAACAAGGTATGTTTTCCCACATCGCTGCTGTTTTGCTCTGACTGTTTTTTGGCAAGCAGGTGCTGCCTGGAGTGTGGCCGACGTTTGTGATAAAGGTCAGGGTTGGTCTGGAAAGGTTTCAGGGGGCAAGAGGGGCAGACATCACCCCTCTCTATTACACCCTTGCCATCTGCCCTCTGTTATCAGCCCCCCTCTATCACCCCCTCACCATCACCGTGGTTCAGGGAGCTCCAACTCCAGTAGGAACCCTGGGGATGGGCAAGATCTCCATGCCCAGCAACCCACAGTTTATTCCCAGCTGTAGGTTCAAGTTTAGCATCACACAAACAATACTGGGTATTTCTGTCCAAAATCTTTATTTTTCTTCTATGTAACACTCCCTGTCCCACCGGTGTACATTCCAAGTGCAGGGATCAGCTCAGTGCTCAAGGAGGCAAATTTCTTGACCAACCTCAGTTGAGTCAAAAATAAAACAAGCCAAGAGCTGGGGTATCTCCATGGGTTTGCACCTTCCAAAGGGCAGAGAGCAAAGTAGCTTGGAGCTGGCAATCATTGCTATGGCTAAATTCTGCAATGCCATTCCTGAGCCCTGGTGCAGCAGGAAGCGGGTGAGGGACAATGGGCAGGCAGGGAAGCAATGCAATGCAGAAAGCACTGAAGAAGCTAAAAATTGACAGGGCTGTGGTTTAAAACCCATCAGTATCAGGAGGTTATGCAAAATAAGGGTTAATCATAAGAAGGAATAATAAGAAGAAAGGGTTAATAAATAACTCAACTTACTTCCTCAAACTGGGACTGAATCAGCCTTGAAAAACAGTAGTACAGGCTGTACTGTAATGAAAATCTGGGACTAAGGACTGTCCTCCCTGTCTGCAGCTGTGCCCATGCAGAAGCTGCTGAAAGCTGAGTCTATCACATAAAAGATTTATTGAGGTGATAGGGCCAAAAGAGGAGGAAAAGGCAGAAATATCCCTTTATACAGACTGAACACCTCAACCTTTGAAAAAAATCTTGCAGACAGCCTGTTGCCTGGGGTTAAAGAACAATGCTGATGGGTTGCAGCAACACCAGCCATGTCAGAAGCTGTGCTGGCTTCAGTGCCTGCTTTTGTCCCTTTCCAGCTGGATCAGGACATTGTTGCTGCTGTCGGCAGCTTCCAACACAAGACAAGTGGAAGTGGGAACTGCAGGTGAGCCACACTGATGTCTCAGCAACCATGTCCCCACTGGCCTCACCATGGGGACCCTAGGGGAGGGCATCTCTGTCCCTCTCCATCATCAGTGGGCTCTGCCATGCCAGGATGACACCAGCTGGTTTGGGGGAGCCACATCCGGGACGATATATCCTTCCTGGTTATCGTTATTCCTCTACCCACACGGATGCAGGAACACTCCCCTGGGGAGTGAAGAAAGGCCCATTTGTCACCCACTCGACAGCATTGGGCTGCTGCAGTGATCCCCTGCCTGCACCAGCTTCCAGGAAGGGCAAGTAGCTGATGAATGGTCACAACTGGTAGGACAGGCTGCTGCCTACCCCAGCCCTGAAGGCTATTAAGGATTAAGGGAGCACTAAGCTCTAAAGTGGACACAAAGAGCTTATAGTCCTTCCTGTATGTCCTCAGAGCTCTCCTGCCCTTCACTGTAATATTCTCAGAAATCCCCTGCCCTCCCTGTGATGTCTCCAGACCTCCCCTCCCTGTGATGTCCTTGATGCTCTTTTGTCTGTCCAGCTTCATCTGACCTTGCACAGGTCCCCCGTGCATCCCCAGAGGGGCTGGGACTCTCCCACCATGTGGGTGTCCTTTGTCAGGAGGTCAGCAGCCCCTCCTATATCAAAGGGGTCGAGCGGGCGCGGGGCAGCAGCACAGGCAGAGCCCGGGCACCGCTCACAGCCACCACCACCAACGCCATGGGGACCCTCGGCTGCTGCTGCTGCTCAGCCTGGCCCTGCTTGACCTCCACGAGGCTGCAGCCAGGAAGGTAAGGGCAGCCCTGGGGCAGTCTGGCCCTGCTGAGCCATGCTGTGCTGTCCCAGGCTGCAGGGTGACTGGATGAGGAGCTGTGTGCCTGGCTGTGCCATACCATGTTGTCTGATGAGCTGCATGCTCTTGTTGTGCCCTGCTGTGGCATCTGATGCCATCCCACTCCATGCCATGCCATCCCACAAGCATCGTGAGTGACCAAGGAGGCTGCCAGCTCTGGCTGTGCCGTCCCTGGGGGTGCTGTTGGTCACCTCCCCTTGGTGTAGGAGGGTATCCATCACTCCCAGCTCTCCCTTGCCCTCCCTGGGAGGAAGAGGTGCTGTCCCAGCCACTGCCCATGCCACTGATCCCTGGTGCCACACAGAGGGGCCTTGCCAGCCCCATACATGCAGGACATATGTCCCACTGCTTAGGGAGGCTGCAGGGATGGCTGTGACTCATCACTGCCCGAGGCACCCACACAGTCCCCAGTCTTCATCTCTGTCTGTCTGGGGACACAACACGAAGGGCAGTGGATCTCCCTATCCCCCAGCCCTCCCTAACGAGGCTGGCATAGCCTTCAAGTGTTGTGCTGACAGAGAAAGAAGAAAAAGAAAACAAGGTGCCCAGCCCTGGGCAGAAGGCACATGGTTTGGTTAGTGCCAGCCTCTGGCACAGCTGCTCACCACAGAACCCTTTTCTGTCTCCTGGCCTTACCCTGACCTGCAGGCAGCAGAGGAGCCAGCAAGGGGCAGGGGGCAGGTCTTGCCTGCCATTGCATCTGGAGAGGTGGGTTGGTGCCTTGAGCAAAAGACCATGTGGCTTCTGCGGTCACACGTGGACGACATTGAAAATGACTGGAAAGTCACCAGGTGAGCTCCCTGTCCCTGCCCTGTACAGATTCCCTGTCCATCCCTGGGGGGGCTGGAGCTGCTACAAATGAGTGGTTTGGGTTGCTTCCACCGTCACTGTCGAAAGTGTTGGCAAAAGTAGGTTTAATATCAGTTTGCAAAAGCGCGACTCAGCAAACTTCGATGGCAAGGTTCACTCTATTGCTTGCTGTGTGGGTAAAAGCATGTAAAAATAACACCCTCTGCAGGCCCACTAAGGTGAAAATGCTATGGGAGAATACAGGGCTGGGTGGGCATTTGGACGTTGTCATGTCCCACCCTCACATCTTCTTCTGTGTCCCTGCAGGGTCGGCACCAACATCTTCACTCGTCTGCAATTACAGACGGAGTGACAAGGGCAGCAGGGGCGTTCCCAGGCCAGCAGCAACACTGGGGGGGAAGCCCCCACTCCTGCCCCACCACTTCTGTCTCCCAATAAAGCTTTGT
>NW_020898254.1:0-305 GCF_003984885.1 Neopelma chrysocephalum
CTTTCTTCCCCCATGGACCAAGACCCCACGACAGATTCCCTGCGACAGGAAGGTCCTCACAGAACTCAGCAGCCCATTGAAATGCTGGAAATCAGGTTTCCTTCCTATTCTGGGTCACAGCACCTGTTACTGACCAAGTTCAGAGCTGCTGATTTTTTAAAAAACGTTTTATGTATGTGTCTTAAGTATATATGACTCGTGTTTTCATCTTAAGCCAGCAGAGACTGACTGCAGCCAGTGGATTCTCTGGTTGCCCCATGATCCAGGCTAAGGAAGGAGCACATGCTGCTGTAGCAGCAGGACCA
>NW_020898255.1:0-364 GCF_003984885.1 Neopelma chrysocephalum
GGGGTGCCATGGAGGAGCCGCCGCCGCCGCCGCCGCCGCCGCCCGCCTGATCCCCGAGGCCGCCGGCACCGAGACAAAGCGCGGGGCTGCGGCCGCGCCCGCCCGGTGAGTGCCGCGGGGGGCCCGGGAGGGAAGGGGGCTCCGTCTTGCGCCGCGGGCACCGGGCCGGGGGGAGGTCCCGGTCCCGCAGCCAGCCCTGCCTGACACCCCCGAACATCCCCTTCCTCATTCACGCCCAGACATTCCCGTCTGCCGCTTCGCCAAGCCCAGCGCACCGCAAGCATCCTCGTTCATAGCCCGGCCACCCTTAACCCAGACTGCCCTCCCGGCCCAGCCATACGCCGTGCATCCCCAGCACCCCTGC
>NW_020898256.1:0-482 GCF_003984885.1 Neopelma chrysocephalum
AAAGATCTCATTTACCCTGAGTAAATGAGAACTCTGACAGCAGCATAGGAAGAAGGTTGTATTGGGTGTTGGATGAAGGATGTCAGTTTTAGCCATAGGAGTTCTTTATCTTGTGCCTTTTTGTTTTTTATTTTCCAGATGGGGCACAATCGGTCTCGAGGGGTAGGGGCTCAGCAGGGAGACGAGCAAGGTGGGAATTTTACTCCCGAACCGAATTTGGTGTTAGTTTTAGGATGTTGTCTATTTGTTCAATCTATACATATATGTTGTAACTGTTTAATTTTTTTTCTAGGTGATATACACAACTCTTTGCCTGTCTGCTGAATGGACCGAAGGTCCATTCGATAAGGGGTCAAGCTAAAGGAACCCGAGACAGTCACCATGAGGCAGTACGTCAGCTCAAGCCTCTGCATCTGTGTTCTTTTTGCAGCGGCTGTCTGTCCACTTAGCGGGGTATAACATTGCTTTGGCATGCAGTCTGA
>NW_020898257.1:0-1277 GCF_003984885.1 Neopelma chrysocephalum
ACTACAGAAGAAAATTATAGATATGAGTGATTTGCAAAGACAGTTAAGAAATGCTTGTCACACTCATGGTTATTCATGTCACCCTTGGATTTGTGTAAAGTGTCAAAATTGTAACAAGAAAACTTGGAGAGTAGTTAGAGAAAGAGAAGGGACTTCTAACATACTATGTTTGGCTTGTAACTATCAAGCTCATCAATCATGGTCAGGAGAGCGTTGGGCCTCTGACTTTCTAGACACCCCTATTCCCAATGGGCAAGTATATCAAGTTATACAACGAATTGAAGACTTGGAAATCAGAGCCGAAGTATTCTTTCTTTATGTAGTTATAAGCCGAGCCATAAAAACCCAGCTGTGCCAACAAAACACTATCATTGCATCCGAATGTGGACAACATATTACGATCCCACATTCCCACACTGTTTCTGAGAAACGGTGGGAACGAACCAAATCATATTGGGCACAACGTAGGCAAGTGTCAAAAAGACATAAATAATAATACATACCTATCAAGATCTTTTGTACTGAGAAATAACTCTACCAGTCAGTTTGAGAAAGATCACCAAACTTGGTGACGATTACTAAATTTTACAAACAATCCACAACACGAACCTATTGAAACTTATGTTCTCACTATTAGTGCTGTCGAAGAAAAAGTTATCTTCCCTGTCTTGACCAATGTTTAGGATGGTTATGACAATGCTAAAAATACATGGCAATCAGTGGACACAGAGGCATGCATCCCCAGAGGACAATTAGAATATATCTGTGAAAATGCTATAGTAGAAACAGAAAACTTATGCTTAGATGTTAACAATAGTGTAGGTATTTTTAAAATGTTTCACAAGTATTTTATGTAGGTAATAGATGTGCATGTATTAGAGCTGCTTGTAGTGATATTACCATAGATAACTGTCACGAAGTAACTAACAGTACTAACTTTTGCATATGTAACTTCACCAAGGTTATCGGCTGTGACTTTAACTATACCACTCCTGTAACTACTCAGCGACTAATTGAAACTGAATACACTCTATATCGCGACATACCAAGACTACAAATAGATATGGATACTAACCTTCTCAAAGCAGTACTCACACATCTTAACATAGAGAAACTAGTGCAAAAAGTAAACAAAACCACACAACGCGTACTGTGGCAAGTAGAACGTGATGCAACAAGAATAAAGAACATCTTAACCAAAATTAAACAAGTAGAGAAACACCACTGGTAAAACATCTTTGCAGAATATTCCCCAACAACAACCCAAGTTTTTAATT
>NW_020898258.1:0-558 GCF_003984885.1 Neopelma chrysocephalum
TTTTGGGGGGTTTAGAGATGTTTTTGGGGGGATTTGGGGCAGTTTGGAGACACTTTTGGGTTTAGAGATGTTTTTGGGGGGATTTGGCGCAGTTTGGGGACACTTTGAGGGGGTTTAGAGATGTTTTTGGGGGGATTTGGGGCAGTTTGGGAGGTTTGAGGACACTTTGAGGGGGTTTAGAGATGTTTTGGGGGGATTTGGGGACACTTTTGGGGTGATTTTTGGGCTGATTTGCGCCATAGGTGGAGCGGGTGATCCCCATCCTGGTTTTTGGGGCGATTTGGGGTGATTTGGGGTGATTTTTGGGCTGACTTGTGCTGTAGGTTGAACGAGTGATCACCATCCTGGTTTTTGGGGGGATTTGGAGTTGTTTTTGGGGTGTTTGGGACAGCTTTTGGGCTGATTTGTGCCCCATTTGTTGCAGGTTGAACGAGTGATCACCATCCTGGTTTTTGGGGGGATTTGGGAGGATTTGAGGCAGTTTTTGGGAGGATTTGGGCTGATTTTGGGTTGATTTCTGCCATAGGTTGAACGAGTGATCACCATCGTGATTTTTGG
>NW_020898259.1:0-361 GCF_003984885.1 Neopelma chrysocephalum
CCTTCACAAGCAGTCCATAATTCTGTTAGGAATTTGGGGTCAAGGAGCACCTTGGATTTTATCCGTGGAGCGAGACTGCCATCTAGCGTCCATTTCTTCTGGGGGGGGCAGTCATTTTCGCAGAGTGGTCTTCTCGCTTAGCAGGCCTGAGGGATGGACACGGGGAGCTCTGTCCCCAGAAGCACATCCCAGAGCTGCATCCAGGGCCTTTGCCAGGGTTTAGTACCATAAATGCAAAGTGACACCGAGACACTCTTTGTCCCACGTAACTTCAAGGCCCCCCCAGGAGGCTGATGGCAATTGTACTTGCTCAGGGTCATCTCCCCACACCAACACCAGGGGTGTGCTCAAGACTTGTCTG
>NW_020898260.1:0-362 GCF_003984885.1 Neopelma chrysocephalum
CCCCCCGGGACGGGGTCAGGGAGCCCCAAAATCGACCCAAACACCCCAAAATCCCAGCAGGGAGCCCCAAAATCCCATCAGGGACCCCCCAAATCCCATCAGGGACCCCCCAAAATCAACCCAAACACCCCAAAATCCCATCAGGGACCCTCCAAATCCCATCGGGGACCCCCCAAAATCACCCTAAACAGCCTAAAATCACCCCAAAATCTCATCAAGGACCCTCCAAATCCCATCAGGGACCCCCAAAATCACCCCAAACGCCCCAAAATCCCATCAGGGACCCCCAAAATCAACCCAAACACCCTAAAACCACCCCAAAATCCCATCGGGGAGCCCCAAAATCAACCCAAACACCCCCA
>NW_020898261.1:0-354 GCF_003984885.1 Neopelma chrysocephalum
CTTCCGGGAAAGCGCCAGGACGAAGGAGGCGGGGTCACCTGGGGGGGGACCCCAAAACCTGTCACACCTCCCCTGCTGAGACCCCCCAAACTCATCACACCCCCTGCTGAGACCCCCCCAAACTCATCACACCCCCTGCTGAGACCCCCAAACTCGTCACAGCCCCTGCTGAGAGCCCCCAAACTCATCACAGCCCCTGCTGAGACCCCCCAAACTCATCACACCCCCTGCTGAGACCCCCCAAACTCATCACAGCCCCTGCTGAGACCCCCCAAACTCATCACATCTGCTGAGACCCCCAAACTCGTCACAGCCCCTGCTGAGACCCCCCAAACTCATCACAGCCCCTGCTGA
>NW_020898262.1:0-652 GCF_003984885.1 Neopelma chrysocephalum
AACAAAACTCAATAGTAAATGAAATAAAAGCCGTCTGGAGAGCTGGAGAAAGTCAACCTCTACCTAAGGCAAATAATACACAGCTACTTTTCAGGCTGGAAGGGATGTTAAATTTTGTCTAATTCCAAACCCCCTGCCACGGTGGGATAGAAGGGTCAGGAAATTTCCCTCCGTAGCAGCTGTTTCTCAGAGCATTCCTCTCCAGCTCTTAATGATATCAACATAGTTCTGTTTAAAGTGTAAGCCCAATCTACACTCTTGCCTACGTTGGTTTAGATCAGCAGCAAATACCAGTAAGAAAACATCACTTTGATAAGGGCTTGTTCAGTTCATCTGCAAACCCTCCGCTGTTGAAATAACTGATATTCTCCTCACAAATATATGTGGAGAGGGGAAGAAGAAAACAAAAACAAAAACAGAAAAACAAACAAATAATAATTAAAAAAAAAAAAAACCAACAAAAAAACCCCAACCCTAAACCTTAAATCTACACCATGTTTTCTGTTCTGTGGGCAAACCCAGAGAAAATTCACACTAGAGCATAAAACACAGAACAGGCCACGAGAGGAAATGAAAAATCTCAAGGCAATGCTCAGCCTTCCATCAACATCATCAGCTATCAAAGGAAACAGTATTTTTGCATGACTGCATT
>NW_020898263.1:0-835 GCF_003984885.1 Neopelma chrysocephalum
TCGGCCCGGGGGCCCGGCGGGGCTGCCCGGGCTCGGGGGCGGAGGCGATGGGGCCCGGGGCTCTCCCCGGCGGAGTGTGTGGCCTTATATAACGCTGTGCAGTGTCGCCCGCCCGGGCCCGGGTGTAGCCAGACCGCCTGTTTACTCTGTCATCCGGCTTAAAACCCGGCCAAGGGGCCGGATGGCCTCGACACGCCGCGTAACTGGGGCTTTGGCTGCTCGGGTTTACACCGAATAGCCGCTCACAGGCTTGGAGTGTGAGATGTTTTGCTTGCTCGCTGTTGGAGCTGTCCTCCCTACCCACCCAGTGGAGAACCGATTATTCCTTTTCCTCCCTGGTTAGTAAACACTGATGTCATTCCCCTCTTGTGTAATCATTTTTGTCTTCTGTTTGTGTACGTTGGTCTTCAAATTACGTCTGTGGGGAGGGGGAGAGGTGGCACTGACAGTCTTTCTCAGAAACTCCACGGTGAAAACAAAGGGAAAACTACAGAGCTGGTCGTGCAGGGGTTGTCCCTGGTGGCAGTGCAGGGCTGTACGTGCTGGTTCTCTGAAAAGTGTGCTTTAAATGGCTGGCTCCGTGTAGAAACAGGTCCCTGCCGGGCTCAGGCAGCAGGGCTTTAGATCAGGGTGTGCGAGAGGCCAAATCCCCTCAGTACTTACGTTTCTGTTCTTTCTTAGGTCACGGTAAAAATCACAAAGATGCTGCCTCGGTCAGGGCCACACACCCCATCCCTGCAGCCTGTGGCATTTATTACTTTGAAGTGAAGATCGTCAGTAAAGGTAGAGATGGGTAAGTGCCTCGTTCCAGCTCAGTGGCTGGGGGTGTGTGTCT
>NW_020898264.1:0-439 GCF_003984885.1 Neopelma chrysocephalum
TGAAGCCCTCACAGCCCAGAACGCAGCGCCACACGTTAAATCTCTTGGGGGTGTCGGGGATGTCCTGTCGTGTGTCACCTCGTTTCACACGTTTGCCATTGTCAGACAGGACAAGCTCACAGTGGGCTGTGTCTGGATCCAGAACCACGTTCACTGCGGGAGAGATGGAATCAACACATCAGGGCAGAGCTCGGCCCAGGACACATCTTTGCTGGGGCTGCCTCAGGAAGAAGCAGGGTGAGAGGGAGAGCTGGCAGAGTGGGGCATGGCAAGGTGCACAAGGTGATAATATCAGTGCAAGGAAGAGAAACTGAAGCAGAGAGAAGAGAGGGAGCAGAGAGGGAAGAGGATCATCAGCAGAGCTCCAGGATGAAGAATTGCGCACAGCTCACCGAGGACAAGGATTCTCCAGATTTGCCTGAAAGTGGGACATGCACCA
>NW_020898265.1:0-329 GCF_003984885.1 Neopelma chrysocephalum
CCACAACCCATTGGTGCTGCTTTCTCTTCCTTTTCAGAGAAACAAGCACAGAAACTCGGTGAGTATCATTCTCTTCTCTTCGTGGGAGTCTTCTCAGTTGGGCATTTTTTCTCCCCAGTTTTTTCATGTGTGGCCTTGTTTTCGGCACAGAACAAATACAGAACTTGTTTCACAAACATTATTTTCCACTGGTCTGTATGTGCTTTTAGGCTCTTCCCTGTAATCATTTGTAACTAAGAAGAAAATTCTTTCAGTTCTCGATGTCCAAACTGACCCTAAATTCATGTCCTGGAGCTGGAGCCCGTGCTCAGGTCTCCAGCAGCACGGTG
>NW_020898266.1:0-638 GCF_003984885.1 Neopelma chrysocephalum
GCGCGCAGCCGGGGCTCCCGGTCCTGGCGCCTTCGGTCTGGAAGGAATCCTCGACCGTATGCAATTTTAGCCCCCTGCCGGCAGGCTCGTCGGCCCGCAAATGACGGCCCTTTGTGTTTAGAAGAAGAGGCCTGACCCTCCGGCTCCCTCCTGCCCCTTGTGTGTTTCGATCGGCTCTACGCGCGCAGTCGGGGCTCCCGACTCCGGCGCATCCGGTCTGGAAAGAATCCTCGACCGTATCCGATTTTGGCCCTCGGCAAGCCCCGGACCGCCGTGTCGGCGGCCAGCGAACGGCGGCCGTATTTGCCCAGAAGGAGGGGCCTGACCCTGTGGTTCTCGCCTGCCCCTTGTGCGCCGCGATCGGCTCTACGCGCGCAGGTGGGGCTCCCGGTCCTGGTGCCTTCGGTCTGGAAGGAAACCTCAACCGTATGCAATTTTAACCCCCGGTGGGCCGGCGGACGGGCCCACGAACGATGGCCATTTTTCCCAGAAAAAGGGGCCTGACCCTCCGGCTCCCGCTTCCCCTTGTGCGTTGCGATCGGCTCTATGCACGCAGCCGGGCCTCCTGGTCCTGGCGCCTTCGGTCTGGAAGGAATCCTCGACCGTATGCAATTTTAGACCCCGACTGGCAGGCGCGC
>NW_020898267.1:0-1088 GCF_003984885.1 Neopelma chrysocephalum
CTGGAAGGAATCCTCGACCGTATGCAATTTTAGCCCCCGGTCGGCCGGCGCACCAGCCCACTAACGACGGCGCTTTCTGCGCAGAAGGAGGGGCCTGACCCTCTGGCTCTCGCCGACTATTTTTGCACCGCGATCGGCTCTACGCGAGCAGCCGGGGCTCCCGGTCCTGGCGCCTTCGGTCTGGAAGGAATCCTCGACCGTATGCAATTTTAGCCCCCGGACGGCCAGCGCGTCGGCCCGCAAACGACGGCACTTTTGCCAGAAGAAGAGGCCTCACCCTCCGGCTCCCTCCTGCCCCTTGTGCGCCGCGATCGGCTCTACGCGCGCAGATGGGGCTCCCGGTCCTGGCGCCTTCGGTCTGGAAGGAATCCTCGACCGTATGCAATTTTAGCCCCTGACTGGCAGGCGCACCGGCCCACGAACGATGGCCCTTTTTGCTCAGAAGGAGGGGCCTGACCCTCCGGCACTCGCCTGCACCTTCTGCACCGCGATCGGCTCTACGCGCGCAGTTGGGGTTCCCGGTCCTGGCGCCTTCGGTCTGGAAGGAAAGCTCGACCATATGCAAATTTAGCCCTCGGCAGGCCGGCGCAACGGCCCATGAACGACGGCCCTTTTTGCCCAGAAGGAGGGGCCTGACCCTCCGGCTCCCGCCTGCCCCTTCTGCACCGCGATCGGCTCTACGCGCGCAGCCGGGCCTCCCGGTCCTGGCGCCTTTGGTCTGGAAGGAATCCTCGACCGTATGCAATTTTAGCCCCCGACAGGCAGGCACACCGGCCAGCGAACGACGGCCCTTTTTGCCCAGAAGGAGGGGCCTGACCCTCCGGCTCTCGCCTGCAATTTGTGCGCCGCGATTAGCTCTACGGGCGCAGCAGGGACTCCCGGTCCTGGCGCCTTCGTTCTGGAAGGAATCATCGACCGTATGCAATTTTAGCCCCCGTCCGGCAGGCGCGTAGGCCCGCAAACAACGGCCGTTTCTGCCCAGAAGGAGGGGCCTGACCCTCCGGCTCTCGCCTGCTATTTGTGCGCCGCGATCGGCTCTACGCGCGCAGCCGGGGCTCCCGGTCCTGGCGCCTTCGGTCTGGAAGGAA
>NW_020898268.1:0-837 GCF_003984885.1 Neopelma chrysocephalum
GGGAGCCCCGGCTGCGCGCTTAGAGCCGATCGCGGCGTACAAGGGGCCGGCGAGAGCCGGAGGGTCAGGCCCCTCCTTCTGGGCAAAAAGGGCCGTCGTTCGTGTGCCGGTGCGCTGGCCAGAAGAGGGCTAAAATTCCATATAGTCGAGGATTCCTTCCACACCGAAGGCGCCAGGACCGGGAGCCCCGGCTGCGGACGTGAATCCGATTGCGGCGCACAAATAGCAGGCGAGAGCCGGAGGGTCAGGCCCCTCCTTCTGGGCAAGAAGGGCCGTCGTTTGCTGGCCGGCGCGCTGGCCGGCCGGGGGAAAAAATTTCATACGGTCGAGGATTCCTTCCAGACCGAAGGCACCAGGACCGGGAGGCCCGTCTGCGCGCGTAGAGCCGATCGCGGCGCACAAATCGCAGGCGAGAGCCGGAGGGTCAGGCCCCTCCTTCTGGGCAAAAAGGGCCGTCGTTCGTGTGCCGGTGCGCTGGCCAGAAGAGGGCTAAAATTGCATATGGTTGAGGATTCCTTCCACACCGAAGGCGCCATGACCGGGAGCCTCGGCTGCAGGCGTAGCGCTGATCGTGGCGCCCAAATAGCAGGTGATAGACGGAGGGTCAGGCCCCTCCTTCTGGGCAAAAAGGGCCGTCATTCGTGTGCTGGCGCGGTGGCCGGTCGGGGGATAAAATTGCATACGGTCGAGGATTCCTTCCAGACCGAAGGCGCCAGGACTGGGAGAACCGGCTGTGCGCGCATAGCCGATCGCGGCGCACAAATAGCAGGCGAGAGTTGGAGGTTCAGGCCCCTCCTTCTGGGCAAAAAGGGCCGTCGTTGGCTGGACGGCGCGCCT
>NW_020898269.1:0-685 GCF_003984885.1 Neopelma chrysocephalum
GGAGTCAACGGCATCTGCAGGAAAACCAAGAAGAAGCAGCTCAAGAAAAGTGAGGAGTCACCCGTGTCCCTGGGATCAGAGCCACCTGTTTCCCCGGGTCACTGGAGCCATCCGTGTCCCTGGGATCAAAGCCACTCGTGTCCCTGGGATCAGAGCCACCCGTGTCTCTGGGATTAGATCCACCCGTGCCCCTGCGGGATCGGAGCCACCCGTGTCCTTGGGGCACCAGAGCCACCCGTGTCCCTGGGGATCTGGGACACCAGGACGTGCCAATCCCTGTGGGGGGGAAACTGAGGCACGGGGGGCTGTCCCCATCCTGGGTGGCAGGGTTGTCCCCATCCTGGGTGGGAGTGTCAGAGCTGTCCCCATTGTGGTGGCAGAAGGTGGAAGGTTTGTCCCCATCTTGGAGGCAGGCGGTGACAGGGCTGTCCCCATCCCAGTGGCAGAGGGTGGCAGGACTGTCCCCATCGTGGGTGGAAAGGTTGTCCCCATCGTGGTGGCAGGGGATGGCAGGACTGTCCCCACAGTAGGTGGCAGGTCTGTTCCCATCGTGGTGGCAGAGGGAGACAGGGCTGTCCCCGTTGCAGTGGCACGGGGTGGCAGGGCTGTCCCCATCGTCGGTGGCAGAGGGTGGAAGGTTTGTCCCCATTGTGGTTGCTGAGGATGGCAGGGCTGTCCACATCCC
>NW_020898270.1:0-336 GCF_003984885.1 Neopelma chrysocephalum
GGAGTCAACGGCATCTGCAGGAAAACCAAGAAGAAGCAGCTCAAGAAGAGTGAGGAGCCACCCCTGTCCCTGGGTCACTGGAGCCACCCGTGTCCCTGGGTCACTGGAGCCATCCGTGTCCCTGGGTCACTGGAGCCACCCCTGTCCCTGGGATCGGAGCCACCCGTGTCTCTGGGATCAGAGCCACTCGTGTCCCTGCGGGATCAGAGACACCAGGACGTGCCAGTCCCTGTGGGGGGGAAACTGAGTCACGGGGGGCTGTCCCCATCCTGGGTGTCAGAGTTGTCCCCATCCCGGTGGCAGGGGGTGGCAGGGCTGTCCCCATCCTCGGTGACA
>NW_020898271.1:0-450 GCF_003984885.1 Neopelma chrysocephalum
CTGTAAAGGGGTGGCAGGGCTGTCCCCGTCCCGGTCGCAGGGGGTTCTGGGCCCCGCGGGCAGCTCTGACGCCCTCCCTTCCCCCCCTGTGCCCGCGGCAGGCAAGACCCCCGAGGACGTGGTGCGCCGGTACATCCAGAAGGTGAAGAACCCCCCGGACGAGGTGAGCGGGCACCCGGGGTGGGGGGTTGAGGGGACGGGCACAGCGCCGGGCACAGCGCCGGGGGGGACCCGCTCATCCCAGCGGGACGCTGATCCCGGCTCTCCCGATCCCGGCAGGATTGCACCATCTGCATGGAGCGGCTGGTCACCTCCTCCGGCTACGAGGGCGTCCTGAGCCCCCGGGGCATCAAGCCGGAGCTGGTGGGCAAGCTGGGCAAGTGCGGGCACATGTACCACCTGCTGTGCCTGCTCGCCATGTACAACAACGGCAACAAGGTCCGCGCCCCC
>NW_020898272.1:0-394 GCF_003984885.1 Neopelma chrysocephalum
TGACCCTCCGGCTCTCGCCTGCCCCTTGTGCGCCGCGATCGGCTCTATGCGCGCAGCCGGGACTCTTGGTACTGGCGTCTTCAGTCTGGAAGGAATCCTCGACCGTATGGAATTTTAGACCCGGGCCAGCCGGTACGCCGGCCAGTGTACGACGACCGTTTTTGCCCAGAAGGAGGGTCCTGACCCTCCAGCTCTCACCTGCCCCTTGTGCGCCGCGATAAACTCTACGAGCGCAGCCGGGCCTCCCGGTCCTGGTGCCTTCGGTCTGGAAGGAATCCTCGACCGTATGCAATTTTAGCCCCCGGCCAGCCAGTGCGCAGGCCTGTGAACGACGGCCTTTTTTGCCAAGAAGGATGGGCCTGACCCTCCGGCTCCCTCCTGCCCTTTGTGCGCC
>NW_020898273.1:0-367 GCF_003984885.1 Neopelma chrysocephalum
GGCGCACAAAGGGCAGGAGGGAGCCGGAGGGTCAGGCCCATCCTTCTGGGCAAAAAAGGCCGTCGTTCACAGGCCTGCGCACTGGCTGGCCGGGGGCTAAAATTGCATACGGTCGAGGATTCCTTCCAGACCGAAGGCACCAGGACCGGGAGGCCCGGCTGCGCTCATAGAGTTTATCGCGGCGCACAAGGGGCAGGTGAGAGCTGGAGGGTCAGGCCCCTCCTTCTGGGCAAAAAGGGCCGTCGTTCGCTGGCCGTCCCGCCGGCCGGCTGGGGCCTAAAATTGCATACGGTCGAGGATTCCTTCCAGACCGAAGGCGTCAGGACCGGGAGCCCCGGCTGCACGCGTAGAGCCGATCGCGGCGCAC
>NW_020898274.1:0-374 GCF_003984885.1 Neopelma chrysocephalum
GGGTCAGGCCCCTCCTTCTGGGCAAAAAGGACCGCTGTTCGCTGGCCGCCGACATGGCGGTCCGGGTGGCAGAGGGCCAAAATCAGATACGGTCGAGGATTCTTTCAAGACCGGATGCGCCGGAGTCGGGAGCCCCGGCTACGCTCGTAGAGCGGAGCGTGGCGCACAAAGGGCAGGAGGGAGCCGGAGGGTCAGGCCGCTCCTTCTGGGCAGAAAGGGCTGTCGTTTGCGGGCCTACGCGCCGGCCGGCCAGGTGCTAAATTGTATACGGTCGAGGATTCCTTCCAGACCGAAGGCGCCAGGACCGGGAGCCCCGGCTGCACGCGTAGAGCCGATCGCGGCGCACAAATAGCAGGCGAGAATCGGAGGGTCAG
>NW_020898275.1:0-590 GCF_003984885.1 Neopelma chrysocephalum
AGAAGGGGGGGCCTGACCCTCCAGCTCTCACCTGCTATTTGTGAGCCGCGATCGGCTCTATGCGCGCAGCAGGGGCTCCCGGTCCTGGCGCCTTCGGTCTGGAAGGAATCCTCCACCGTATGCAATTTTAGCCCCCGATTGGCAGGCGCACCGGCACACGAACGACGGCCCTTTTTGCCCAGAAGGAGGGGCCTGACCCTCCGGCTCTCGCCTGCTATTTGTGCGCCGCGATCGGCTCTATGCGCGCAGCCGGGTCTCCCGGTCCTGGCGCCTTCGGTCTGGAAGGAATCCTCGACCGTATGCAATTTTAGCCCCCGCCCGGCCGGCGCACCGCCCACGAACGGCGGCCCTTTTTTCTCAGACGGAGGAGCCTGACCCTCTGGCTCCCGCCTGCCCCTTTTGCGTTGTGATCGGCTCTACGCGCGCAGCCGGAACTCTTGGTCCTGGCGTCTTTAGTCTGGAAGGAATCCTCGACCGTATGCAATTTTAGCCCACGGCCAGCCGGCACGTCGGCCAGTGAATGACGGCCCTTTGTGCCCAGAGGGAGAGGCCAGACCCACCAGCTCTCGCCTGCTATTTGTGCGCCGCGA
>NW_020898276.1:0-507 GCF_003984885.1 Neopelma chrysocephalum
CCAAAAATCCCCAAAAAATCCCCCAAAACCCCCCAAAAATCCCTAAACAATTCTCCAAAAATCCTCCAAATCCCCTAAAAAATCCTCCAAAAAAATTCCTCAAAAATTCCCTAAAAATTCCTCAAAAAATCCCCCCCAAAATCCCCTAAAAAACCCCCAAAATTCCACCAAAATCCCCTAAAAAATCCCCCCAAAAATTCCCCAAAATCCCTCAAAAAAATCCTCCAAAACCCCCCAAAAAATCATCCCAAAAATTCCCCAAAAATCCCCCAAAACCCTCCAAAAAATCCCCCAAAATCCCCCCAAAAATCCCACAAATTCCCCCCAAAAATCCCCTAAAAATTCCCCTCAAAACTCCCAAAAAATCCCTCCCAAAAATTCCCCAAATCCCCAAAATCCCCCAAAAATCCCCCCAAAAAATCCCCTAAAAATTCCCAAAAAATCCCCCAAAACCCCCCAAAAATCCCTAAAAAATTCTCCAAAAATCCTCCAAATCCCCTAAAAAAT
>NW_020898277.1:0-390 GCF_003984885.1 Neopelma chrysocephalum
GGATTTGGGGAATTTTTGGGAGGGATTTTTTGGGAGTTTTGAGGGGAATTTTTAGGGGATTTTTGGGGGGAATTTGTGGGATTTTTGGGGGGATTTTGGGGGATTTTTTGGAGGGTTTTGGGGGATTTTTGGGGAATTTTTGGGATGATTTTTTGGGGGGTTTTGGAGGATTTTTTTGAGGGATTTTGGGGAATTTTTGGGGGGATTTTTTAGGGGATTTTGGTGGAATTTTGGGGGTTTTTTAGGGGATTTTGGGGGGGATTTTTTGAGGAATTTTTAGGGAATTTTTGAGAAATTTTTTTGGAGGATTTTTTAGGGGATTTGGAGGATTTTTGGAGAATTTTTTAGGGATTTTTGGGGGGTTTTGGGGGATTTTTTGGGGATTTTTGG
>NW_020898278.1:0-309 GCF_003984885.1 Neopelma chrysocephalum
CGGGGCAGGCGGCGGCGGCGGCAGCGGCCACGCCGTGCCCCGCGCCGGGAGCGCCCACGGGCTCGCACGGCGGCCCCGCCGCCTTGTCCATGGGGCCGCCGAGCTCCTTCAGCTCCACGGCGGGCGCGGCCACCGCCACCTGCACCGACATCGCCGCCGCCGCTGCTGCTACCGCTGCGGCTGCCGCCTCCTCCGGCTCCGGCTCCCCAAGGGCCGCCGGCTCCGCTCCGCCCCGGCCCGGTCCGGCCCGCCCCGCCGCCCTCACGGCCGCGCTGCACGACGGGAACTGCAGTCCTGCCGCCCAGGCCC
>NW_020898279.1:0-308 GCF_003984885.1 Neopelma chrysocephalum
TCCCCAAACGTCATTCCTGATGTCCCCAACCCTCCATCTCACACCAGTATCCCCCAGTAATCACCCAGTGCCCCACAAAGCCCCCCAACTGTCCCCAGTGTGTCCTCAGATGCCCTTGGCCTTTCTGTTGGGGGGGGGTCGTTTTTGTGGTCAGAGGGTCCAGGGGGGGCTCCTGGTGTGAGATGGAGGGTTGGGGACATCAGGAATGACGTTTGGGGACAGTGGGGAGGGATTTGTGGACAGTGGAATTGGAGGTTCCAAGGGGGGAACTGGGGCTATGGCAAGTCCCTGGGAACATTGGAGACCCC
>NW_020898280.1:0-401 GCF_003984885.1 Neopelma chrysocephalum
CATATTAAAGAAATGTTCGATCCAATGATTTCTGGTCATTGGGTTTAGTTCTTTTGCTCTTGCACTTCTGCTTCTTCCTGGGCATCTCCCCAGCTGCCCTCCTGGGCAACGGCCTCATCCTCAGCGCCGTAGCCTGCCACCACCACCTGCACACCCCCAGAGACTTCTTCCTGCTCCACCTCTCCCTCACACACCTGGGCTGCATCTGCACCACTGTCCCCGAAGCCATGGCCAATTCCCTCTGCAACACCAGGGGCATCTCCTACTCAGGATGAGCTGCGCAGGTGTTTTTTGCTTTTCTTCTTGATCACAGCGGAGGTTGCCCTTCTCACCATCACGTCCTACGACGGCTATGTGGCCATCTGCAAAGCCCTGCACTACAGGACCCTCCTGGGCAGCAG
>NW_020898281.1:0-314 GCF_003984885.1 Neopelma chrysocephalum
GCTTTCTCCAACGCACTGCCTCGCCGTAACGCTGGTGCCGCAGCCCCTGACAAAACCCCAAGTGGTCTTTGTCCCCAGAAGAAGTGCTCCTGCTGCCAGCAAGGATGCTCCCCGGGACAAGCCAGGAGAGGCTGAACACGCAGTACTGAGCCCGGAGGGATGTTCTGCCTCTGGTGCCCCTCGACCATTCTCACAAGCGCCTTCCCTGGAGGACAATTCAGGTGTTTCAACGTGCCAACAGAGGAGGGATGTGAGGGAAGAGATGACGGCGGTGAAAGGAGCCCATGGCCTGTCCATCTTGAGCTCCCCGATAC
>NW_020898282.1:0-580 GCF_003984885.1 Neopelma chrysocephalum
GGACGGTAGCTTGGAGGGATATGCACGGCAATCCCAGCCCCAGCCACGGTCCTCACTGTCTCCGGCCGCCAGCCCTGCGCACCAAGCAGAACTGCGACCAGTACCGCCAGCCCCGCTCCCCTCCAGACCGCATCAGCCCATCCGCCGCCCGGTGTCTCGCTACGCCCGCCACTCCCGGCTCTCTGCTCCGGGCGGGCCGCCTCCTCTCCGCATCCTCTCCCTCCTCTACCTTCCTCTCCCTCCCTTACCCTTCTCCGACAATCCCGGCCCGGGGTTGAGCCCGGCGCCGGCGCCGCTCGGGCTCTCGTCGGCTGCAGGCTGGATGCGGAGGCCAGGCGAGAGCGGCGGCAGCGCGGAGGCGGCGCGACAGGGCTGGGTGACAGGGGTGCACGTTGGTATCGGGGGGCTCAAGATGGACAGGCCATGGACTCCTTTCACCGCCATCATCTCTTCCCTCACATCCCTCCTCTGTTGGCACGTTGAAACTCCTGAATTGTCCTCCAGGGAAGGCGCTTGTGAGAATGGTCGAGGGCCACCAGAGGCAGAACATCCCTCCGGGCTCAGTACTGCATGTTCAGCC
>NW_020898283.1:0-502 GCF_003984885.1 Neopelma chrysocephalum
TGGATTGCCAGGAAGCTGAAGAGGAGGCAGAGTGTGGCCAGGTGGCCGAAAGGGCCAATGGATGGTGGCCTGGAGGAGGTGCAGAGAAGAGCAGCGAGGCTGGGAAAGGGAGTGGAGCACAAGTGGTGTGAGGAGAGGCTGAGGGAGCTGGGGGTGTTGAGGCTGGAGAAGAGGAGGCTCAGGGGAGACCTCCTGACTCTCTGCAAGTCCCTGCCAGGAGGTTGTAGCCAGGTGGGGGTGGGGCTCTTGTGCCAGGAAGCAGCAGTAGGACAAGAGGGCTGGGTCTTGAGCTGTGCCAGGGGAGGTTTAGGTTGGATATTAGGAAGCAGTTTTTTCCCAAGAGAGTCATCAGGCCTTGGAATGGGCTGGGCAGGGAGGGGGTGGAGTCAGCGTCCCTGGAGGTGTTGAAGGTGAGAGTGGATGTAGCTCAGTGCCATGGTCTGGGAAGCACAGCAGGGTTGGATCAAGGGTTGGACTTGATGATCTCGGAGGTCTTTTCCAA
>NW_020898284.1:0-412 GCF_003984885.1 Neopelma chrysocephalum
GGCCGATGGAGCTGCCCAGATCACCAAGAGGAAATGGGAACACAATGAGATCGCGGTGGACCACTGGACAAATTACCTGGGGAACACCTGTCCAGAATGGCTCCGGAAATTCGTCGGATATGGGCGGGAGGCGCTGGAGCGCAAAGGTAAGGGAGACAGAATTCCTGTGGGAATGTGGGATTTGGGAATGCGGGATCTGGAAAGGTGGAACTGAGGAACACGAGAATTCCCGTGGGAATTCTGTGGATGAATCTGAGTCATCCAACTCCCATGGGAATTCCATGCATGGATCCCACCGTTGTCCCATTCCCATGGCAATTCTGCTGATGGATCTCACTCCAATCCCATTCCCATGGGGATTCCAAGGATGGATCTCACCATTATCCCATTCCAGATCCCCCCCATGTCCACG
>NW_020898285.1:0-535 GCF_003984885.1 Neopelma chrysocephalum
TCACAAGCACCACCCCCTCATTACCAAATACGTACCACACCCACTCATCACCACATCAAGACAACACCAATAACCACCAAATTAGCCAATTAACATACCACACCACACACATAACAACCCAAACGACCACTTCTGACAAAAAACTACACTACAGCACACACATCTCAACAAAAACCCACAAATCACAAAAGACCACAAAATACTGCCACCTACTGGCATAAAAACACAATACAAACGGTAAAAACAAGAAATACTGCCACCTACCGACAGAACACAAAAACTACATCATCAAACACCACCAATAGCACCACCTACCGACGACAAACTGCAATGACAACCAAAACCTACTAAAACTACTGCCACCTACAGCACAATCAAGGAAACACACAGAAAAACAAAAAATGACTAAAAAATAAAAAAAAACCCACAAAAAACACCTAAACACACAACAATCACAACACAAACAAAAGTTCCAAACACCCTAAATAACAAAACCCACACCCCAAAGCATAACAAAACCATAACCACACCCATG
>NW_020898286.1:0-449 GCF_003984885.1 Neopelma chrysocephalum
CAAATGACCACACCCACACACCACAACACCACAACTACCCTCACCAACACAATGTAAAAGTTACACCTTAGGCTTACAGGTCACGACTACAGGTTACAGTCACATGATACACTTACGCTTACGGTCACAATCACAGATGAACGTCATGGCTTAGGGTTACGCTCACATGTCACCATAACGGCTTACGGTTACGATCACAGGTTACAACAACAGGTTACGGTCACGAGTTACGGTCACGGCTTAGGCTCACAGATTATGGTCACGGGTTACGGTCAAGGCTTAGGGTTAGGCTCACGGCTCAGGATGACAGGTTAAGGTCACGGGTTACGGTCACAGGTTACACTTAGGGGTAGGGTCACAGGTTACGGTTAGGGTCACAGGTTACGGTCACGGGTTAGGGTCACAGGTTAGGGTTAGAGTCACGGGTTAGGGTTAGGGTCACGGGTTAG
>NW_020898287.1:0-348 GCF_003984885.1 Neopelma chrysocephalum
TGGTAATGAGGGGGTGGTGCTTGTGATGTGGTAATGAGGTGGTGGCGGTTGTGACGTGGTAATGATGCGGTGGTGCTTGTGACGTGGTAATGAGGTGGTGGCGGTTGTGACGTGGCCATGATGTGGTGGCGCTTGTGACGTGGTAATGAGGGGGTGGCGGTTGTGATGTGGTCATGATGTGGTGGTGCTTGTGACGTGGTAATGAGGGGGTGGTGCTTGTGACGTGGTAATGAGTGGGTGGTGCTTATCACGTGGTAATGCTGGGGTGGTGCTTATGATGTGGTAATGTGGGGGTGGCGATTATGACGTGGTATTGAGGCGGTGGTGTTTGTGATGTGGTAATGAGGG
>NW_020898288.1:0-367 GCF_003984885.1 Neopelma chrysocephalum
CCAGTCCCCATACTGCTGCTTTTTTAAACTAAGCTACAAGAAATAAAAGCAAAGTGAAAAAGAGACTAAGAGAAATAAAAGCGAAATAAAAGCAAAATAAAAGCAAAGAGAGACTAAGAGAAATAAAAGCAAGAGAAGAGTAGAGAGAAAAGAGAGATGAAGAGAAGAAATGGAAAGAAGTTAAGAGAAAAGAGAAATAGAGAAGAGACTACATGATAGAAAATAAAGACAGGAGCCAAACAGGGGGGAAAAACCCCCAAACCTTTATTACAACTTTATTGAGTGACTGCTTGCAACCTTGTAGTGTAACTTGTAACCTGTGTACTGTAACTCAGGAAAGTACACAAGTCACAACACGAGTTACAGT
>NW_020898289.1:0-376 GCF_003984885.1 Neopelma chrysocephalum
AGCTGTTCCTGAAATTGGCAATTTTTATACAATAAAAGACACAAAGAGAAGCAGAAAACCACAAGTTGGAACAATTTAAAAAGTTTTGAGCACTTTCAAGTAGCTGAAATATGGGGTGAATATAAAGGTAATTGGCATACATAATTAAAAAAATGGAATGTACCCATGCAATGCACAAATACCAAAACCTGGAGCATCCCAAAGCCAGCAAGATCTTCTCATTAGAGTTCAAGGTTTTCTTTCTGACCCAAGCCATGGAAATCACAGAAACAATGAAAGCATTTATCCACAGGCCAGCAAACGCCTCAAGGATGATGACAGCCGCAGTTGTGGCAGCATATGTGGTGACATTGGATTGCTCTGGAGAGTGACAAGC
>NW_020898290.1:0-387 GCF_003984885.1 Neopelma chrysocephalum
TCTTATTTTCCACCACACCTTTATGCAAAGTGGGAGAGTAGGAGCAATTGGGTGGCTGTCTGACAGCTGCCCAAGGTCAACCTTCCACAGCAGGTTATCTGTACATGAAATAGTTGAGGAATACATTCAGTGCAGACAGCTCAGTGTGCAGCTACATTGTGAGCTGCAGGTTGTGTGCTGGGTGGCAGAAAATGGCAGGAGCCCCAGGCATGGAGCCAAGACCCCAGGCTATCATGTGCATGCACTGGAAGGCTGCAAAAATGCCTGAACAGCCCTTCAGTGAGGCAATTTTTCCCAATACCCAAGATAAATCCCCCTGGTTCATCTGGACTCCGTTTCCTCTTGTTCTGTCCTTGTGGCCTGAGAGAACACACTTGGCTACAACGT
>NW_020898291.1:0-374 GCF_003984885.1 Neopelma chrysocephalum
CTGTTCCTGAAATTGGCAATTTTTATGCAATAAAAGACACAAAGACAAGCAGAAAACCACAAGTTGGAACAGTTTAGAAAGCTCTGAGCACTTCCAACTAGTTGAAATATGGGGTGAACATGAAGATAATTGGGGTAAATTAGTGAGAGAAAGAAAAATACCCATGAGATGCACAAAAACCAAAACCTGGAGAGTCCCAAAGTCAGCAAGATCTTCTCATTAGAGTTCAAGGTTTTCTTTCTGACCCAGGCCACACAAATGACAGAAACAATGAAAGCATTTATTCACAGGCCAGCAAAGGCCTCAAGGGTGACAATGGCCACAGCCGTGGCAGCATATGAAGTGACATTGGATTGCTCTGGAGAGTGACAAGC
>NW_020898292.1:0-444 GCF_003984885.1 Neopelma chrysocephalum
CGAGGCAATGCATGGCTGGCCTTGTTTTGTTTGAATTGCTAATGAAATACACGATGTGCAATACACTGGTGGAGCTTCAAGGACAGTGTAGCTGAGACTGCTGGAAGCAGGGTAGTGAACTGAGTGTTTCTCAGTGTAGGTTTAGTGTAATTGGAGGAGAACTAAGGCAAGTTTGGTTTTGTTTTTCCTTTTTTATTTCAGCAAGTGGCTCGATGGATTCGTGCCTGATGATCTGGAGCATGAAACCTCAGATGAGAGCCTATCGCTTCGTGGGCCACAAAGATGCAGTGATGTGTGTCCAGTTTTCACCTTCTGGTCACCTGGTGGCTTCAGGCTCCAGAGACAAAACAGTCCGGTTGTGGATCCCTAGTCTGTGAGCACCTGTTCCCTTCTGTCTCTCTTTGTGTTTTAACCCTGGCTTGGGATTTCTCCTTGTTTCTTGGT
>NW_020898293.1:0-590 GCF_003984885.1 Neopelma chrysocephalum
CAAAGGGGATTTGAGGGGGTCTTGAGTGGATTTAGGGGGGAACAAAGTGGGTTTGAGGGGGTCCTGAGTGGATTTATGGGGGAACAAAGGGGATTTGAGGGGGTCTTGAGTGGATTTATGGGGGAACAAAGCGGGTTTGAGGGGGTCCTGAGTGGATTTATGGGGAAAGAAGGGGATTTGGGGGGATCCTGAGTGGATTTAGGAGCAGCAAGGGGGGTTTGGGGAGGTCTTGAGTGGATTTAGGGGGGAACAAAGGGGATTTGGGGGGTCTTGAGTGGATTTGGGAGGGTCCTGAGTGGACTTAGGGGTGAACAAAGGAGATTTGGAGGGGTCCTAGGTGGATTTAGGGGGAAGAAAGGGGGTTTGGGGGGGTTCTGAGTGGATTTAGAGGGGAAAAAAGGGGGTTTGGGCAGGTCTTGAACGGATTTATAGAGAAGAAAGGGGATTTGGGAGGGTCCTGGATGAGTTTAGGGGGGAACAAAGGGGGGTTTGGAGGGGTCCTGTGTGGATTTAGGGGGGAACAAAGGGGATTTGGGAGGGTCCTGAGTGGATTTAGGGGGGAACAAAGGGGTTTGGAGGGTCCTGAGGGG
>NW_020898294.1:0-1365 GCF_003984885.1 Neopelma chrysocephalum
GCAAAAGAATGAAGAATAGAAGGTATTAGATCCCCAAAAAATGGGAGAAAGAGGTCGGAGGGACCCCCCCGAGAGAGGGGGGACCCCCCCCGGGGAAGGGTGGGCAGGGATTAATTAATTTAAGCCGCGCCCCTCGCGGACAGGCATTAGAATAGACACGCCCCCTCCAAGGCCGCCTCAGGAAAGCCCCCCCGCGGAAGGGAGGAGAGGTTAATTTGCATAGACACGCCCCCGCGCTGATGTGGATTTACATAACCACGCCTACCAAACTATATTTTAGCGTAAACCACGCCCCTTGACGATATATTAGCATAAACACGCCCCTTTTCTTGTTTATTTGCATAACCACGCCCATGGTGTGGACTATAAGCATAAGACACGCCCACAAGGCGGTGTATTTGCATAAGCCACGCCCCCGGGTGTTAGATATTAACATAAACCACGCTCATTAAGCGCTATTCTATTTAGACGCCTCTCATGGTGCTCATTTGCATAAACCACGCCCCAAAAGTGATATCGGATGTACCCTCACGGTCTAATTTGCATAAACCACGCCCAAACGCTATTAGTCTGTAAAAGCTGGTTTAAATACGCCCCGCCCCTCCTATTAGCATACGATGGCTACACCTCCTTTGCTCATTTACATACGGTCCGCCCTCACCGACCCGCTCCGCCAATCCCATCCCGTCGATTTGCATAGGCCACGCCTACACCGCCCCAAACGCCTAAAAATCGGCCCCGAATCGCCCCAAATCCCTGAAGAAACGGCTCAAAGTTCCTCAAAATCGGCCCCGGGACCTCTTAAAAATCCCCTAAAAAATCCTCGAATGTCGTCCCCAAAAATCCTAAAGAAACAACCCCAAAACTGCCCCGAAATTCCTCAAAACCACCCCCGAACTCCGCCAAAACGCCTAAAAATCCCCTAAAACTCCCCAAAACGCCCAAAGAAATGAACGAAACTTCCTCAGAATCTCCCCAAGCCCCCAAAACTCCTAAAAATCACCTAAAAAAACCCAAATCCCCCCTAAACTCCCCATTTCCAGCCGAGGTCCTCCCGCCCGCCAGGCGGCGCCCGCGGAAGCAGCCAAACCCCGGAAGTGGGCGCTCCGCGTCACGTGAAGGGATCACGTGGTGGTGGGAGCAGCTAATGGCGGCGCGGCTCGGGGGATCACGTGGCGGGAAAAGCAGCGAATGGGGGCGCGGCTCTGGGGGTCACGTGGGGACGGGGGGGGTTCCCAACATGGCGGCGGCGCTGGGGAAGGAGAAGGAGGAGGAGGCGAAGCGGCTCCTGAGCGAGGCCGAGAGGAAGGTCCGGGGGGCCTCCTCCTTCCTCGGGGGCCTCTTCGGGTGCGTCCGGGCCGAGGG
>NW_020898295.1:0-326 GCF_003984885.1 Neopelma chrysocephalum
CTGAGCTCATTTAAAGATTATCTTGTATTTTGAACATATAAAGCACTCTATAAAAGATTAACATTATTACAACTAGTCATCATTCCATGGAGAGCTCTCCCAGTGAAGTCAAAGGAAATTCTCTGTTACAAACAACGGCAGAATCACACAAGTCTAAGATCAGAGGTATGAGAATGAGATTAAACAGTATATAACTATTAAAATATTGTAAGTGAAGTCAGGCATTGTCACAGGTAGCAGATTGAATATTCACATCTGAACCCTCTAGAAAACCTAGAGAAGAGGGAATTACAAAAACTCCTAGAAAATCAATGTTTTGAAGAAGG
>NW_020898296.1:0-401 GCF_003984885.1 Neopelma chrysocephalum
TATCAAAAGCACTCAGTATTAAAACGTAGGAAGTTGCATCTGTGCACGAATCTGCAGGAGCTCAATGCCCTGCGTACCCACACAGGCTTTTCTGTCTCGAATCCTGCTGATTCCGTGCCCGGGACTGGATTTATTTCAGCAGCTAAATGGTTCACTGGAGGACTAATTGGCTCTGGGAGCTCCAGTCCTTTGCAGCAGATTATTGGCGTGCTCGCAGGAGCAGCTCCCTTCCTTCCCTTCCCCCTTCATTATAAAACATGAACTATAGAGAAACCAAATACCACACGGCCCCTGCGCCGAGCCCGTCAGTGCTCCCGGCTCGGTGTTCAGCACAGAAAGTGCCTTTTATATTTAGGAAGCGGAGGGAGAAAATTCTGGAAGCGCGAGAACGCGGCGATAGC
>NW_020898297.1:0-488 GCF_003984885.1 Neopelma chrysocephalum
TGTCTGCCTCCCCTCACCAGGGGTCCAGGAGGGACCCAAAAAGCCCCAAAAAAGCCCCAAAAACGTCCCAAAGCCACATCAGACGAGCCCCCCGAGCCCCCCCAATCCCCTCCCCGTGTCCCCCCCGTGTCTCCTCATGTCCGTGTCCCCTCACCAGGGGTCCTTGAGGGCCCCAAAAACCCCCCGAAAAAGCCTCAAAGACACCTCGGACGAGCCCCCCAAGCCCCCCTAATCCCCTCCCCGTGTCCCCCCGTGCCCATGTCCCCTCACCAGGGGTCGAGCAGGGCCTGGAGGAGGGCGGTGAAGAAGAGCACGACGCAGGAGCAGCCGAAGGCGGCCCCGCTCTGCTTCTCCTTCTCCAGGGAATAGCGGGATTCCATGGCCGGGTCCCGGAAGCGCAGCGACAGCGGGAACGTGCTGGGACCCCTCAGCCTGCGGGGACACGGACACGGCACCGGGAGGTGGGATGGGAGACACGGAGAAGCAAC
>NW_020898298.1:0-986 GCF_003984885.1 Neopelma chrysocephalum
TTTTCCATGTTCTCAGGAATGTGACACAACCCGATTAATTATAAAAATCTAAATATGTAGGTAATTTATTGGCAACATTTTCACATCCCTGCATTGCAGTTGTCCCTACTGGCAATGCTGGCAGCACATGACACTTAGTGTGCTCAAGAGTTGTCCCGCGGGGGAGGAAGAATCGAGTCCCCTCGCCCAGTTTTGGTTAACCAGAGTTCATAAAATGCCCAGGTGGCCTGGCCCCATTCAACACGATGCCCTGGGTGCAGATGTGGGCGCAACTGGGGTGGCAGGGCGGGCAGCCCGCGTGCCACCGGTGAGCTGGGCATCCCGGGTGTCCTGGATATCCTTGCGGAGTGTGGCATTTTTTTAGTGTGGTGGTGTTACTGACCAGGCTCTGCTGGGAAGAGCCGGGAAGCAGTGTTCTCCAGGCGCCGAGGGGGAAAGGCGGCCAAAGATCACTGGGTGAACCCCGCTGGCTCCACGCAGGGGTGTCCCGAGTATGCAGCTCTCTCCCGGCCCCCTTCTCTTGGCTGTGTCCCGCGGCTGGCCCGGGGCGGGAGCGGTGCCCGCAGGGCCCCCAGGGCCGCACTGCCCCTGACCGAAGTCCGGCTGTGCGGGGTGCCCGGCGCTGCGCACCCGGCCCCGGCGCTCCAGAGGCACCACCAGGAAGGAAGGAAGGAAGGAAGGAAGGAAGGACGGAAAAGAGGCGGAGCGGGAGCGGGCGGGAAGGGGCCAGGTCCCCGCGGTGCACGGCGCTTTGTACACGGGCGGGTGCGAGTCGGAGCCGCCCGGGGCAGCGCGGAGCCCGGCGGGACTAGCATGAGCCCGGGCGGCGGCGCGGCGCCTGGCGCTCCGGCAGTGGCTCCTCTCGGCGCAGCGGGGCGAAGGGCGGGCGGCGGGCGGGCCGGGCAGGCGGGCGGAGTGGCCGGCGGCCTCCCCGGTGGCCTCGCCCCCCGCGCCGGCCGCCCCTAGCGCGGAGCCGGCGGCGGTCC
>NW_020898299.1:0-461 GCF_003984885.1 Neopelma chrysocephalum
CCGCGGGGACGAGGGGCCGCCGCACCCCCGGCCGGGCATCCCCTGCCCAGGTCCCCTCTGCCGTGCCCGCGGCCGCCTGCTCCTGCCAAACCACGCACGGCTCCCTGGGGGGCGGCTCAGCCCCGCCGCCGCCGGGCAAGGGCCAGGTTATCTCGCAAACCGGGACACCGAGACCTGCGCTGCCCCCGTAAAACGCTGGTTAGATAGGAACAGCGCCCGCCCCCGCAGCCAGCCCGGCGGCAGGTGCGGGGGGCCGCCCCCGCAGCCAGGCCAGAGCCCAGCGCCGCCGCAGGGACGGGCTTCCCGGCTTGGCCGGTGGATTTGATTCCCCGAACTCTGGGCTCACATGACGGATGACTGTCGCCGGAACCCCCTGCTTCTCACGGGTTTCACCCTCGTCTGTGGACTTGGCTTTCCTCTGGGTTTTGTTTGGATTTTTTGTGTCTTTTTTATTGTTTGGG
>NW_020898300.1:0-350 GCF_003984885.1 Neopelma chrysocephalum
CAAGAAAAAAAGTGCTGAGACAGAAAGTTGTTACTGCCAATGGAGTGTCCAGGCTGCCCCACCAACTGCACCCCAAAGCCAAAGCTGCCAGGCTTTCTGGCCTGGAACATTTTGCGGGGACTTTTGAGTCAGTTTTGGGTGATTTTTTCGAGATTTTTTGGGGAGATTTTGAGTCACTTTTGGATGATGTTTTGAGGACATTTCAGTCAGTTTTGGGTGATTTTTTGGGGAGATTTGAGTCAGTTTTGGGTGATTTTTTGGTGATTTTTTGGGGAGATTTGAGTCAGTTTTGGGTGATTTTTTGGGAGATTTTTGGGGAGATTTGAGTCAGTTTTGGGTGATTTTTTGGG
>NW_020898301.1:0-1785 GCF_003984885.1 Neopelma chrysocephalum
ACCTTGGGCACATTTAGGGACACCTTGGGGACACCTTGGGGACACTTTGGGGGTGCCTGGGGACACCTTTGGACACTTGAGGACACCTTGGTGATACTTGGGGCCAGTTTGGGGACATCTGGAGACATTTTGGGGCACTTTGGGGACACCTGGGGACACTTTTGGACACCTGGAGACATTTTGGAGACACTTGGGGACACTTTTGGGCACTTTGGGGACACTTTGGGGACACTTGGGGACACTTTGGGGACACCTTTGGACCCCTGGGGACATCTGGGGACACTTTGTTGTCCCCCCCAGGTGTTGGTCCCCGCCCTGTCGTGCCTGTTCTTCCACGTGCTGTGGGAATTGTCCCGCCTGCCCGGCTCCAACGTCCCACAGGTCGGTGGGAATCTTCTCCTGGGAATCCAGAACCTTCTCCCGGGGATCCAGAACCTTTTCTTGGTCTCCAACTTTTCCAGAACCTTCTCTTGGTCTCCAACTTCTCCAGAATTTTCTCCTGCTCTCCAAAACCTCCTCCTGGAGCTCCAGAACCTTCTCCTGCTCTCCAAAGCCTTTTCCTGCTCTCCAAACCCTTCCAGAACCTTCTCCAGGTCTCCAAACTGTTCCTGTTCTCCAGAACCTCCTCCTGGAGATCCAGAACCTTCTCTTCGTTTCTGACTTTTCCAGAATCTTCTGCTGGTCTCCAACTCTTCCAGAATCTTCTCATGTTCTCCAAACCCTTCTCCTGGTCTCCAGACTCTTCCAGAATCTTTTCCCGCTCTCCAGACTTTTCCTGTTCTCCAGAACCTTTTCCTGGAGCTCCAGAACCTTCTCCCGCTCTCCAACTTTTCCAGAACCTTCTCCTGGTCTCCAAAGCCTTCTCCTACTCTCCAAACCCTTCCAGGACCTTCTCCTGCTCTCCAGACTTTTCCTGTTCTCCAGAACCACCTCATGTAGATCCAGAACCTTTTCCCACTCTCCAACTTTTCCAGAACCTTCTCCAGCTCTTTAAACCCTTCTCCTGCTCTCCCAACCCTTCCAGAACCTTCTTCCTCTCTCCAAACCCTTTCCCTGCTCTCCAACCCCTTCCAGAACCTTCTCTTGGTCTCCCAACCCTTCTCCAGCTCTCCAACCCTTCCAGAACCTTCCCCAGCTCTCCCACTTTTCCAGAACCTTCCCCAGCTCTTCCACTTTTCCAGAACCTTCTCCAGCTCTCCCACTTTTCCAGAACCTTCTTCCAGACCCTTCCAGAACTTTTCCCTGCTCTCCAAACCCTTCCAGAACCTTCTCCCGCTCTCCAAACTTTTCCAGAACCTTCCCCAGCTTCCCAGAAACTTCTGGAACTCCAGAACCTTTTCCTGCTCTCCAACTTTTCCAGCCCCTTCCTGGGCTCTCCCAGCCCTTCCCCAGCCCCCGTTTCCCACCGGGATCCCTCGGGATATTCCCAAAATCCCTTGGAATTGCAGGATCAGCTTCGGAACGTTCGCTCCAAGGCCTTATCCCTGTACTCCCTGTGCCAGAGCTGCCTCAGCGACCCCCAGCCACAGCTGAGGGAACAGGTTTTTGGGGGGATTTGGGGGATTTTAGGGATTTTAGGGGGGGTTGGGAATTTGGGAAGGTTTGGGGGAGAAATTGGGGGAAAATTGGGGAATTTGGGGGGATTTTGGGGGGATTTGGGGGGGATTTTCAGGGAAAATGGGGGGATTTGAGGGGGTGTTGGGAGGGTTTTGGGAGGGATTTTGGAGGGTTTTGGGGGAATTTGGGGGGGTTTGGGGGAGATTTGGGGGATTTGGGGGGGTTGGG
>NW_020898302.1:0-422 GCF_003984885.1 Neopelma chrysocephalum
GGGGATTTGAGGGGTCCCAGGGGGACTTGAGGGGGAGGAAAGGGGGTTTGGGGGTCCCAGGGCGGTCCCGGGGGGAGTAAAAGGGGATTTGGGGGGGTTCAAGGAGGGCTAAAGGGGGGAGAAAAAGGGGTTTGGGGGGAGAAAAGGGGGGTTGGGGGTCCCAGGGGGGTCCCGGGGGGAGTAAAAGCGGATTTGGGAGGTCCCACGGGGACATGAGGGGGAGAAAAGGGGGTTTGGAGGGTTTCCAGGGGGGTTAAAGAGGAAAGAAAAAGGGGTTTGGGGGGTCCCAGGGGAGTTTCAAGGGGAGAAAAGGAGGTTTGCGGGGAAAAGAAACGGGGCTGCTGATCCCTTTGGTCAGTCCCGGGCTGCCGGTCCCAGCCCTCCCCACTCCAAAACCCATCCAAATGAAGATTCCTCCCAAG
>NW_020898303.1:0-592 GCF_003984885.1 Neopelma chrysocephalum
CCCCATCTGGCCCTTCCCACGGGGGGAGGGGGGGAGGGGGGAAATCCTGGGTGGGAGCCCCTGGGGCTGCCCAGCCCCCACTGCAGGGCCCCATTCCCGGGCCTGCTCCTGATCCCGGGGCTGATCCCGGCCCCATTCCCAGTCTCGGGGCTCATTCCAGGGCCCCATTCCCGATCCCGGGGCTGATCCCAGCCCCATTCCCGGTCTTGGGGCTCATTCCCGTGCCCCATTCCCGGGCCTGCTCCGGATCCCAGGGTCCATCCCGGCCCCATTCCCGGTCTCGGGGCTCATTCCCGGGCCCCATTCCTGGGCCTGCTCCTGATCCCAGGGCTGATCCCAGCCCCATTCCCAGTCTCAGGGCTCATTCCAGGGCCCCATTCCCGGCCCTAGTCCTGCTCCACTGCTCTGGCTCATTCCCAGTCCCATTCCCGCTTCCCGGTCCCATTCCCGGCCCTCGCTCCCCGTTCCCCGTTCCCCTTCCCATTCCCATTCCCATCCCCATTCCACTCTCAGTTCCCAGTCCCATTCCTGGGTCCCATTCCCGGTCCTTGCTCCCCATTCCCATCCCCATCCCTATTCCCATCCCTGTTCC
>NW_020898304.1:0-415 GCF_003984885.1 Neopelma chrysocephalum
ACACCGAGCTCTGGATCGACGGGAGGCTCGGGGAGCTCTACCGGGGATGGGAAACCAGGAACCGGGAATGGGGAATGGGAACGGGAATGGGATCAGGAATGGGGATGGGGACCGGGAACGGGAATGGGGATGGGAACCGGGAATGGGGTGAGGGGGGCTCGACACCGAGCTCTGGATCGATGGGAGACTCGGGGAGCTCTACCGGGGACGGGTAATGGGAACCTGGAATGGGGACCAGGAATGGGCACCAGGAACGGGAATGGGAACAGGGATGGGAACCGGCAATGGGAATGGGAACCGGGAATGGAGATGGGGACTGGGAATGGGAGGGGGGACGGGAACTGGGAATGGGAACTGGGAATGGGGATGGAGTGGGGATGGGAATGGGAATGGGGACTGGAAGAGGGACCAGGAA
>NW_020898305.1:0-1084 GCF_003984885.1 Neopelma chrysocephalum
ACCCCCCCCTCGAGTGTCCCCCCCCCCCGTGTCCCATTCCCGTGGGATAACGGGACATCTGCCGCCCCATCTGGCCCTTCCCACGGGGGGAGGGGGGGAGGGGGGAAATCCCGGGTGGGAGCCCCTGGGGCCACCCAGCTCCCACTGCAGGGCCCCATTCCTGGGCCTGCTCCTGATCCCAGGGCTGATCCCGGCCCCATTCCCAGTCTCGGGGCTCATTCCCAGGCCTGTTCCTGATCCCAGGGCTGATCCCGGGCCCATTCCCGGTCTCGGGGCTCATTCCTGTTCCTCATCCCCATTCCCAGTCCCATTCCCTCTCCCTTTCCCGGTCCTTGCTCCCCGTTCCCGTTCCCGTTCCCATCCCCATCCCCATCCCCATTCCCATTCCCGTTCCACTCCCAGTTCCCAGTTTCATTCCCGCTTCCTGGTTCCTCTCCCTTTCCCAGCCCTTGCTCCCGTTCTGTTCCCATCCCCATCCCCATTCCCATCCCCATTCCCATCCCCGTTCCCAGTCCTATTCCCATTCCCATCCCTGTTCCACTCCCAGTTCCCAGTCCCATTCCCGCTTCCCATTTCCTCTCCCTTTTCCGGCCCTTGCTCCTGTTCCCGGTCCTCACTCCCTTTTCCCATCCCCATCCCTACTCCCATTCCCATCCCTGTTCCCATCCCCATTCCTGGTCCCATTCCTGGGTCCCTTTCCCAGTCCATTCCCATCCCTGTTCCCGGTTCTTGGTCTCGGGTTCATTTCCCAGTCCCGGTCCCTTTCCTGGTTCCTATTCCTATTCCCATCCCTATTCCCATTCCCACCTCATTCCTGGTACCCTGTCCCATCCCCATTCCCATCCCCATTCCCACCCCACTCCCATCTCCACTCCATCCCTATTCCTGGTCCCATTCCTACCCCATTCCCGGTTCCCATTCGCAGTTCCCGTCCCCCTTTCCATTCCCACTCCCATTCCCATTCCCGGTCCCTGTTCCTGGTCCCCATTCCCGGTTCCTGTTACCCGTCCCCGGTAGAGCTCCCCAAGTCTCCCGTTGATCCAGAGCTCTGTGTCGAGCCCCCCTCACCCCATTCCCGGTTCCC
>NW_020898306.1:0-308 GCF_003984885.1 Neopelma chrysocephalum
CGCGGGGGGGGCGGGGCCGGGAGGGAATGGCGGGAGTGGGGGGGGGGAGGGTTGGGAACACACAGGGATGGACACAGGGAATAACGGGGATGGACACTGGGAATAACGGGGATGGACACTGGGAATAACGGGGATGGACACTGGGATGGACACCGGGAATAACGGGGATGGACACTGGGATGGACACTGGGAATAACAGGGATGGACACTGGGATGGACACAGGGAATAACGGGGATGGACACAGGGATGGACACAGGGAATAACGGGGATGGACACTGGGAATAACGGGGATGGACACAGGGATGGG
>NW_020898307.1:0-324 GCF_003984885.1 Neopelma chrysocephalum
CCCAAACCCCAAACTGGGGGGTCCCAAACCCCAAATTCGAGGGTCCCCAACCCCAAATTTGGGGGTGTCAGAAGAAGAGCCCCAAAAAAATAAACTCCCCCAAATCTTCTCCTTTTTCAACCCTTTTATTGAAGAAACTCCCACTTCGAACCCCCCTAAATTGGGGGGTCCCAAACCCCAAATCGGGGGGTCCCAAACCCCAAATTCGAGGGTCCCAAACCCCAAACTGGGGGTCCCAAACCCCCCCAAAAGAAAACACACCCCAAATCTCCTCCTTTTCCAACCCTTTTATTGAAGAAACTCCCGCTCCAAAACCCCCTAAAT
>NW_020898308.1:0-379 GCF_003984885.1 Neopelma chrysocephalum
GAAACTACTCGAGGTTGTCGTTTAAGGGGGTTCTCTCAGGTCCTGCATTAATCAATCCCCTTTGCCACTGGTTTTCTTGGCAGGGTCTTGCATTCACGTCCTACAAGCAAACCATGAGGAGCACATTCAGCTGTTACTGCAACCAATCCAAGCTGGCATTCTGATTTGAAAGGATACTGGCTTGGCCTTACCAGGAGAGATCCCACATTAGGGGTAATACCTACAGGTTCTGCCCTCTTCCACTCTCCTGGAATTCCACTGGCCCACACCACAGGAACAACTGCAGCTGCCACGTCAGTCGGGACCCTGCCGCTGACAGGAGCTATTCCCTGCACAACAAGAGCTGCTGCTTTGACACATTTACTTTCAGCAATTACAG
>NW_020898309.1:0-436 GCF_003984885.1 Neopelma chrysocephalum
CCCCCTCCCCCCCCAAAACCTGGCGCCCCGGGACAGCCCCAAACACACGGCGTGCTCGGGGGGGTCCTTAAAAGGTAATCTTTGCCTTTTGGTACAGTTCATTGGTTGTCCCCATCCACCTATCAGGTTGTTTCCTTGCCCCCAGCCGCATGGTCCCTTGGCAGTGAGCCCAAATTGGTCTTACTGCCTTACATGCTTTCCAATTCGCCTCTCTACTAAAACAGTAAGTCAGCAGTAAGCAACAGTGATCAGAACAACAAGAACAGTAAGCAAAGCAGTGGCCAGAACAGTAAGAACAGTAAACAAAGCAGTAAGCAGCAGTAAGTAACAGTGACCAGAACAACATGCAGCTCACCAGCTCCTGACCACAAAATGGCTCTTCAATCTCCCCAAACAAAATGACCTCCAGGTATCTCAACACGAGGTAACCATGGAA
>NW_020898310.1:0-307 GCF_003984885.1 Neopelma chrysocephalum
GGGGTTTAGAGGCTTTCAGCTTTCCTTGTGAGCCATCCTTAAATGATTGAGAGCTCAGCGTTTGAGCATTTACCCATTATATTTGAAGGGGTGGTCTCAGTAGCAGCTGGAAAGAGAGGAGCCTTCCGGGCAATTCGGGGAGGCAGCAGGAGGAGCAGGGATCCACTGCAGCTTTAGAAATGCCCTCTCATTTTATCTCTTGCTCACTCAGGTATCCCAGAAGGTGACAGCACATTGTCCAACTCTGGTCAGAGCCAGCAACCCGAGGAGCCACCTCAGTGACAGTGAGTAGAGGGATCTTTGGGGC
>NW_020898311.1:0-359 GCF_003984885.1 Neopelma chrysocephalum
CCAAAAAATCACCCAAAACTGACTCAAATCTCCCCAAAAAATGAACACAAAATCACCCAAAACTGACTCAAATCTCCCCAAAAAATTAACAGAAAATGACTCAAATCTCCCCAAAAAATCACCCAAAACTGACTCAAATCTCCCCCAAAAATGAACAGAAAATCACCCAAAACTGACTCAAGTCTCCCCAAAAAATCACCCAAAACTGACTCAAATCTCCCCAAAAAATCACCCAAAACTGACTCAAATCTCCCCAAAAAATCTCCAAAAATTCACCCAAAAATGACTCAAATCTCCCCCAAAAATCACCCCAAACTGACTCAAATCTCCCCAAAAAATCACCCAAAACTGACTCAAAT
>NW_020898312.1:0-2631 GCF_003984885.1 Neopelma chrysocephalum
GGCGCGTTTGCTCGCCTCCTCCTTCAGACGGTGGTACTTCTTCACCTGGGGGCATTCCCAACGGGATTAGCTCCAATCCCAACGGGAGCGGCACAAATCCCAATGGGATGGACCTGAATCCCAATGGGATCGGCCAAAATCCCACAAAGGTTGGCTCAAATCCCACCAGGATTGGCCCAAATCCCAATGGGAGTGGCCCAAATCCTAAAGGGATCAGCTCAAATTCCAAAGGGACGGGCCCAAATCCCAACAGGATGGGCCCAAATCCCAAAGGGATCAGCTCAAATCCCAATGGGATGGGCCCAAATCCCAACGGGAGCGGTACAAATCCCAACAGGACGGGCCCAAATCCCAACGGGAGCAGCACAAATCCCAACGAGAGCGGCCAAAATCCCAACAGGATGGGCCCAAATCCCAACGGGAGTGGCCAAAATCCCAATGGGACAGGCCTAAATCCCAACGGGAGCGGCACAAATCCCAATGGCAGCGGCCAAAATCCCAACGGGAGCGGCCAAAATCCCAATGTGAGCAGCACAAATCCCAACGGGAGCAGCACAAATCCCAACGGGAGAGGCCAAAATCCCAAAGGGAGCAGCCAAAATCCCAATGGGATGGGTCCAAATCTCACCAGGATTGGCCCAAATCCACACAGGATTGGTCCAAATCCCAACAGGACAGGCCCAAATCCCAACGGGACAGGTCCAAATCCCAGTGGGACGGGCCCAAATCCCAAAGGGCTCAGCTCAAATCCCAACAGAACAGGCCAAATCCCAACGGGATGGGCCCAAATGCCACCCAGAGCTCCACAAATCTCCCTGGGCTCAGCCCACATCCCAAAGGGATCAGCTCAAATCCCAAAGGGACGGGCCCAAATCCCAACAGGATCAGCTCAAATCCCAAAGGGATCAGCTCAAATCCCAATGGGATGGGCCCAAATCCCAACGGGATCAACCTAAATCCCAACAAGACTGCCCCAAATCCCAAAGGAACTGGCTCAGATCCCAACGGGACAGGCCCAAATCCCAATGGGATCCGCTCAAATCCCAAAGGGCTCAGCTCAAACCTCAACTGGACAGGCCCAAATCCCAAAGGGACGGGCCCCAATCCACACAGGATGGGCCCAAATCCCAAAGGGATCAGCTCAAATCCCAACTAGACAGGCCCAAATCCCAAAGGGATCAACCTAAATCCCAAAGGGACGGGCCAAAATCCCAACAGCATCAGCCCAAATCCCAACGGGATCGGCCCAAATCCCAAAGGGCTCATCTCAAATCCCAACGGGACGGGCCCAAATCCCAACGGGTCAGGCCCCAATCCCAATTGGACGGGCCCAAATCCCAATAGGAGCGGCCCAAATCCCAATGGGAGTGGCCAAAATCCCACCAGGACTGACCCAAATCCCGACGGTCTCAGCTCCAACCCCCCCTGGATCAGCCCCACCCGGAGCTCCCCAAACCCCCCCGGATCCCCCCGTGCCTGGTTCTCCTCCAGGGTGAGGTCCCTGCCCTGGCTCTGGCTCTCCTCCTCCATGCGCTCCTCGAATTCCTGCCGGGATTTCTCCACGGACACCATCTCCTTCTCCAGCTCGTCCATGTCGGCCTTGCGCTTCTTGTACTGTTTCTGGGCGTTCTGCAGGGATTTCCGAGCTGCTTCCAGCTTCTTGATCTTGTGGGACGTGTTCTCCTTGGCCTTGATGTACTGGGGCCTCTTCTGGTTCAGCTCCGAGTCCTTCTCCCTGCGGGAAACACACGGATGAGGCCGGGGGAGCCCCCCCCGGAACCCCTTCCCCGGTTTCTGGGGACGAGTCGGGATTTCGGAGCGTCCTCCCTCGATGGGATTGATCCCGGAACTCATCCCAGAAAACCACCGGGACGGGGTTGTGGAGGGAATTTTCCAGGTGTTCCCGGATCCAGAGGTGGAGCTGGGAGGTTTGGGGTTGGTTTTGGAGCATGTTGGGAACACAAAAGGTGGATCAGACAGTGCTGGAAATGAGTTGGGATTTTGGGGCCTCCTTCCTCCCCCCTCCATGGAATTCACCCCATAAATATTCCCAGGTGTTCCCAGAATTCATGGATCCAGAGATGGAGCTGGGAGGTTTGGGATTGATTTTGGAGCACGTTGGGAACATAAAAGTGCTGGAAATAAGTCGGGATTTCGGAGCGTTCTCCCTCTCCCTCGATGGGATTTACCCCGTAATTTATGGGATTTGTCCCATAAAACCACTGGGATGATGCTGTGGAAGGAATTTTCTGGATGTTCCCGGATCCAGAGGTGGAGCTGAGGGGTTTGGGATTGATTTTGGAGCACGTTGGGAAGACAAAAGTGTTGGAAATAAGTTGGGATTTCAGAGCATTCTCCCTCTCCCTCGATGGGATTTACCCCGTAATTTATGGGATTTACCCTGCAATTTATGGGATTTGTCCCATAAAACCACTGGGACGGGGCTGTGGAAGGAATTTTCTGGATGTTCCCAGATCCAGAGGTGGAGTTGAGGGGTTTGGGATTGGTTTTGGAGCACGTTGGGAACACAAAAGTGTCCCTGCCCACGGGTGGGAACGGATGGACTTTAATCCCATTTTTTAACCATTCCAACCCAAAGCATTCCAAGGTTCCCCGATTTTGCAGCCCCTC
>NW_020898313.1:0-556 GCF_003984885.1 Neopelma chrysocephalum
CCCGGGATCCGTGGTGAGGGGGGACCCAAAAACCTGTGCCCCAAAATCTGCACCCTGAAATCTGCACCCGAAACGCCTCTACCCCGGATCCGTGGTGAGGGGGGACCCAAAAACCTGAGCCCCAAAATGTGCACCCTGAAATGTGCATCCTAAAATGTGCATCCTAAAATGTGCACCCTGAAATGTGCACCCCAAAATCTGCACCCCAAAATGTGCACCTCAAAATCTGCAACCCTAAATCTGCACCTCAAAATGTGCACCCGAAATGCCTCTACCCCGGATCCGTGGTGAGGGGGGCCCCAAAAATCTGTGCCCCAAAATGTGCACCCCAAAATGGGCAACCCAAAACCTGCACCCCAAACGCCTCTACCCGGGATCCGTGGTGAGGGGGGACCCAAAAATCTGTGCCCCAAAATCTGTGCCCCAAAATGTGCAACCCAAAATGTGCAACCCAAAATGTGCATCCTAAAATGTGCAACCCAAAATGTGCAACCCAAAATGTGCATCCTAAAATGTGCAACCCAAAATGTGCAACCCAAAATGTGCATCCTAAAAT
>NW_020898314.1:0-574 GCF_003984885.1 Neopelma chrysocephalum
CAAGGACAGGAGAGGTCCATCCATCCACATCCCATCCCCTGGTGTCCTTCCAGAGCTCGTGGTGACAAGTCTGACCCTCCTGGGTGTCCCAGGAGTGACAACGGTGATGGTGACACCGAGCAGGACGAGAGAATTCCATGACCAGGTGAGAGGAGGTTCATCCCAAGGACATGAAAGGTCCATTCCCAGGTCAGGAAAGGTCCATCCATCCACATTCCATCCCCTGTGTCCATCCAGAGCTCGTGGTGACCACAGGTCTGACCCTCCTGGGTGTCCCAGGGGTGACAAAGGTGATGGTGACACCGAGCAGGACGAGAAGAAATTCATCCCAAGGACAGGAAAGGTCCATCCCAAGGACATGAGAGGTCCATCCTCAGGTTAGGAAAGGTCCATCCATCCACATCCCATCTCCTGGTGTCCATCCAGAGCTCGTGGTGACCCCAAGTCTGACCCTCCTGGGTGTCCCAGGAGTGACAACGGTGATGGTGACACTGAGCAGGACGAGAGAGTCCATCCCCAGGTGAGAGGAGGTTCATCCCAAGGACAGCAAAGGTCCATCCCAAGGACATGAGAG
>NW_020898315.1:0-375 GCF_003984885.1 Neopelma chrysocephalum
CCATCTCTCTGAACACCAAAGCTGCTCTACAGGCAAACCACTCTGAGGGCTCACAGTGGTGCTGAGACTCCTTTCCAGAGACAAAAGCTGGAAGAGAAAACAGGCTCCATGTCCCAGATCAGTGGTCTCCCCTTCAAGGGGGCAGTGTCAGTCTCCCACTAACACCTGTCTTTTTTCACAGGACAGACAGAGGAGGGAAATCCCCCAAAGGCTCAGGGATCTGGGATGGAGGAGACCCTTCAGCTGCTCTTCAAAGAAATGAAAGCTATGCGTGAAGATTTCCAGAAAGAGCTGGCATCCACACATCAGGATATTCGGCTGCTCAGAGAAGACCTGAACAAGGAACTAGGTGAGCAGGGCCATTCCCAAGCACTT
>NW_020898316.1:0-398 GCF_003984885.1 Neopelma chrysocephalum
GGCATCTCCCACCTGCTTTGCACTTCATGGAGATGCAGTCTCCGTAAGTGAGCTCTGCTGTGTCCCTCCTCCTGCTCCGCTTGCTCAGAGGACCAGAGAACAGCCTGTCACACCTGAACTGGATGTGCTGGAACCAGCACATCCCCTGCAGGTTGAGGGACACTCAGAGGCACAGAGAAAAAATCATTCTCTTTCCCATCGCTGTCACCTCCGTAGGAAGACATGAAATACTCCCAGGGAACGGTGTGGTCTATTGCCATGTGCACAGGAAAACCCAGGCCAGCTCCCCAGGGCATTCATCCCAGACCTGCCAACCACTCTCGCTTGGCACTCACAATAGAACCACTACTTCCAGCACTGGCTTCTCACCCAGCCCACAGAGGTTCTTTAGCCTTCCC
>NW_020898317.1:0-484 GCF_003984885.1 Neopelma chrysocephalum
TGGAAACTCCTGTTGTATTAATAAATAGGCAAGAACAAACCATATTATGGAAGTAATTTGAAAAGAAGTCGATGAAATTTCTTGAAGGCATTTAAAGCAGTGATGTGGTTCAGGGTGCACCATGCAGTGCATTAAATCACAGGACTTGTCCTGCTCATCTGAGGATGAGTCGTGCCCCTATAATGGACATTCACTGAGTGTCTTTCCAGAGGAACCGTTGAGTTCCATTTAAAAAGAAAAGGAAACAACCCGAAAAGCAAAGAAATTAAAAAACAAACAAACAACAAAACAAAGAAAAAAAACAAACAAAAACAAAACCAAAAGAGGAGCAGCAATTCCCTGTGCTGGGAGTAGATTCTGCAGAAAAGGCTGTTATAGAAATAGGCACCATCCAGAGCAGGTCTGAGTGAGTGACTGCTAAACACACTCCCAGTTCCGACATTAGAGGCAGGTGCATTTCCCAAACAAATCAAGCCATCAGCTC
>NW_020898318.1:0-432 GCF_003984885.1 Neopelma chrysocephalum
GGTCTGAGGGGAGGACTCAGAACTGGGGAGGAGCATGGGATTGACAATCCAGGGAATGCGAAGATTGGGGGATGAGGGAGAGGTAGGTGTGACTTTGGAGTATCTAAGGGAAGGGGCCAATGGGAGCTCACTCTGCACTGCGGCAAACCTTAGCCAATCAGTAGCAGAGGAGCGGGAAAGCAGGGGAGAACAGGGGAATAAACAACTTAAGGCGGGAAAACCTGAGGGGGAAGAAGGGCTAACATGGAGGGTACATTAAAATTTCATAAAAACCAGTAACAAACAGGGGTACAACAATAAGAACAAATAACACAGTATAACTGGGGGAAATAGCAGTCGGTCCATGGTGAAGAAGTCCATTCAGTGTATTCAGAGTTCATAGTCCATTCAATTTCCATACAGTTCTCTCCACTTCTTGTATCTTTCCCAATC
>NW_020898319.1:0-327 GCF_003984885.1 Neopelma chrysocephalum
GATCCAGGGGGCTGAGTGGGCTCGGGAGGCTGAGGGGGGCTGAGGGCTGATGAATTCAGGGGGCTGAGTGAGCTGAGGGCTGATGGATTGAGGGGGCTGAGTGGGCTCGGGAGGCTGAGTGGGCTGAGGGTTGATGGATTGAAGGGGCTGAGGAAGACGAGGCGTCTCGCGGACCGACCGCTCCACCTCCTCTGACCGGCGGCGCGAGTCCCCTCCCGCCTCTGGCGCCGCTCTCGCCGTAGCGCCGCCATGGGCGCCCAAGGGGGCGGGACTTCGCCCCCAGGGCGAGCCGCTATTGGCCGGCGTTGCGGCACCGCCTCTCGCCAT
>NW_020898320.1:0-308 GCF_003984885.1 Neopelma chrysocephalum
ACAGAGATTTACCCAAGTCATCAAGTGAAATGAAAGCTGACAGGTTTCCTAATGTTACATGCCCAGAACAAAAAGGATTCCTTGCTCTGCTCCTCTGTAAATGCTGGAGAAGCCTTTGTGTGCATCCTGTGCTGTTCACTGGGAACCTCAGCTCCAGGATTCCACACTAATTCCTTTAAAAATGTGCCCAAGATGCTCCTTGGCCTTGCAAGAACCATCCAGCAGATCAAAGGCAGGCAGCAGTGAAATGCTGGGATCTCTTCCCATTTTTGTCACTGGATGTGCCCAACTTGCCCCAGGCACATCAG
>NW_020898321.1:0-425 GCF_003984885.1 Neopelma chrysocephalum
TTCCTAATCTCTCCCCCATCTTGTGCAGCTGCTGGATGCGGTCAACCCACCACAAGAAGGAATTGGGAAGAAAAGGGTGGGAGACAAAAAGGACTGGGCCTTCATTATTACAAAATTTTATACTCTGTCTACCACGTGGAAATACCCCTCTGGCTGGTCTACCATGACAAAACATTAGAAGCTCTAGACTCTCTTACCATATGATTTACCAGAGAGACTTCTTAAGAAATTTTACTGTGCTGGGAACCACCATATTTGTGGTTTGGGTTCTGTCAATGTATCTTGCAAAAAGCAATAGCATCTTATAGTAAAAAAAGTACATGAACATCATGGTTGGAGACCAGGAAGAGGTTTGAGATAAAGCATATTATATTTGCAGAAAATTACCTGTTAGATAATTGAAAAATTGGTATAAGAATTATAAA
>NW_020898322.1:0-569 GCF_003984885.1 Neopelma chrysocephalum
TCCCCCTCAGCCCTCTCAGCCCCCTCAGCCGCAGTGTCCCGCCCCTCCCCGGTCCGTCAGGTGGGCGCAGGTAAAAGGTGCTTTAGAGAAGCTCGATAAAAGGTTGTGGAGTCGCCCTAAGGAAGATTTTGGGCTGTTACAGAGATAATACAGTGTTGAGCAGCAGCGTCAGAAGGGCAGCACGGTGTTTCAGAGGAGTTATTGAGGAAAAAGCTTCTTGAACTCATCACCCTTGTTGAGGCAACACAAAGGGAACTAAAGGTAAAGCTGAGGGAACTTTGAAAGCACATGCAGGGGATGTTTTGAGGGAAGATGTCAGGTAAAGCGTGGGGGACAGAGTGAAAGTCTTGGAGGGAAAAGCTGAGTAGGGGACATTTTGGGGGTTGAAATATGTGGTGTCCTGAGTGTCACTGAGGGGTTTTGAGGGTAACAAGAGAAGGAGGCTGGTGGTCCCGGTATGCATGAGGGGAAGGAGGATATGTTATGTGTCACTGAGGGCGAGGCAGGTGCTGTATGTGTCGCTGAGGATCCGTGAGGGTCACGGGGGAGCAATTGGGTGCCCCAAGTGT
>NW_020898323.1:0-377 GCF_003984885.1 Neopelma chrysocephalum
GGTTAGTGTTTGGGTTTGGTTTAGGGTTAGGGTTAGCGTTAGGGTTAGGGTTTGGGTTTGGGTTAGGGTTAGGTTTTGGGGTTAGTGTTTTGGGTTTATGGTTAGGGTTAAGGTTAGGGTTAGGGTTCGGGTTAGGGTTAGGGTTAGGGTCAGGGTTAGGCTTATGGTTTATTGAGCTTGCCAACTTCACACACAACAGAAACATATTCTCAAAACAACACCCAGGAATCCAAGCACCTGCACATTATCAAACCATTTTAACCTTGTACTCCCTGCAACCCAAGGCCGTGTCCATGGAAACCACCTAACCAGCTTCACTGCTCCCATGGAACACAGTCTAACTTTGCACTACCTCAAACTTTAATTGTGGGGCTACA
>NW_020898324.1:0-899 GCF_003984885.1 Neopelma chrysocephalum
TTGTGCTGCAGAGCCCTGGCACCTCCCCTGGCACTACAGGCCCCTCTCTGGCTGTTCAATCCAGGCTCAGCTGCCCTGAATGAGGTTCAGCAGTGAAGGGATGTCCAGGAGACAACTACCATTGTACTGTGAGGACATGTAGAAAATACCCTGATAAAGAACAGGAGAGAGACCTCTCTCCCTGTGCCACCTGACTCCATTTGGTCACCTGAACACCTCTAGGGGCTGCCCTGGACAGAAGGAACAGTGACAGGTTCCCCTGTCCTACATGTGGGCCCCTTCTGCCACTGAAGTTGGCCAAAGCAATGTCCCAGCAGCCTCCAAGAAGATTCCACAGCTGCTGCCCTGTCCCTAGGAACTGCTCCATTGGAGCCTGCAGTTCCCAGCAGGAATTTCGGTCACCTCTGGCCCCTCAGAAGGAACCAGGGCTTTGTGTCCCAGCAGGTCACTCCTGGCTTTGGTCTTCCTTCATTCCCATGGGAGCTGGGACAAGGAGTCACCTGCAGGGGCCTGTTTTGGGCCCACTGAAGTGGGGCAGGAGGAATCCCAGCCCATGGGGGTTGTGGAGGGAGCTGAGTGTCCTTGTGGCCCCAGCTCTGCAGAGCCACAAGGAGACACCTCTGTTGACTCAGCTGAGTCCCTTCCCTCAGTGCAGATGAAGGAGATCCCTCCTGGGCACTGTCTGGGTTTCCTGTCTAATGATGGGACATGAAAAGGGGCCTCTTGAACTTAACTCTGTGTCTGTTTGGAGAAATGACAGTGCTGAAAAAAGTGTCTGACCCCAGCTGAGAGAAGGCACTTCATTATTTCCTTCAGCTGTGTGCCAGCAGGTTCCCCTGGAGCCCCAGGGAGAGCTGGAGGGAGCCCAGAGGGGCAGAGCAAGGGCTGCCTGGGGCTGT
>NW_020898325.1:0-729 GCF_003984885.1 Neopelma chrysocephalum
GGGAGTCTCTGCCCACCATGGAGCTCCTGCTGCTGGTGCTGCTGGCCACGACCCTGGCCACCGGCATCCCCCCACGCTGGCCAGACCTTAACAGTACCCTCAGGGAGATTCAATTGAGTATGGCCCCCAACTCCTTCGATGACCAGTACTTGCGCTGCCGCATCAAAATGGCGAAGGCTCTGAGGAGACTCAACCGCACTGAGTTTGCCACCAACAGCGACTACGCTGAAGCCTGGGGCAAGGCCACCATCAAATGGCACAGCCGCAAATCTGTGGCGTCCCAGCTGCAGCAGGAACAGGCCATCGCCCTCATGGCCTACTCCATGGAGGAGGGCCTGTACTCGGAGTTCAACAAGGCCGTGCGCAGCGCCGGGCGCTCCCGCCAGGAATACCTGCGCAACTTCCCCTTCAAGGTGGTGCATTTCCTCCTGACCGAGGCCGTGGATAACCTGCGGGAAGCCCCGAGCCACCCCCGCTGCCTCGACGTGTTCCGGGGGACTGAAGGGATCCGGTTCCTCACTGAGCCCGGCCGGATCATTCGCTTTGGCCAGTTCGCCTCCAGCTCCCTGCTGAAAAACGTCAGCGAGCACTACGGCACCGACACCTTCTTCGAGGTGCACACCTGCCGCGGCGCCAACATCCGAAACTTCTCCCACTACCCTCACGAGGAGGAAGTCCTCATCCCGCCCTACGAGACCTTTAATGTCACCAGTGTCACCCGCCAAGGGG
>NW_020898326.1:0-398 GCF_003984885.1 Neopelma chrysocephalum
AACCTCTGTGGATCTCAGGTGTTATTACCAGGGTGAAAGCTGTGAAGGGGGCAGGTTTCTTTCTCTGATCTGTGGGAAATTCTCGGATGTGAAGGATACTCAAGTGTGGTCAGACATGCTGTGTATGTCTGCACAGCTGAGCTTCCCAGTGAGTATTTTTCTTTAAACCCTTAAAAGTGTGCTAAAAGGTATTCTGATACCAGCCTAGGGCATGCTGAGGAGGAGACCCACCTCATGCTTGACCTGTCCAAGTGGCCTGTGTTCCTGCTGAAAGCCCTGGGAGGATGGGAAGGACTGCACTGAGCACATGCCCACCTAGGCTGAGTTCAGTTCTTTAGCTTTCTCAAAGCTCAGGCTTTGAATCTGGACTATAAGGCTGGGGTCCAGCCCAGATGATT
>NW_020898327.1:0-725 GCF_003984885.1 Neopelma chrysocephalum
GGAGCAGCTGTTCCAGTATGTGGGAAAGGAGATTGCAGATTAAAGCAGACAAGGCAGCTTAAGGGAGCATTTGGAGTGGGTTCCCAATGTAGACACCCCTTTTTTACTGACAGCTGTTCCTAGGGAGGGAGAGTAGAGCATGCACTTGCTCCAAAGCCCAGAAAAGCAGATCAGTGTTTAAAAATTGCCAGCAAGTGCTGCTGCTGCCTTCAGACTCCCACCAGACCGTCATGAGGGAGCACCACGTGTGTGGCAGACATTGCACCAGACACAGCTGTTGCCAGCTCCTTGCAAGTGAGAGGCTAGTGTCACTCCTCTAGTGCTTAGCAGGGAAGGGATAAAAAAGGAGGAAACTCTATTTAAATACCAAATAAACACACACATCTTTCAGAGGGCAGGAGGAGTAGGAGCTTACAAGAAGCCTCATTTCTCTTCTCCCTCTGTTCCCCAAAGCAATACCTTGTTATTGTGCATTTATGTGCTTCTTAGACACCAGAGGATGGACACAGCTCGAAAACTGTCTGTGCACAACTGTCCTTCATATATGCACAGGAGCAAACACTTGCTGACATTGGTTTGTGTTCCCACACCTTGTTTTTGCACCCACATAGAGGCAAAGCTTGGGACTAGGAATGGTGGCTTCCTAGAGAGGTGGACAGCTGAGCTGAAGCTCAAAGAAACCTGAGCATAGGGCTAAAGTCTCAGGCGCCAAAGGGCTTTTCCAT
>NW_020898328.1:0-1129 GCF_003984885.1 Neopelma chrysocephalum
CCCCCCCCCGGCCGAAGGAGCCGCCAGGTGAGAGCGACTTTGAGACCATCAAACTGATCAGCAACGGAGCCTACGGGTGAGTGTGCCCAGGTGTGCCCAGGTGTGCCCCAGGTGTGCCCCAGGTGTGCCCCAGGTGTGCCCAGGTGCCCCAGGTGACGCTCCTGTCCCCCAGGGTGGTCTACCTGGTGTGGCACATGGCCATGTGACAGGGCATTGTCCCAGGTGTACCAGGTGTACCAGGTGTACCAGGTGTGCCCAGGTGTGTCCAGGTGTGACCCAGGTGTGCCGTTTGGTGGCACGGCAGTGTCCCAGGTGACCCAGGTGTGCCCAGGTGTACCAGGTGTGCTCAGGTGTGCCCAGGTGTGCCCCAGGTGTGCTCAGGTGCACCAGGTGTGCCCAGGTGTGTTGTTCGGTGACAGGGCGGTGTCCCAGGTGTACCAGGTGCCCCAGGTGTACCAGGTGTGCCCAGGTGTGCCCAGGTGTGCTGTTGGTGGCAGGGCAGTGTCCCAGGTGTACCAGGTGTGCCCAGGTGTGCTGTTGGTGACAGGGCAGTATCTCAGGTGTACCAGGTGTGCCGTTTGGTGGCAGTGCAGTGTCCCAGGTGTCCCAGGTGTCCCAGGTGTCCCAGGTATCCCAGGTGTGCCCCAGGTGTGCTCAGGTGTGCCCAGGTGTACCAGGCATGCCCAGGTGTGCCATTTGGTGACAGGGCAGTGCCCAGGTGTCCCAGGTGTGCCCAGGTGTGCCCAGGTGTTCCAGGCGTACCCAGGTGTGCTGTCTATGGCCGGGCATTGTCCCAGGTGACCCAGGTGTACCCAGGTGTGCTCAGGTGTGCTCAGGTGTGTTGTTGGTGGCAGGACAGTGTCCCTGATGTGCCCAGGTGTGACCCAGGTGTGCCCAGGTGTACCAGGTGCCCCAGGTGTACCGGGTGTGCCCAGATGTGCTCAGGTGTGCCCCCTGCCCCCCAGGGCGGTGTCCCTGTGTCCCCAGTGTCCCTGCCGTGCCCAGGTGTGCTCAGGTGTGCCCAGGTGTGCTCAGGTGTGCCGTTTGGTGGCCGGGCAGTGTCCCAGGTGTGCCCAGGTGTACCCAGGTGTGCTCAGGTGTGTTCCTTTGGGTGCCAGGGCGGTGTACC
>NW_020898329.1:0-304 GCF_003984885.1 Neopelma chrysocephalum
TTAGAGCAGAGCACCTTGAGCTTAGCAGCAAGGACATGGACTCAAAAGGAAAGAGGGTGAAAGGCTTTAGAAGCACTTGATCATTGATTCAATATTTAGGAAGTGATATGATAGGACTGGCTGCAAATATAAATATGACCTAATTCTAGATTTACAGTAACTTTCATTCCATTATGAATTCACACACAGGCACAGAAATGTGCACATCTGTCTTCAGGAGTGTAAATGTATCTATAAAAAACTTCCCTTGGTCACATCATCAAATCCCTTTGCATTTCTCAAGAAGTGTGGGCTGGACTTGGAG
>NW_020898330.1:0-390 GCF_003984885.1 Neopelma chrysocephalum
CTCACCTCCACCCCCCATTTCCCCCTTGTCCCCCCATTCCCCCCACGTCCCCCCAGCACCTTTTCCCCCCCTCAGCCCCCACCCCATCCCCTGCCCCCTCCTGTGACCCCCCAACACCCCCGTGTCCTTCCATATCTCATCCCCAGCACCCCCTTGTCCCTCTCCCGGACTCGCCGTGTCCCCCCCCGTCCCCAGCACCGCGTTGTCCCCCCCGTCACCCCCTGTCCCTCCCTCCCCTTAACTCCCGCCCCATTGGCCGTGCCGGGCGGCCATTGGCTGAGGGAGCTGTCACTCGGACAGGGGGCGGGGCCGGATGCTGCTGCGGGGGGCGCGGGGCCTGGCGGGGCCGCGCCGGGGGGGTGAGCGGGGATGGGAGGGACAGGGGGTGAC
>NW_020898331.1:0-473 GCF_003984885.1 Neopelma chrysocephalum
TTGCCACCACAGAGAGCCCTGAGCAGCTGTGTGCCAGGCCACAGGGGCACAACTGGGCCCTGCTGGGAGGGGCTCAGCTTTCGCTCAGGGCTACAAGCTACCCCCCCGGGCATCATCCCCCCCCATCCATCCCAGCCTTCCCCCTGCGTCTGTACTCACTGATCGCCTAAGTCCAACTGCCCTGAGGCTGCCTGCTGTTGTCCTTAGGGACAGCTCCCATTGTGACCTGTCCTCTGTGATGTCACAACCACAACAGACACATCAGCAGGCTGGCCCACAAGCCCTCACCCCCACCCTCTGAGCCCCTGCTCAGTGGCTGCTGTGCATCCTCTCCCCACTCAGCGCCAGCTCCTCCTCAGGAGATCCCAGAGGGTCTGTTGGCCAAATGCACAAAGCCCCAAAGCCACCACAGAGAGCCCTGAGCCCGCCAGAGCCAGCCCCACTGGCAGAACTGCGCCTGGCCCTGCGAGGCT
>NW_020898332.1:0-331 GCF_003984885.1 Neopelma chrysocephalum
GGAATAGAATGTTCCACAGGAGCTCTGTCCCCCTCTGTGGCACCGGGTGGCTCGAAGCTGAAGGGGGGGGGGTCAAGTGCAAGTTCCCTTCTGAAGTGTGTGTCCCTAAGGAGGACACTTGCCTTATTATTGCTTGTTATTTGTAATATCTTACAGATCTATCATACAATGCCTTAGGATACATTCTATAGAATATGTGCCATAGATATGATACAGAATATATCTGATTATTGCTTTATCTGTCTGTCCAGACAGATATTGTGTATGCACAGAGATTGTATTTGAGGGATATGTTCCTCTCAATACCCTGTTAGCTCCACTCCCAAGGCCA
>NW_020898333.1:0-366 GCF_003984885.1 Neopelma chrysocephalum
GTTTGCCCAGGGATGGTGACACAGGGATGGTGACACAGGGATGGGTGTTCCCCCTGTTCCTAAATCCCCCCTGTTTTCCCAGGAATGCTGCCCATGGTTTAGGTCCTCCCCCGACCCTTTCCCCCTGCCCCGTTTTCCCAGGAATGCTGAGACTGGAGGGGGTGGGTTCCACCCTATTCCTGAGTGCCCTATTTTCCCAGGAATGCTGCCCGTGGTTTAGGTCCCCCCCACGACCCTTTTCCCCCCCATTCTCCCAGGAATGCTGCCCGTGGTTGGGTCCCCCCATTTTCCCAGGAATACTGCCCATGGTTTAGGTCCCCCTGCCCCTTTTCTCTCTCCTTTTCCCAGGAATGCTGACTGGGGGGG
>NW_020898334.1:0-514 GCF_003984885.1 Neopelma chrysocephalum
GCCACGGCCAGGCCTTCCTGGGACACCTCCAGGGATGGGCACTCCAAGCCTCCCTGGGCAGCCCCTGCCAAGGCCTCACCACCCTTTCCAGCAAGGAATTCTTCCTGAATTCCTCCTGAATGCATGGCAAGGCGATGCTGAAGGGGGATGGGGTGACTCCCAGAGGTTCCTTTCGAGGGGTGTCACCCCAGAGCCTCTCGCAGTTTTGGTGCTCGGAGTTGAAGACTTTTCACGCCCGCAAAAATAACAGAGGAAAACATCTGTGTCCATATGTCTCGACACCAAGGGACCCAGAAACACTGCCAGCTCCTCCAGGAGGAGCTCAGTGAGCAAGACTGATTCTCAGGCAGCACATCCTGAAGGTCACGCCGATACATCTTGAAAAGAACCTCATCCTTTGCAGGCCAGAGCTTCTCCATCCATCACACCATTATCCCAGAGGCTGCCACCCCTGGCAGCTCCACACAGCGAGCCCTGGCCAGAGGCAGGTCTAAATGGCAGCTAAAGCAGTCCC
>NW_020898335.1:0-490 GCF_003984885.1 Neopelma chrysocephalum
ACACCTCCAGGGATGGGCACTCCAAACCTCCCTGGGCAGCCCCTGCCGAGGCCTGACCACCCTTTCCAGCAAGGAATTCTTCCTGAATTCCTCCTGAACGCATGGCAAGGCGATGCTGAAGGGGGATGGGGTGACTCCCGGAGGTTCCTTTCGAGGGGTGTCACCCCAGAGCCTCTTGCGGTTTCGGTGCTCAGAGTTGAAGACTTTTCACGCCCACAAAAATAACAGAGGAAAACATGTGTCCATATGTCTCGACACCAAGGGACCCAGAAACAGTGCCAGCTCCTCCAGGAGGAGCTCAGCGAGCAACACTGAGTCTCAGGCAGCACATCCTGAAGGTCACGCCAATACATCTTGAAAAGAACCACGTCCTTTGCAGGCCAGAGCTTCTCCATCCATCACACCATTATCCCAGAGGCTGCCACTCCTGGCAGCTCCACACGGCGAGCCCTGGCCAGAGGCAGGTCTAAATGGCAGCTAAAGCAGTCCC
>NW_020898336.1:0-372 GCF_003984885.1 Neopelma chrysocephalum
GCAAAGGAGGGGGCAAAGGAGGGGGCGAGGGGGTAAAGGAGGGTGTGAGGGGGTAAAGGAGGGGGCAAAGGGGGAGGCGAGGGGGTAAAGGAGGGTGTGATGGGGCAAAGGGGGAGGTAAGGGCACAAGGAGGGAAAAGGAGGGAGGGAAAAAGGGGCAAAGGAGGGTCCAAGGGGGGGCAAAGGAGGGTGTGAGGAGGGCAAGGGGGCAAAAGAGGGGGCAAAGGATGGGGCAGTGGGACAAAGGAAAGTGGGAAAGTAGGGTATGAGGGGGACAAAGGAGGGTGTGAGGGGACAAGGGGGCAAAGGAGAGTGTTGTGGGTGGCATAGCCATGTGTGTGGGGGTGCTCTGGGTGCTCTGGGTGGTGTGGGG
>NW_020898337.1:0-610 GCF_003984885.1 Neopelma chrysocephalum
GCGGTGCAGCTGAACGGGGCGCGCGGGGTCATCGACGCCAAAGTGCACACGCCCGCGGGGGTGGTGGAGGAGTGTTACGTGTCCGAGCTGGACAGCGGTGAGGGGACACCCCGGGGACACCGCCGGGACACCGGGCTTGGGGATAGGGGGGATGGACACAGGGCACAGGACACGGGGACATGGGATGTGGGTACGTGGGGCTTGGGGACATGAGCTATATGGGGACAGAGGGACGTGGGGACACAGGACACACCAGTCTGTCCCCCCAGACTGGTACATGCTGGAGTTCTTGCCGTGTGAGAATGGGGTGTGGGCACAGGGAGACACAGGGACACGGGGACACGGGGACATAGGGATATGGGACATGGGGATGATGACACGGTGTTCCCCCAGACCAGTACACACTGGGGTTCCTGCTGTGCGAGAATTGGGTGTGGGGACACGGGGTGTGGGGATACAGAACACAGGGCCTCGAGGACACGGTGCCATGTGTGTGTCCCCCAGACCGGTACGCGCTGGGGTTCCTGCCGCGGGAGAACGGGGTGCACTCCATCGACCTGCGCTTCAACGGGCGCCACGTGCCCGGCAGCCCCTTCAACATCCGCGTGGG
>NW_020898338.1:0-394 GCF_003984885.1 Neopelma chrysocephalum
TACATTTATAATAATAAGTTTATTATAAGAATTCTTATAATAATTATAATGATTTCATAATAATTATAATTTTATCATAATTATAGCCTTATAACAATTATTATTTTTATAATAATTTTAATAATAACTTCATAGCAATTATAATAATTGTTATAATAATTATAATAATTTAAATCAAATTATATTTTTATCATAATTATAATTTTACAGTAAGTAACATTCTTATATTTTTCTAATAATTATACTGTTTTCATATTAATTATATGTTATCATAATTATAATTATATAGCAATTATTTTTTATAATAATTTTAATAATTACTATGATAATTTTATAACAATTGTAATAATTTGTAATAATTATTATCATTTTTTTAAGAATTATATTTTATTAT
>NW_020898339.1:0-325 GCF_003984885.1 Neopelma chrysocephalum
AGGGCCCGACTGCACTGACCGTGCCCTTGCTTTTCTTGCAGGACTGACAGACCTGCCGGCCATGGAATCGGCCACCTGTACATATGTTTTTTGTGTTGTTCTGTAAATATGTTTTATATTAGTGACTTTTTAAGAAGTTTGTTTTTTATAAGAAGATAATTTAAGAAGATAGATTTTTTAATAAGAAGATAGTTTTTTATTAAGATGATAGTTTTTTTAAGAAGATAAGGTTCCTTTTTAAGAAGATAGCTTTTTATTAGAAGATAGTTTTATTTAGAAGATAGTTGTTTTATTGAGAAGATATTTTTCTTAACAAGACAATTGT
>NW_020898340.1:0-451 GCF_003984885.1 Neopelma chrysocephalum
TGGGGCTGTACTGGGGGCACTGGGCTGTACTGGGAGGGCACTGGGGGGGGGCTCAGGTGTCCCAGGACAATGTGTCCCAGCTCCAGGAGAGATCTGGGGAGCAGTGAGGAGGTACTGGTCTGTCCTGGTCTGTCCTGGTCTTTACCCCCAATCCCCAAAGCCCCTCCCCAGCTCCCCCAGGACCCTCCTGGACCCCAAAGCTCCCCAGACCCCCCCAGGCCCCTGAGTTGGTCCTTCTGCCCCTTGAGCATCTCCAGCTCCTGCAGAACCAGGCATTTCTTTGCTCCCCACAGGGTCGTTCCCACCCCCAGAATGGAATCTGGAGGCAGCAGGATGTGCACAGTGCTCCCATTTCCTACAGTGCAAAGGGGCTGCAGGGAATGATTCCCCTGCTCTTGCAAATATGCCAAAACCTGCAGGGCACAGAAGTGGGAGCTTCAGGAATTTGCTG
>NW_020898341.1:0-1718 GCF_003984885.1 Neopelma chrysocephalum
AGAGCACCCTGGGCTGGCTTTGGAGTCCCTCCTGTGGGGGGATCTCTGACCCTTTTCCTCCCCGCTGCCTTCCTGCACCGTGGAGCCCTTCAAAACGGCCTCTCCCACCAGGGTCTCACAAGGGGATTTGTCCTCCGGGCTCTCCGTCCTCAGCTCGGGGCCTGGGGCAGGAAGCAAGAAGGACAGGGAGGGGATTTGCCTCCGGCCCACAGGGAAGGCCAAGGACATCCCCCCAACTCCGGCCCTGGCAGGACGGCGGCAGCAGCGGGGTTGTCCTGCAGCCGGGGCCATGCTGGGCTGCCAGAGCCAGCACAACACCCGCCCAAAGGGCCACTGACTTCCTCCTCACCTGCCTGGGGGGCCCAAGGCATCTTCCTCTTCCTTGCAGTCTCCTCCTCCATCTGCCCAAGCTTTGGGAAGGACAAATGCTGATGGGGCAAAAACAAGGGCTGAGTGTGTTGGCTTGGGGGTTCCTCCTGCCCAAGTCCATCTCTAGAACTCACCAGGCATCCTGTGACCATAGAAACCTCCAAAACACCAGGATTCAGCCCAGAAAAACCCAGAAATATTAAGAAGACCCTCACCACCCCAAACTGCAAAAAGTTGAGATTCAGCTAAAAAATACTCCAAAATATGAAGATTCAGCCCAAAAAAACGTGATGGGGACTGAATTTAACCCTCCAGCAGGAAAGTTGTTTGATTTCAAGCTCGTCTTATAGGGGCACCCTGGGATTGGAGCCTGGGCTCTAATTAACCTCTCCTGTGCTGCCAAACAACAGGAGCTGTATGGCCAAGGGAAAAACTGTGATCCCTGTCAGTGTCCATGGTCCCTGTCAGTGTCCTTCAGGGAAATTGGGAGGAGGAAATGAAGAAACCAGTTTGGAACTAAACTGGTGTTCAAGTGGGAAAAAGCTCCTTCCATGGAAATAAAACTCAGACAGTTTTTCCTGGGCTGAACGAGCTCATTCAGGGATGAAGGACTGGGACTTCTGTGGACACTTGTGCTGGTTTCTTTGGACACTTGTGTTCCTTCAGAGAGCCCCTGGAAACACTCTGCTGTTCACTCCCAGTGCCACCAGTGCCTGGGTCCTGTCTGCAGCAGCAGATTGCAGTGGGACGGGAGAAATGCTTTTCTGAGCCTTTGGGCTGGACACAGGCACAGCCTGACCCTGAACCCAAGGGAAACAAAGACAAATTCCACAGCTTTAGCTGGAGCAAGGGTGGGGGGGTTTTCCTGAGGGCAGCACTACACCAGACTTTTGTGTGTGTGTGTGAGACAGGCAGAAGCACAAATGCCTGCACAGCCCAGAGCAGTCAGTGTGGGGCTGGGCTTGCTGCTGCAGAGACCCCCAGGGAACAAACCCAGGCAATACTTTGGGTTTATTCCTTGCTCTGTGTCAGTGGAATAGAATGTTCCACAGGAGCTCTGTCCCCCTCTGTGGCACCGGGTGGCTCAAAGCTGAAGAGAGGGGGGGTCAAGTGCAAGTTCCCTTCTGAAGTGTGTGTCCCTAAGGAGGACACTTGCCTTATTATTGCCTATTATTTGCAATATCTTATAGATATATCATACAATAGCTAAGGATGGATTCTATAGAATATGTGCCACATATATGATACAGAATATATCTGATTTTTGCTTTATCTGCCTGTCCAGACAGATATTGTGTATGCAGAGAGATTGTATTTGAGGGATATGTTCCTCTCAATACCCTGTTAGC
>NW_020898342.1:0-495 GCF_003984885.1 Neopelma chrysocephalum
AAATGGAAACAAAGGAGACATCAAGTCTACCCGTTAAACTCAATGGGGTAAAAAATGACATCAGGTCTACCCATTGAGGTCAATGGGACAAATGAGACATCAGGTCTACCCGTTAAAGTCAATAGGGCAAATGGGACATCAGGTCTACCCATTAAAGTCAATAGGACAAAGAGGACATCAGGTCTACCCATTAAAGTCAATGGGGAAAATGAGGCATCAGGTCTACCCATTAAAGTCAATGGGACAAATGAGACATCAGGTCTACCCGCTAAAGTCAATGGGGAAAATGAGGCATCAGGTCTACCCATTAAAGCAACAGGGGACAAAGAGGACATCAGGTCTACCCATTAAAGTCAATAGAGACAAAGAGGACATCAGGTCTACCCATTAAAGTCAATGGGGAAAATGAGGCATCAGGTCTACCCGTTTAACTAAATGGAGACAAAGCAGACATCAGGTCTACCCGTTGAAGCCAACGGTTTAGTAGGGGAGTGG